>NC_080593.1:48226815-48536815 GCF_027887145.1 Ammospiza caudacuta | reverse complement strand
TGATACATGTTACTACCAGCAAAAGAAGGTCTAAGGAATTTGAATAGGTGAAATGTTTATTTAACTAAGTCTTGCAAGACCACATGGGTAAGTTAGCAGTATTTGGCACATGCCAAAATTACCTACAAAATTAATTTGTAATTAGTTGAAACATGAACTGCAGAACTGCTGCTCTAAGCGACATGCTAGACAACCATAAGTAACATAAATTCACAAGGAAAGATCAAGATTGTAGTCTTTCAGCTCTCTGCACATAATATTGCTCAACTACAGGGATTCTCAAGTTAGAAATAAAAATACTGTCTGAAATCTAGGAAGAAATGTAAATATATGACTGAGGAGAAAAGTAAACTTGTTTGGATGAGGCTTCATGTAATGGGGTAGATTTTCTAACTTAATCTGTAGAAATGCTGTCTGTTTAGAACTGCCTTGGAGCAGCATTGCCTCGTGCAGCATAGAACCTCTTTGGTTGGATATTTTTCCCCTTGCCATTCCTCTATCCTGAGTCTGCTATTCAAGAATATCAGCCACTTTGTTATGGTGAGAAATCTAGTTCCTTATACCACATTTGAAAATACAAGCTTCTCAGACAGGTCTTCCAGAAATATTTCATCGGCAGAATTTCTTGAAAAATCAATCAAAGGAATGAAATATCATTGACATTTGCATTCTCAAGATATGAAAAACATTAACTGTAGGAGTGTGCCCCCTGTTGAGGGAGTGACAAAACTATCCTTTGTCCCCTCAAAAAGGAAAGGGGCCCAGAAATTTCTCTCCTCGATTACGTGGAAAAGCCACCTCATAGGCCTGGGGGACTTCACCTCAAACTTAAGGATAGCCAATTGGACAGGAGCCAAAAAGTCCCGCCTGGGCAATTTAGTAGAAAAAGAAGTGAACAAAGAAACTAATCACTTTTGGGAGGTGCTTTACTAGGAGCAAGAACCTCTGGCACCTGGCTTGGTTTTTCTCTGTTATTTTGCCTTTTATTAAACCTTTTTGTTTCCAACACTGCAACAGAAGCCATCCTGCTGATTTTTATGCCTCCAAGGGTAGCTGAGCTATCTTGGGTGTGTTATAGACCCCCAAGAGCTTATGAGACCTGGTTCGAGGGGGCTTCTAAAACAATTAACCTCATAACTTCATTCCAAAGATTACTCTTGGCCTAATGCTGGAGAGACAGTATAACAACAAAAAAAATTCATTAATTGAGTTAGAATTTATAATTCAAAATTCAAAATATGTGTTTTATATACCCTTGATAGAAAATACAGTTATTAACACTTACCTCGCCTTTCCTTCAAGAGCTTAGGTCTAATTATGGCCAAAGTCCTTTCAGCGTGTCCTCCCTCCTCAATATGAAAATTCGGGAAAAAGAAGGCAAGCTGTCTGCTGGCATCTTCAATACTGTCTTGCACATCGCATAAATTTACCAGACTGTCGGTTTCCTTGAGTGGTGTCAACCTGATGAAACATGAAGTAATACAGTGTTTAAATCACTGCTTAGTGTTAACAAGCTGAATTTTCGAAGACACACTTTCTTAAAATTTAGTGAAACGTAAGAACAGCATGTGAAATTAAGTTTTTATTAAATTCAGATTAATGAGTAAAGTAACATTTCTGAGAAGAAAATTATTAATCTTCTCAAAAAGTGCATGATCATGTGCTCTGAAGGAGAAACCTCAGCCAGGTCGCTTTAAAAATTCCCCTCTGGCTTATCCAAAAGAGTTTCTCTGTTTCATGAGATAGAATTACTGTTGACAAGTGTACAGTGTATAACAAATGATCAATAGAAGTCTTGTGCTTAATTTATGTACAGCATGATCATAAAAATGATAGTACTACAGAGTTGTTGATAACAGAGACACCTCTCATTTTTTCTTGCCTGTTTGTTTAGCTGTGTAAATAAAGTCCCTCTTGGCCACTTGTAGAAAATGCAGTATTCCCCAGCTGTAATTAGTTAATGCAGAAAGGGATGCAGCAGGCATTGACAAAAATGTCAATTGCAAATAACAAATTAATTTTTGGACAAAGTATTTAAGCTCATGTTGCATTAAGTAAACGTCTTGTCTAAATATAAAACTTGATCTGATATTTGAATTTTTGCGAATACTCTGTTTTCTGAGGCTGTGTATACAACTATCATCCTTTAAATTCTCCTCAAGCCCTTGGCATGGAAGAAAAACACACTTTTCAAGATACCATGGTTGTGAACAGCTAATCCTTACAATTTTTTTTGTATCTTGGACCAGGGTGGGGACACCAACCCAGTATGCTTCCCTTTCTCTGCTGACTTTTACAGTGCTCCCAGGGAGAAGAGCATGTCTCAGGTCTGCCCTGGCCATATCTACAGCTTCCCAAGGAACGTAGGGGCAAACATGGGAAAGAGTGCAACCTTCAGTGCAGGCAGTGCAGGCAGTCCCGTGGCATGGGTGAACTAGAATTGCAAGGACTACATCAGCTTTGAAGGGTTCCCATTGCGCTGAGTGTCATTGTTCCCATTGTTCTGAGAACCCACTGAGGGTGAGTTCAAAGAGATCAATGACCTTGCCTCGTCATCCTTAACTAGGAAGCAAGGAATTTCTGAATTCCCATTCAGAAAAGGGAATTCAGCCCTGAGAACTGGGGCTGCATCTCTGGTGGTGGTCCTGTGAAGGACTAGGCAAAGAACTCTGCCTGCTCCCTGGACCTGCACACGTGGCCACATCTGTAGGAACGTGCCTTGGTTTATGGTGTGCTCTGAGCCCTGACTGAATCATGGATACACATTTTCACTGGTACTTACTTGATTGGCTCCTCAAGCTCAACAGCCTCACTTTTTTTGCGTAGTTCTATCCAATGAGGAATAGCACCAGTTGCTTCTTTTTTAGTGATTATCAAAACATGGCATGGTCTACTCGTCATGAATTGAACGAATGCGTTAAAGTCAGGCTAAAAAACAAAATTTTCCCCCCTATGAACTCTGAGTTTGTCATTGGAAATGAGACAATTATGCTTTAAAAGTAACTCATACATTCTTGTTCCTGAAACTGGCATTCACATACATTCCTCAGAACTCTGATATATTGTTTGGGAAGATATTTTTTATCAATCACTTGAGACAACATTATCAAATGTCCAAAAAGAAAGTAAATTGAGATAAAGAAAGTCATATAACTGCTTTAAACAAGTACTAGATGTTCTTCCAGGTTAAAATGCAAATGACAAGAATGAAGAAAATTATCTAGAAATTCAATGTGATCACTTGTTATGCTTGTAATACAGCATGTTGTGTGACATAAGAAACTGCAATACAGTTCCATGAATAATTTTTGAAACTAAAAGTCATGTAGCTGGCTATAAATATAGAACACTGAACTGTTTGCAAGACATTTGTAGGCTCTCCATTTCCTTTGCTATGTGCTTTTCACTTCTTCAGATTCAACTTATAATCTTATAAAAGTAGATATCCATCAGAAAAATAAGTTTTGAAACTTATGGTGTGAATTGTTAATTTTATTTCATTTTTGTATGTCACCTTTTTATTGGGGATATCTATTCTCATTTTAAATATTTGACTAAATCCTTATCAGCCAGCATCATGTCATTGCATATGGTAGCTTTTTCCTTTAGTAATACAAGGATGAAGTATTCATATCTATGCTTTCAATTCTTTGCTTTTCTCTTTCAATTATCTTCACATCTGTGCATATTCTTAACCCATTTCCCAAGATGAACAAACTAGTCTCAAATTTGGCTGCTATTCCCATGAAGATGAATTTTATGTCTGTTTCAAAATTGCCTCTGTCTAACCTACAATCCCAGCTTTGCTAAAACCAAACTCTTCATGGTTTCTTAAAAGATCTCCCTGTTACTTCCTTTTGAAACCATAGTGCAGCCATCTGTGATTACTGTCAGTTTTCTTTTTTCTCTCTGACTTTAGCAGGAGCCATCTCATCTCGCTATTATTCATTTGGAATGCCACAGGAACACCTTCCCACCTTCTCCTTCAGATTGGGTGAACCTTTCCATTGCTCCCTCTAATAAAATCAAACAAACTCTTTGTTTGAATAGAATTCCATCCTATGTCTCTCTTACACATATAGCAGAAGGTAAAAATATTTGCTAAGGAACTTCATTTCTGGTCTGAGATCCTTCTGAACAGTTAATTTTAGTTATCACACTGCTGGAAAATATGACCATATCCAGGTGCCAGTTTGCTAGACCACTGCAATTTAATGGTGGACAGCCTAATTTAATTATTTTCTTGAACTTTATATCTGTCTTTAGCTATTTTTTGTCCCCTAATATAGGACAAGACACAAAAAAATAATAGATTTTGGCTGAGATGCTTTCCCTCTCTGCCTGTGCACATATTTATTCCCAGAACAACCCCATGATAAAATCTAGAAAGAAAAAAAGTATAATATGTAATATAATTTATTTTCTGGCTGGAATAATATATGTCAAATAGATATACACTCTCATATAGATGACATTGGATTTTGGGTTTGTGCCATATTTCAGCACCTAATAGCCAAGGTCGAGTAGTTGCAGAAATAATCTATACAGCACTCTAATTTTCTTTCCTACAAAGGTCACTATGCCTGTCATAACACATTTTAAAATCAGTATAATTTTATTTTGATAAATAGTGTTATAAATTTAGCCCCATGTCTAAGGATCATGCACATTTAGATAACAAAAAGAAGAAATAAATCTTTTAGTATTTAATTGGAGGTCATTTTAATTTGGTTGGAATATTAGATTGCTACATAGTGATATTTATATGAGTCAGTGAAAAAAGGGAGAAGGAATTTTTTTTTTTTATGTACTAAATCTACATTAATTCTGTTCTTCAATATACCTAAAATTTACCATACAGAGATTTGCAAGCACATCTAGTAACAATTATATGTTTTACCTGAGCCTTTCATTTATGTTTTTAGTTTGGTTTTACCTCATCTTTTTTCCGGGAGTAAAATACTTTGATTTGATCTTCAGTAAGCATTCTCTCCTCATCTGCTTCAATGCCAAATCCTGCTTCTATAATCTGCAATTATTCACTTATTACTTAGGGGCATTTGAAAATAGATACATACAAAATCATATGTTATTGTAAATCTAAAAATAAATTGGTTTTGGAAGCTAACTTAAATTTTAAATTCTCTGAAATATTCAGAATGAAATATTCTCTATCTTTGTCTAAACTGAACTTCCAGCCTTTCAAAGCACTTCACTTCAGGATTACAATACCCCTAAGTTAATGTCTGAGAAGAAATATAGTGCAGTTCAATGTATGAAGTACATTCATCCAAAAGTTAATAATCCCTTTTATTTCACATTGATTAAACTCCTTTGGATCACTCTGAGTGGTCAACATGCAACTTACGTTGCAAGAAATTATAAACTGTATTCTAACCATGGTAGTCACACAAATGTGTACTTGTTAACAGTTGTTGTATTAGGCTAAACTACTTGGCTTTAGAAACAGCAAATGAGGAAAAAATTGAATCTACTTTATGATTTTCTGTTTTAAGCTGGGTTACTGCACTAAATGCAAGCATTTGTGAGAGAGGCACACGACTTGCATCAAAGTTCCCAACCCATTGGTGCGAGGTTTGTACCATATACTGGTATTTTTACAGCCAAGGCAGTATCCAGCGCCAGTACTGATGATACAACAAAATTCAAAATTAACCTGTGCACCAGCACTCTGCTCTGTAAAAGCCCCTGTGGTGCTGCTGAGTGGTTTCAGCCTGCCCTGACAAGGCTGGCTGTGCATCCTGTGTCGGAGAACACACCTCATGAGCCAAGTAGCAGCTGCTCCAGCTAAACTCTTTTCAAGCACTGCTTTTTTTTTTTTTTTTCATTTTTTTCTTTTTTTTTTTTTTCCCTTTACTGAGCTTCCTTTCTTTTCAGCTAAGGTAAAGTAATTAAGTAATTGCAGAAACAACCCATATAGCACTCTGATTCCCTTTCCTGCAAAGGTCACTGTCCCTGTCATAATACTTATTAAAATTCTTTTAATTTGGTCTTGATATATATTGTCATAAGGCTTTATATTTTTTCATAACAGAAGCAATATGAACCAATGTCTAACCTCTGCTGGCATAGAATATTAAAGCAACAGTATAGATTTGAATGTCATATTATTTCAGGTAAAAATTATTGTGCTATTATCATCCTTAGCAGAGAAGCTTTATCAGATTCTGTTCCAAAGTCTGGGCATAAATTAGGATCTACTTAACCTTACATTTTGCCATTATGTCTCTTAAATAAATAGAATAAATGAATATTTTAAAATTTTCTCTACCTTTCTTTTAATTTCTTCTACACGTCCTGCTAAGACATTATCAGGTTTTATAATTCCAACAGAATAAGTGACTATTTCTGAAAAAGGGAAAAAATTATGTGCTAAGTAATATATTCATCAAAATAAAGGGAATCATCTTTACTGGACCAGAAGGTTACAGTTAAGCATCTGACTGTAACTCAATCAGATCCCAAAAACTGTGGAATAATTTAAGATAGCGATAAGGGGAACATCAGACTACTACTTGTTACCAATAGTACAAACACTTAAGCAACTGCATGTGTTGAGGAAAATATTCCTGCCAAAAGTTAGTGTATTACAGTGTCTGAGAGATCCCCCTAACCTGAAGCTGAACATGAACTAAAGCTCAGTTTTCTGATTTTCTTTCATGTTTAGATTTTGGGGATTAGTATGAAGTCTGTAGATAATTGCTAAATGATAATACTGTACTTCTAGATCTCACAGGGTTTATGAGAAAAAATATAGGCTAAAGCTGAGGTCAGGAATTTGTCAGGTGAACCATACAATTAAATAAAAAACCAAATCAAAACATGAAGAGGAAGGAAAAGGGATGCCATGACTGTGATCTAATGCCTCTCACGGGGAAAAGAAAAAACAAGATCAAGAAGAGGGAGAGGATGGAGGAGTTTGTTCCATCTCAGGGTTGTAGAATGGCATTCTTTGCAGAGATGAAGAGTAGGAACATTCAGTAACCACAGATAACAATAAAAATAGAAAAGATGGAGGTCTCAGGTAATGAAAAACCTGAGAGAAATCACAGACAGGACTTTTAAACAGGATGGTGCTTATTTTTCAGTAGTTTTGGAAGCTTATCCTCCTACAATGGATTTATGTACTTTAAAAAATCTGTTATTAAATCTAATCTGGTGAAAGAGTAATCTGAGAGAAGGCATGCCATTGTTTCACAGATTAACTCTTACAATCCTCTCAGGTTGGCCCCATCTTGGTATTCCACCTCAACAGAAGTACACAGCTAACACAAGGACTGTGTAGAAGTGACTTTAGGGCCTTAACTTTACACAGGAAAATTCCCTGGCACACATTATTTTTGTCTAAAGTCTGAAGGTTCTCAGTGTGGGGCTGAAAATGTTGATGCTGACAGCCCAGTACATTAATTCTTTACAGAAGAAAGCTCAATGACAGCATTTTGTTAACACACCCAAAGAAGGTCTATTAGTGCTAGACATAGACAATTATTAATCAAAAGATATTTGTTCTCTTTCTTCCCTTTAACACTTCTGAAATACATCAAATATATTTACCCTCCTCCACAACCTCCTCACCAGACCCGTCTGATGAACCTTCATCATGAAAAACGAGTTCTTCTACCTAAGGTAATTGCAAATGGAGTAAAAGTACATCACCAGTGAAAAAGCAAGGTCAGCAAACACAGCTGTCACATCTTTACAACACATTTATCTCAATTTTGCTACCCTGGAAAGCAAGCAATTCTTAGAAGGCCCTTTGGTCAGTCTGATTTTGCTTAACTGAGTTTCCGTTTGTTAAAAAGCTATTTTTACTCTAAGTGGAGTCCTTTATCTCCATTTAAACAAAACAGGCAATGAGACATGATTATTTCGATTATTTCCCATGTCTTTGTTTCATATGATGCAGTTCCTAAGTTAGATATAAAAAATAGTCAAGAAAGAAAAAAGATTACTAAAACATTTATGGGCTAGTGGCATTTCATCCATCTCTCAATTTCTTGCATTGCTAGGCTAACCTGTAAAATTGTCAAGTTTATATAAAGTACCATAATGGAAATTTGGGAGTTCTGAGGAGAACAAGCAACAAGGGAGGATTGATGCTGCTACTGTGAATTCCAACAGTGGGATCTTTCACAGTGCAGGCTATTGAGCTCAGACTGAGCTGTCCTTGTGTCCTCATGTTACCTGGAAGTCAGGAGTCAAAGGTGATAGAATACACTTGGCCTTTGTTTTTTGTAGCAAACTGGATTCATCAGGTACAGAGCAATCCCCCATGGCTTTGAGCAAACTGATCTAGTGAAAAGTGCCACTGCCTGTGGCAAGAGGGGTTGGGCTAGGTGATCTTGAAAAGTGTCTTAGGACCCAGATAATTTTACTTAATTTCTTAAAGGCACATCCTATATGTAATTTTATTGTTAGGACCAAAATGCAAAAAATTAGACATTATCTTGACACCATCATAGACATTTAGAGAAACAGTGTAAGTGCAATAAAAATATACATTTATGCATAAGTATCTGGTTTGTGAGTACCTCAGCACGTTCCTTCTCTCCAGCTGCAATCTGCCTCTCTTCTTCCACTAAATCTGTTACTATCTTAGTTATGAGAGGAGCATTTACACCTTTCACCATTGCAATAATTTTACCATGCTGTTGAAGAGAAAATAACACTCTGAGTTTTCATCACTTGATTTACACATTTAGTTGAAATTTTGAAGCATGCAATATCTTGCTAATTTTTTCCAGCTACAGAATAATTTCTTATGACCACTGAAGTGAACACCAAAACTACTGCTGCCTCTATTATTTCAGAATGAAACTTTTGTGCATTTAATTCCTTGTTTCCTTCTTTACCAAATTTTCCATGTTTATTTCTAGGCTCAATACTAATAATACAGTTGGAAACAAATGCAAATACGGATTTTATTTGTTCTTAATTTCTGTAACATGGAGTTTTCCATCTTTTTTTTGTTGTGTGTGTGTGACTTTTCACTGCATTCTCTACCACATTCAGGTGCACAGCAGTGAAGCTAAAGGTGACCAAAAATACTGCTAACATTTCTAGGCTGCATTCAGATTCAAACCTGAAAGAGTCCTGAAAGTGTCATTATCTTTGGTCCTTGCTTATGGAAATTCAAATCCTGTCACCCTCAAGTTAAAACAACCCCCATCTCTTCTTAAGTGAGCAGTCCTAGGAGAACCAGCTTTCTGTGCCCATCACTGAGAGATAATAAATATATGATTAATTGCTACAGTTCCTCAAGTGTGAAAACACAATTTTATCTGTTATCTTAAAAATCTTATAATGCCAGGAAATGTAAACTCTCTTTCTATGATGAAAACAGTGCATAAAATAATTTCAGTGTAACCACAAGCAGGCACTTTATGTAAGGCAAACCTGGAAAACTTACCTGGAGTTCCCACTAACCACCAAAACAGTGACTACCACAATTCTTCTGTGGCCTTACGTGCAACAGCTACAACAAAAATGTGCTTGAGAACCACCAGATTCAGGCATGGAAAATGGCTCAAGCAAACAACACCAGACAGTACCATCCTACATAATATAAAATGTAAAGATAGGATTTGTACAGCTTCACATCTATTTTAAAATCTATTGTAAAGTTAAGGCAGAAGTAGGCAGCACATTAAAAGAAGCTGATGTGATGTACTTACAACACTAAAAAGAAACAGAGGTTCACAGCTCCTCCTAAATGGTTTCAGTATTTCAAGGTTGTCAGCTTCTGCCTGAAGTCAGACAAAAAACATTATTTGCGTACATAAGTAAGCATGCATATATAAAGAAAACCTTTTTACTCACAGGAAGACCCCACTCTTGAATACTTAGGTGTTGCAAACGCAAACTGCAGTCCTAAATACAACTGACAGTCCTTGTAGTGATAAAGAAAGAACTGTTTTGGTAATATGGGATTGTCCTCCCTTTGTAGTACAGCAATTAATCATGGAAAAATATCTTCTCTTGATACTATTTTCTCATGTAGGCTATAATAGCATATATAAATGAAGGAGTAGCCCATGTAGTCTTGATGGAAGAGCTTATCCAGTGTGTTAATTTTTTTGTGAAATGCAGTCAACTGTAGGAAAGCACGTGAGATAGACTTCAAACATAAATCCCTGCCTTTTTCATGTATAAAAAATTCATGGTTTTTTCTGAAAAGTTCTTTCGTCATGGAATTTTAAGTTTTCACTAACATGAAAAAGGATGAACTTGGTCAACATCTTGGATAAACTGAGTCTTTGAAATAAATTTATCTACTTTAAATAGGAGGTATGAAACACACACACACACACATATATATATATATATACATATACACACTGCTAGTGTAAACAAATATTTTTACTACTACAGTTTTGTGATTTTTAAAAATTTCTCCCCTTTTCATTTTCTTAAAAATGAAATTAAAGTTAACATTTGCAAAAAAAATTATGCAAGTTTTTCAGGGATGTAAGAATTTTAAATGCAATGGTTCCTATGCAGAGACCTGAAAGTAAAAGTCATATAGTCTGGCTTTTAAATATTTCTTCAGTCTCATCAAGGAAAACAAAAGTTGTGGGATATCAGCTCTTTTTTATCATAGCTTCTTACATATTTATTGCCATTTCTAATCTACTTCTAAACAAAGTTTTATGAGGACATATGCAGGGAAAGCAACCAGGCCAAAATTACAGCAACTCAGTATAAGGACAATAAGATGAAAGCTCTGCATATGCAGAAGATATATTTAAATCTAAATGTGAATATGGTCGCACACAGGATTTGTGTCCTTACCGCAGCAAAATGTAGCATATTGTCTTCACTAAAGTCGATCCTTAGTTTTCTCAATAAATTCTGCACAGCTTTGCAAGGACCACACCAAGCTTGATACACTTCTATCACTAAAAGGTGATAGTTTGGAATTACAAAGAAGTTATAAAATGAGACATTTATGTTTGCACTGAAGCAGCGCTGGGAAGGCATTTGTGTGGATCTCTCAGTCCTCTTCTAGACAATGAGTCATGAATTCATCAATGGATTCAGTGGATACATTACTGGATACGTACTCTTTAATTTCAATTACTTTTGACATTGGAAACCTACTTCAGAATACTCTTTGAGATGATTAATCCAAATAGCAACCTTTCTCTCATATTCCTTTTGCTTTTATTTTCTCTTCTTCTTTCCCACTGTTGGTTTTCATTTTTATCCTGCCTATTACTATCTCTCTGCAGATATGATCCTGTTACAGATTTTTTCCATTTACTGAAAAACAGTTCCTAGGAGAGCTAGGAGACAGTTATTGGACTAAATGAACTGAAAACTAGGAATAATGCATGTCATGGAACATGCCCTCTCTAGAATGCTGCAATAATTATTTAGTCTGTGAAAGATTTTACACACAGAAGCATCCAACTCCCTACCAAATACCATATTGAAAGGTATTTTCTAAACACTGGTGTACAGCAGTATATAAAAATAAGACTTAAATAAATATTTTGATGAGAATTTATCATATAAGTTACTGTATATTTATAATTGCAATATATGATCTTAAAAGTCTTTTCCAAATGGAAGAATTGTATGGTTCAATGACTCTATGATATACTTTTATAAATATATATTAATATAGCCTTTCTTTAAAAGATATGGTGCTAGGCTTCTAGAGTATCTATTAAAGCTAATATATAAATATGAAAACATGCACATATGTCCATGAAAGGTTAAAAAGAAAATATCAGCTGTTAGTACCTACTATACCCTTTATCTGCAGCATTTCATCCCACTGCTCTTCATTGGTTATTAAGGTCTGAAACAAAATTAATTAACATTTTAACATTCTAAACAAGCAGAAAAAGAATCTATTTCCCTCTAAAGTTGTTCAAGTAATTAGGATTTATACCTGGAGCTGAACTTCTTTCTTCTTGCCAGCCATTTCCCTGTGATTATATGAAAAATATTGAAATCCAAAGCATATTAAAGTTTTTTAAAAGACCATGTGACATACAGAACTGATTTTTATGGTTCTCAAATTATCACTGCCCTCTGATTCTCTTTGCAATTAACTCAACTGAAGCCCCTACAATAATGGTAGCTAATACTCCACTCTGGAATTCTGTGGAGAAATATGCAACTGTTTGCAAAACCCACATGGCACAAGAAACAGAAGAAAATTTAGTATCTTAATCTGTTAGGGTGTGCAAAACTTTTGACCTCAACAATCTTTCAAGCTTATAATCACTCTGCTCAGAATAGCACAGGCACTTTGATGGGATGACAGCTGCTGTAACACTGGACCATTTCAGAAAAATATTGATTAAAGAGCTTCAACTCTAATAACATCAAATCAGTCTTCCTGTTTGCTGGGGTACATAAAAAGCAATGACATACTTGTGCCCCATAACTAAATCCAGATACATTCATCATTCTGTCATTTATTAATAATGTCCTTAATATATTTATGATAGACAATTAACTGTGAACTGGACAGAACAACAGTTCTGATACATATGTAGGTGGAGTTTGACTTCAGCATGGGCAGCTTGAGTTTCGAGAGTTCTTGGATAAAATGGTGGTCTTGACCTGAGGGAAAATTAGTGAGCCTCCATGAATGTGACCTCCTCTGGCATTGTTACTTGAGAAGTTAACCAGCGAGTATGTCCAGGATTTGAACTATCCTGATATACTCACCAAAGCTGTTCCCTTCACAGCACAGAAGACAATATGAGAGCTCTTGTGCTGGTTTCACATTTCATATAAGAGTGTCAGTAAGAATTAAATTTTTAAATGGAAGCTTTCTTCAAATCCTTTAAATGATACAAAGCATGGCATTAATTCCTATCCTTTAAAGACTCTAAGGAGATGATGCTGCCTATTGACACTAGAGGGAACTGGCAGATGGAAATATGTCATATTAGTAGGAAATCTTCATCAAAATAATCTATCTTTCATTGTTACTTTCTTCACTGAGCAATGACAATCAATTCTTTGCAAGATCAGTTCTGCAAAACATTAACCAGTATACATTAAAATGGTCTATACATCGCAATCATTCTACACGTGCTCTCCAACTAAAAATATGCAGTCATATGCACTCAGATGGCAAAGCAAAGCACTGCAGCACAGACATATGCTGCTGTATGAGAATATGCAAATGTGCACATTAGTCTGGCATAGTAGCTGTATGTGACAGGCATGTGAAGACTACATGTGACATCTATACTTTTCATTAAAATTTTCACATGACATTCACATAACATTCCCTCAGTAATGCCGTCAGTACTATACTGATTAAACCTGGACAGACAAGCATGTTTTCTCCTTTGTCCATGATACTTCCTTCAACTAGTCAGACATAAAAATAGACCTGGGTGCACACTCCAATACACTCTCAAATTAATACTCAAATATGCAGAGTCTTTGCAGATAGCCATTCAACATCCTAGCACAAACCCTCATCACACATATATACATGAAGATACCCAACCAAGAGTTTGCAAGATTTTGGCACGCTGCTGTGTTTATGTGCTTACAGACGCATAACACCCTGAGCATAAGCTCTTGTGTGTGACAGTGGATCCTTGGGAGTTCCTGGGTGGCACTCTGGTGGATCATCTGCCCACACACACAAACACACACAAAGAGAGAAACACGTGTAAGTGAACAAATGCACGCACACAGGCCAGTTCAGGGCCAACACCTGTGCTCTGCACCAGTAAGAGCTCCCAGACACTCGTGTACCCCGTGGTTTGACACACACCCTCCACAGTAAGCCCGCCACAGCACAATGGCTTGGGTACCACTCAGCCCTGAGCTGGGAGCCCACTCAGGAGCACACAGACCCCTCCAGCCCCCTTGCACCTATCCTGGAGCAGCCCTTCGCACGGGGACACTCTGTGGCCACCCAACTGCCGCCCCTCAACGGCCCCAACGGCCTCACCCATCCTTTATCTGCCCAGCCCCATCTCTGCTCCTTCTCCAAGGGTCATTTCCCCCCCATAACCCTATTTTATCAGTCTGGGGTTGACATGGCACAGGCAGCTGAGATACAGGCATGCTGAGAGGGAAATGGAGTGAAAGGTTGGGAGGAAGCGCCACCATTTTCTCTGTTTTCTTTGTCCTAAGGAAAGTCAAGCTTATCCTTTTAACATGTGAGAAAATTAGTCCTGGCACCTAATTAATGATCTGCCTTCACTCTGTCTTGCTTGCAAATTGTGAGACAATGGAGACTAAAAGAGGAAGATTTTAGTGGTGGTTTGGGTGACCAAAAGAGGGTCTCAAAAGTCAAATGGTGTCTGCTCATGCTCATACACTATCAGTGCAGGTCTGTCATCATGCTGGTGCAAAACAAAGTTATCATTTTAAAGATGCACATTTGCACCTCAGCAGCCCCCAAAAAGTCACAGAAGAGAAAGGCAAAACTCATTTATACACGTGGAAAGCACAATTGTTCCAGTGTACAGTGTGGCTATTTTAATGTATTAACTCTTACAGGCATTGTAACTGGGAATTGGTGGGAATTTCTTTGTGAAGGTAAGCACTTGAGAATGTTCACAAATCAAATGTTTGGGTCTCTAAACTGCACACATTTCACATATGCATGTTGTTACAGAACTATAAATTGTACTTGTATCCAATTTATTTTTGAAACCCTGCCCAGGCCTACTATGCTGTCATGTCAGGTGTGTCTACCACATCTTAAGAAAATCAAGTTTCAGTGACTTTGTTGTAGCTTTTCTTGAGCATTCTGATGCTGCTCACCAAAGCGTGACTTGCAAAGCTCCAAAGAAACTTTTATTTCATGAGAATAATATGAAGAAAAAAGTAGGGAAAACAAGAGGTACTTAGAGGTACTAGAATATATGTTCTTCCTCACAGTT
This sequence comes from Ammospiza caudacuta, assembly GCF_027887145.1. Taxonomy (NCBI): domain Eukaryota; kingdom Metazoa; phylum Chordata; class Aves; order Passeriformes; family Passerellidae; genus Ammospiza; species Ammospiza caudacuta. Next base: position 48,521,918 of record NC_080593.1, on the reverse strand, counting down.
AAATCTTCCCAGATTGAACATGATGGATGTTCATTCTGCAGTAGTGGGAATGAGGCAGTGTTTCCACAGAGTGGCAGCAGTTTTCAATGCTGAGATTATGCCTAAAATCTTGGATTAGATCAGCTAGGTGGCAAGAGAGATTTTATATTCAGATTGGAAATAATGTGTTTATATGGCCAACATAAATCACTTCCTACATTTTTTACTGGAAAACCCAACTTTGGAACTAGTACAAGCTCTGCATTGGCCTGCTTGGGAGTGGTGGAGTGCCATTGAATAATCTTTATTTTCCTGCATGAAGTAGGAAAACTGCTTTTAAAACCATCATAGACATACAAAATTGTATGAACTACAGAAGATGAGCTATTTAACCCAACCACCATGTGGAAGTTAAAGACTCAAGACTAGGCTATGTTTTTGGAATTTCCTTCACAAACTGCTAACTTTTTTACCCAGACCACTTTCTTAATGAACAGCCAGTGTTTTATACATTACAAAACCCCTCCCTGCAAAAAAGTCTTGAAGAAAAACACTAGAATGAGGTAATGCTTATGTACCAAATGTAAAAAGGCTGACACAGCCTGTTCTTTAACTGCTCTGTTGGAATGAATTATATGTATGCTTTGGATATCACAAAATAGTTAATGTAAAGGGATTTGGTATTTCAAAATGCTGAAAAAATAAAAAAAGATCATCCTTCTTTAGTTTAGAGTGTGTGATTCTATAAAATTTTAATGAATTTAATGATGACATAGTTTATGTAGACCAACAGTATTCATGGTCATTATAAAGGGCATCCAGAGAGAAGGGGTTAGGAGTTTATGAGGTTTTTCCCTGAATCAAAATGATTCAAGTTTTGTATAATGTATATGAAAAATATAAGGAAAATATGCAATGGATAAACCACAATGGTTTCATGATGAATGATTGCATAATTTTTCTGAGTAACTTTTAAACTATTTTACTCCATTTTGTGCATACCACTTGATTTCAGGTCTGCTCTTTGTCATGAGCTGTTAATGTCCAGAGTGACCTAGTTCCAAATTATTAAAATTCTTTTACAGATTAATGGAAAGCAGTTGTACACCATGCTGAGACTTGTAACCCTTGAGACAAAACTAGAAATGCATTTTTCCTGTTAGTAAGTCTTTCAGTGTGCCCTACTATATGCTCAGAAGCCATTGCATATGCAGCTCTGATGACTACCTGCTTGTAAATACAGCAGAGGCCTTGGTCACCTTAATTTATAAACTTTTGTGGTGTCTTCTGTGGCTCTATAGTCCACATGCATACTGGTGCTACAGTGAATTCAATCTGTGCTCTCTGCATGTCCGGCAGATTTCCTGCATGTGTCCTAGTGTTCCTCCTGCCTCTCTGCCTGGATTCAGTCTGATAGCAGTGATACTGATCTGATAGCAGTGGAACAGCTTTCTGATTTCTTGTATTTTCCTCCGAAACAGAAAGGAGGTATGTGAAATGGTGGACAATTTAATTTCTTGAAATCAAAAATAGCATTTATAGTTTGGAAAGTGCAAAACTGAAGAATGTGATTTGTGCTGCTGCAAGCGCAGATCTCTGTCAGGTGGTTCTGTGCAGTAGGACTGTTTTGGTAGAAAAAGAAAGAGCATAAAATAATTAAATGAACAATTTTCTGTAAGGACTTACTGTGACACACCAGCTTGTGAGCTCTCAGGGTGAGAGACCAGGTGACTCCAAAACCAGGCAGTTGGCTTCTGAGCAGCAGCCCAAGACCACCACAGGCTCCAGTTGTGGAGGTTTGAGGAGCAATTAGTTTTGCCCAAAAGTGGTGACTGACACAAAGGATTTGACAGCTTGTTTTTCAGGAATGACCCAACTTTGTCAGTGGTAGGTACGTTCCCCTAATTTTCCCTGCAGACACCATGAACAGTAGCCCTAAAGGAAGTCACTGACACATAAACTTTTGCAGCTTGTACCACAAGAGAGGTTCATGAATGTTAGTGTGCAATATATATAAAATGAACAGATGAAAAAGAATGGAGATAATGTAGTGATTAAGATGTCTTTAGAAATATAGGCATTGATCCTCCCAAATAATATGGCTATTACCTCTGGGACTTGGTTCCCTAGAGCAAGAAAAATCAGGGATTTTTTATTTTTTACTCAAAGAATCTCAAACTTATGTGAATAACAACATGGCTAATAACTGTGGATGCACGCATGATATTTTTATTTATCTTGAATTACAGCCTTTGTTAAAGTTTTTAGTTTGGTAATTTGAGCATTAATATTTTTATGTACTCATTTTTTGTCTGTATATTGATTCATCTTTTGAGTGTATGAAACACATTTGACACCTTGCATACTGATTTATAGAATATTAGAGTGTAACTTTGGGAACATCCTTTGTAGCCATAGTATGTGCAAACCCATGATCACAAGAGTTCAGTGAGACATAACGAGTGGTTTCCAACAGCTCAAGAAACTGGTAACTCTTATTTGCATCATACCTGAGCCACCTGACAACAGACTAGTAGTTTCAAATGCACTGATTCACCAGATTCACATACAGTTTTCCACTATATTTATGTGTACAGGTCAGCCTTCTACTCAAAGAGAGATAGAGAAGACTGGTCTTTGCAATGGAATCTAAAAAGTGTAAGAAAATTAAAAAAAACCCCAAACTTCCTGCATATTGAAAAGCAAAACCCATGATATCAGGTAACAAAGGTGGATTGGAGCTCACATACCTATTTTTAACCAAAGGTAGCTGGTAAAGATACAACAGTGGTTTCTATTTTACCAAATGTAAAGGTGTCCAGAGCCCCAGTTTAGGAAACTCTAGAATATTTAAGATGGCTCAGCTGAACTCAGACCTCTCTATATTTTAGGGACCTTCAACTAGTAAAATTTTCTTGCATATTCCTGTTTTGACAGGAGAACTTCATCTGCAGAGAAAATATGAACATGTGAAAAATGTGACTGAAATATGTGAAAAGCATGACTATATTCATGTAGCAATTCCCAGAAGGACAGAAAAAAAGAAAGTATTCATCCTGATACATGAAGGTGAGCACCAAAATTTTCTTGAGGAAAGATTTAAGGGATTAGAGAATACCAGACCTGAAAATATGATGGAAAGTTATGTGGAGACTTGAATTGTGATGTAGTCCAAGCAGAACAAGCTGTTACACTCCAGTCATGGGACAAACTAGTATCTGCACAGCTGTATTGGATAAAAAATTTTGTAGCCTGTGAAGTATTGTTCCTTGCTAAAATAGCAGCGGAAATTAGACACAGTAAAAGAACCACTAAAAACTTTGCCAGAGGCTAGTTGAGGTAAGTTTTTATGGACATAATGAATAAAATAATCAAGCAATTGGAGCACAATTTGGCTTCTGTAAGTTTGTTTTGGTTTTCTATTTAAATTCTCTAGTACTTGGCAATATGTGGTCATTTAGAAGAGAAAGTAGGATAACGAGTGGTTTATAAAGAAAAAGAGTGCACAAGGCAGAGGCAGTTGAACAGACCACATTGAGAAGGCTAAGTCTTAACAAGATTTTGTTAAAATATTCTGAGCTTAAAGAACATGTCAAAGGACTTGGAATTCTTCAAGTTGCATTCATTCAAGCTTCTGCAGAAAAAAATGACATTGGTTATTCTCTTTCTCGAGTCTTTTAGACTCTGATCCAATTCAAGTAAAAAGACTATAGATTTCTAAAAAAATTGTTGAATATCTGTTCAGTTAATAAAATAATAAGGGCCAGAAAATAGTTCTTGATACAATGTCTTAAGTCATCACACCATTTAGCCAACTGAAGATTTCAAAAATAACCCCAGTCCTTAGAAGATTGCTGGTTAGAAATGGTGAGTACTGGCATGACATTCAGAAACATTTAAAATATTGGATCTTGTTTCAGGTGCCAGTTTCCCATCCAAGGGTTTATTCTGGTTCAACTTGTCTGAAGGATGTAGAATTTATCTGCATGTAGCAGAGCTGTACAGGCTGGCAATAGCCAAGCTTTGCACCTGGCACAGGCCAGCTTTTTTGCTAAGGGGATAATTTTGAGGAATAAATATCATGTGCCTCCCTAATATGGGACAGAAACATGAGATAAACCACAAACAACCATTTCTGTCATAGGTTCCTGTGGATGGGAAAAGAAAATCAGAGGTTTGGTCATGTAGTGAGTGTTCATACGTCAAAGAGGGTGATCACTGGGACAGAGTGTAGTAGCCACTTGTGAGCAGGAATACCGAGTTTTTTATGCTGCTGGTGATGTATTTTTAATCTGTGGATGAAGGTCCTGCTGGAAGAGGATGATACAGAGCAAGCCTGTGGCCAGATGACTCATCCTATTTTTGAGCTGGAGCTTGGGTTTCTCCCAGGGTTTCCAGGACAGTGTGTGCTAGAGGATCAGAAATCACCTCTGAGTCATCTCAAAAACAGATTTGCCTTTAACTGTCATGGTTTCCTTCCTGTGTCCCTGCTGTATTCTGTGCAGTGAGTACACTTCATGTGCCCAGGAGGTGTTCCCGGGGCAAGGATCCCTACTGCAAACAATTCCAGCGCCAAACACCCTGCTAGTCCCATGGGATCATCACAGAGGTTGAGGCATAACAAACTTGTTCTCCCTGTATGGGTCTTGAACACAAAGACAGATATAAAATACCTATATATCCCAGCAAATTATCCTCACTGATCAAATTTAATGGACTTCAAGACCAATTTTCACTCTGCTGCTGAACTGAAAGTTTATAATCTTTTCTCTTTCCATGCATATTTTAGTTCTAGGGCTCTGTGTGTTACTGATAACGCAGTATGTAAATATATAAATGCAATTATAAGGTCATCACATCTTCTCCTTCTCCTCTTCTACATATACTAAACCACTATCATGTTGCCAGCAGCTATTTGATTCTTAAATGAGAGAGGTTCTATCTTTATTTCAATTATGGAAATAATTATTATAGGCGATAAAATAGTAATATTTTTAAAAGTAAGTGAAAGGTCTTTCAGATATTACTTTCACTGCTTTCCTCTGTAAAACAATACAATAGTGTTATACACGTTTCTACATTCCATATTTCATATCTACTCAACTGGTCTATTTTTTTTATAGGAATAGCTATAAATCTTTCACTTTCAACTTTGAAAACAAAGATAAAATTAGTTTTAAAATCTCCTTGCTCACAGTTTTCACCTATATTTGCTCAATGCTCTCAATTATGCCCAGTTAATAGATCTCATAACTACTTCACAAGCTTTCATTAACTAAAGCTCAGAAATTTGTAGCTTTTGCTCCTCCTAATTCCACCACTTTTCCTGAAATTTTCAGCATCAGAAGCACACAAATAAGCAATGATTCACTTTGCTTGCAAATAGCAGAAGTGCATTTTTCTCTTGTATAAAATTTGTGACAGCTGTTTATTTTTAATGCAAGTCAAGTGTTGTTTATAGCACAATGCAGTCATAAACACATCTGGAGTTTTAACCAACACACTTTATGAAGTCAGAAAATTTGTATTCTGCATCTCAAATTCACTTTTAATTTTCACATGAATATATAAATGCTGTATTCCAAAATAGTTACAGTATGAAACTTCATCTCCAGACCCAGTGTCCTACCACATTGCTCAACTTCAGTTGTTTTGCTTCTCTGGGTGATCCAGATTAGACAGGAGTGGTTACAGCAACCTGATGGGTTCAACACACCTTAATCTTAGAAAGTTGTTCCAAAGAGAATATTTTATATTAAAAACAACTGCCTAAGGAAGAATCTGATTTACAGAAATTTGTCTTTGTTGGATGCTTCCTCGTGATTTAGCTGGACTGAAAGGTTCCATACAACATTTAAAATATTTTGTCTGTGTGTGTGTAGGAAACCTGCAGTAAAACATAGCCATAGCAGCAAGTTACAGTCATATTGAGAGAAAACACTCAGAGACGTCTGCTCAAGCCAAGTGGAAGTTCTCAGATTTTCTTGTTTTCCTTTTAATGTCTGTCCAGCATCCATTCTGTATCACTAAACTCTGGTTGCATTTATCCTACTGAATTGAACCAAGTTCAAGAATATTCCCTGGTGCTGGACTTGCTTAGTAAGCCTGTAAGCTTTTAGAATAATATGTAAATGTGGTGAGTGGTCTCAAAAAAGTATTTATCCCTGACAGCCAGCACTTTTCATAAACATCTGCTCATGATGTGAAAGTTGACTAGGCTCTAGGGACTCTGTTGTTTACTCCTGCAGATATGGCCATGCTGGCTTTGACATGGTGCTCTGGCAATGTGTTAAGGAAGTCTCAGTCTGTGCTTTAGGTTGTGCTGGACATATTGATGTCATGCAAAAAACACCTTTCTGGTTTTGACCTTGAGTTCAAGAAAGGCTTGGTTCTACAAGGATGTCTGCCTTTCTTCTGGCCAAAGAGGGTCTGAAACAAGAGTCAGAAGAGTTAATCTCCATCTGGGACTCTTTGGGGGCCATAGGAGTTCTGAATATCCTGTCCTGTTCTCTCAAGACATGGAAAATGACAAAAGTGATGTTCAGAGTAGAAACCTCAGTCAGCTGTTTTTTGGTATGTGTAAAGTCACTGTGTTGGTCTCCAGTAGGTCTTCAAATCTGAGGCCTGGGCTGGGAGTGCTTCCCAAGTACACACTCTCCAAGCTTCTCCTTTGATTTTTACTTTGTGTCACTCTTCTCCACTAGAATTATGCCAAATCCCATGAACAGCCCAGTGGCCTTTCTCTCATGTGGTGATGTCCTGCTCAGACCATCCTGCTCAACAATAGGATCTGGCCTGGGGCTTCCTCCAGTGTAGGAAAATTGAGGTTTATACCTTAGATTTTCTCATGGAAGAGAGGGAGGCTAAATGCTGACACAGGTGCCTTTTTATGTGAGGCAAGGTATGCAGAGGCAGGGAATGGGCTGTAGCAGACCAGGAGGGTGGAAGGGGGGAAGTTGGAAGGGGGTAAGCAGCTCCTCCTCAACAGCCTCCTATGGCAACAGCAGCAGAGAAAAATGCATGAACCAGAGCTTGTCTTTTGGCAAACAGCCCTGAGCCTCACCAGGACCTCTGCTCCGTACCATGCTTGGCACCCCAATGGCAAACACTTTAAAGTGGTTACAGCTGCCAGCTGAGGTTGACTTTGGCAGGCAGGTGGAATGTGTGTGGGTACATGCTACCCCTGAGGCAGGAACTTCCATTGCCTGCCCCTTCTTTGTGGGGGCTTCCGGGGCTCCGCCACACTCTGACATCCACCACTGACCACATCCCTGGTCACAAGAGCCATAAACAGACTAAGACATCATAAAATAAGGAATAAAGAAAAGCCCAGTGCAGGCCCACCTGTCATGTGCTGTGCTGAAGAGCAGCTCCCAGGTGGAGGAGATGCAGGTACAGATCTGCACCTTGAGAAGGACAGTGTGTAAAAGATCTGCCAAGGGGGAGAAGCAAACCTAATAATTTTTGAAAAGTGCAGGCAAGGTGGTTGCAAGGCTTTGATGGTTCGGTGCAGTTTGAGCACTGTGGTGAGCTAGCCCTAGGCCTTTGGTTTTGCAGCCAAAGAAGTGGCCTGCTGTACCCTGAACTGCAGTGATCAGTTACCACTTTCTCGTGCCTCCATTTATTTACATGGCTCTGCATACAGAGGAAACATAATTTTTGTGGCATAGACAGCTATACCAGCAGCATCTTTTGCTTACTTTTGCTTAAACTTGCCAACAAGTTCTACAACAGTTTAATTTAAGAGGACCTGGAAGCATCCAACACTGGAGTCTCATATGATGTGGTAATGATGCAAGCCCTATATTGTACATTTTAAAAAGGGAGATTCTTTCCCCTGGCAAGCAGCATATCCTTGGTTAAAAATGAATGAAGATTCATTGTAAAACCTGTAATGTAATATAAATATTGTAGCATTAGTACAGAGAAAGGTTGCATATGACATTTGCGTGCATGCAAACACAGATTGTAAACCCACCGGAACCTTGCCACATTATTTATCAACATTTTAACTTAATTCAGAAAATCACCATTGAATTTTCAGCATTTTTCAGTTATGTCATGTTCTTCCTTCCTGTTGCTGATTTTTGAGTTTTGTATTTCATTCTCTTCATCTTGTCCTTTGTTGTTTTGTTTTAATGATATAATTTATCCTGCAAGTTTCACTAGTGTGTTCTTAGAAAGGACCAGGGAAGTAAAATGTATACACTTCGAAGTAGCTGCTAAAGATTGTTTCTTGCAAATAAAAAGGATAACTTCACAACAAATTCTACAAATCCTTGTATAGAAAAAATTTTGAATTTCATAATGTAGCATCAATATGCATATATCTTTAAGAACAACATCCTGGAAAACTCAGTTTTATATTTCAAACATTATACATCACATGACAAAAGTAATTATCTTGAACTTCTTATATATATTAAATATAATCTTTTGCAATCCATTTCATTAATTATAAATAGTGCCACTTGCAAATTTTTTTTTTGTGTGGATTCCATCAATCATTTTTGGATAATCAAGATTTTCATCAACGTAATTTTCCACAGGTGAAGTAACTGCACCACTTAAATGAGCCTGTTGCGCCCTAGGATGCAGGTAGACATGTTTTGCTCACCTGTTGCCCCAACAGCTGCCAGGGTTGCCAGGGATGCCTGGAGCATCTTGTGGCAATGCTGTGTGTGAAGCACAGGCACGAAGGTGACTTTTGGGGCCAGCTTTATGGGTACAGTGCTTTTTACCACTGCAAGTTCATCACAAAATTTATCTGTATCACCATTAAAAACCTCATAAGGACATGCTTGGAAAACATATCTTTTTATTGGTCCTGAAATGTGCTGTATAAATTCTAGAAGCATCAGTTAAACTGTCTATGAGCTAAGCAGAGTTGTGTCATCCACAGCAAGAAAGCTTTTGCACCTAGAAAAATATTGATGGATAGTCTTTTCCTTTAAATGGTAAATTTATGTTTCTGCCATATATTCAGACCTGAGCTCCTCAAAGTACTTTCAAGCCAATCTGAAGTTTTATTCTGTTGAGGCTTCACCAGCATTGGCCACTCTGGCTTTGAAAGTTTTATTTCTGTTGTGAGGAAGGTGAGAAGATTAATTCTATATGTGCTGTCCAGAATGTTAAAAATTTCTAAACAAAAATATAATAACATATTTTAAAAAATGAAATGTTTTGGCTCTGACAGGAGTAGTTCATCCTGCCCTCTCTCTTATTTTTTTATAAATTGTAAAAGTTGAGAACAGTAAGACAAGAGAGTTATATGAGGTGGTTAATGCCAGAGTCTTGTGGTTATGAATAACTTCAGAAGTTTTAAAAAATTGATATAATCTATACTGAACTGCTTGTAAATTGTGTTAGTACCTCAGCAGAACTGGTTCCTGGACAGAAATATGAATGGTGGAGGAATGGAGCGAGGAAATGGTGACAGCTGACAGAATGGTAGCAAGTTTGTACTAAAACTTCACACTTACTTTCTCCTGCTGTTCTGGAGTGACAGACATGTAATGTCACATAAACACCCAGCAGCTATCAGTGCTTCTCCCTTCCTGCAGATTCTTTCTTTAGTAATTCTTTGCCCTCAAAATAAGCACCAACTGAAAAAAAGAAGAAATAAACTGAGTTTTTTTAATTTGAGAATCTAGGTGGATTCTTCAGATACACCTCAGGTATTTTGTTAAAAAAAATATTATTTGGTATTTAATTAACATGATCTTTGGAATAATCTCCTTCATGTTACTTTCTCTTGAACTTTTTTGTTCTGTGGTGCTTTCCTCTGTCATATTCTCATTTTCCTACAAGAGTAAGAATTTTGTATTATAACAATTAAGAAAAAAATTGTACATTATTTAATTAATTTTATTTTATAAAACCAGACTGCCTGCAAGTTGCCAGTATGCTGTGATGTTGATATTTCCTGCTAATCTGTCTATTTCCAGGATTGGTAGATTTTATATTGAAGTAATTTTAGGGTTTTTTTTTCTGGGGTGGGGGGAGGAGGCAGGAGGGGAGATTTTTTTGTTGTTTTTTTTTTTGAAATTCGCTTTTATCGTGATCTCAATTTCTGAATCTATTAACTCAGTGGGATGTCCTGAGCTTATTCTGCAGAGCTGAGTGCATCATGGAAACCTGTACTGGCAGCAGAAAACCAGCAAGTGGCATTAATTGCATTGGAAGAGACTGGGAAGGGATGAGTGGAGAGGCAGCAGCTCTGGCAACTGGAAATGGGCATCCCTCAAAAACACACAAGTCATGAGTAATGGTGCAACAACAGTTTGATATTACCTGTGGATGCAACTCCTTTCTATAGCAAATTTGAAATTACCCTTCAAAAAAAACCACAAACATCTGGGTAAAAATGTAGGTGTCTCAGTAGTAAGGCTTGAAGAAATTATTATTTTTTCTGTTTGCTAAGGGAATCTCTCTCTGCATATATATATTATTCACATGATAAGACAGTGATTTTGAAAATAACTATAAACCCAAAATAAAATAATGAAGTGTGGCTATCCTGTAAACGCATACATTTCTCATCATGCCTTTTTCTGTCATAGAAGAAACTTTACAAATGTTGTTTGAAAAGGTGCCACAGAGTGGCAGTCTCTTTGTTTTTGTGTAGGAAATGTTTCTTCCTTTCTCCCTTTTATTCACAGTCTGTGTGTATGTTAAATTTTGCTTTTCTCACTTTCTGGCGCTCTTTATCTTTTGAGTTTGGATTGTATTTTTATCATCCTTTTATATCTTTCAGGTTCTAGAATCCATGCTGCCTCACTGGATTTCAAGCTGGATAGTTTTGATTCATGTATGCATAGTTTTTCTTCTGAAGTTTTCTTTTGAGTCAAAGTTCAGTTATAACTGAAGGAATGATTTGCTTTTTTTTTTTTTTTTTTTTTTTTTTTTTAATTGATCTATAGCCCATGTTTAACTATAGGTTCTGGCTGGCCTTTAAATATTTATTTGTGACTCATTCAAGTGCTTATTTTACTAGTAACTTCATTCTGCTTAACCAGGCTTTCTGTCATCAATCATGCTGCCTGTTCAGCCAGAAGAGAAAAATGCAAAGAATGATAATATTACAGTAGCACTGATGTGCATTTCCAGAGCTTTAATAGGATAAGTGTCAGCACTGATCCACTTCAACATCATCCACTGCAACAATACTGAGAAGCAGAGGAGGAAGACAGATGAGCTGGTTGACATTTATGTATGTCTCTTATGCATGATCAAATTAGCATTTGGTCCCAATTGAAAGCAGGAGTATATAAAGGAGAGGATTATGTAAAGTGAAGATTACTACTCTAAACACAGCACTTACTAATGTAAAGCTATGAATGGAGGACTACCTTTCTGTGAGAAAGGACAGAAAGACTGATGCAGACATGAGAATTCACTGTGTAGCTTTCTAGCTGACTAACTAACCATTCAGAAAGAGAGATGGGGAGGGAAAAAAAAAACTTAAAGCATCTCAATGAAGTAACTAAATTACAACTCAACTCTGACTCTCATCTCCTTTTGCTGACTAGTTTTATTTTTAAATATAGTCACTGATTTCGAGCATATCCTGAATCTACCTGCTAGGCAACTTGATTGCTGTGATCAGTGATCAATATTGAGGAACTTGAGACCAAATTCCATCTCGTCACCAGCTTCAGTGTTATGTGAATAATCTAATTTATGAATTCTGTGTAGCTCCTTTCAGGGATTGTACTGTCCACTGTAGCTCTCTTACTGCAAACAATTCTAAAAGAGTATTAAAAAGTATAATGAGGCCATGAGTAGCAAATTGTAAAGCACTGGAAATTAGGCCAGCTAGGCAATTTACAATAATTAGTAATGTGAAGGACAGAAAGCTTGAGTGTTTGATCTGGGAGTGTCAGAGGGGTGGCCTCTCAGCTTGGTTCTTTAAAGCCAAGAATGGCTGGAGATGGGGTGGGGTCCAGAAGTAAAGCGGAATAAGGCAAATGTCTGGACTCTCTCAGTGGTGGTAATGACAGATTGGTGAGTTCAGATGTTAATTCTCCTATTTATCTGAAACACCTATTTTTGAGAGGGCTAGACTGCCTGCTGAAAGTACCCAGCTCTTCAAGATAACTGGCTCAAACTACACAGATATCTTTTGGGTGGCCACAGCAGCAGTGAGTGACTTTGTGACGAATGGGAAGTTTAAACAGGGAAAAACTGGGAGAGATAACACCAGCCACAGAGTGATTCATTACAGCTGAGTGGAAAAAAGAGTTTTTTTAACCTTCTCTAATCTTTTTTAAAAACACTCTGTTAAATGTTATGCACTGGTGATCTTTTTCACAGTGTGCTTTCTGACCAGTAGATGAGTTGACGTAATTGGTTTGTGGTCCCTCCACTGGTATGAGGGGTCTTCTCTATTGTGGGTGGGATTTTTGTGGTGTCTGTGAGAGGTAATGAAATGTAATCTGCTCAGAGGCCAGCTCAGCTCATGGTGAAGAACCTGACAGTACCTTTTTAAAACCAAAATGTTGGAACCATAGAAACTACACAGGCAAATTTGAGAATTACACTTGGTGGTTAGGCTATGGCTGAGGAAGAAACACATTTGAAAGCTTGTAAGATGCTTTCTGAGAGGCTGACAAGTGGGCAGATACAGCAGAGCATGGTGAAGAGGAACGGGAAGACAGTGCTGATGAGCAATCTCACTTGAGTCTTTCATGGCACTAAACCAAAGAAAATATCATGATAGCACCAAGTACCAAAGTTCTGTTAAACAAGTTTGTAAAATAATTACATCAACAAGGCTTCTAATGATGCCACATTTTGAGTCATCTAACATAAATTGTTGTGGTATCAAACATACAAAGCAGTAGTTGGAAAACATGTCTGAGTGACTTGAGTTAATAATGGCATTGTTTCAGAATTTCATAATGTGAATAGACAGCTTTCCATGCTGTCATAGCTATTGCCTATGCACATACAACATTCTGCACAATAAAACTTGTGTACCACTTAGCATGACAAAGCTGAAGGCTTTTGTTTCTTTGTGACATTGCAGGAAAAACTACTTAATAAAACAGAAGTCAAGTCAAAAGAAATAGTTATGTGGCTGTGTTCCCAGTTGCTACACTGCTTTTTACCTTTTTAATTAAAAAACAGTTGTCATTAGGTACTTGAAAGAAAGGCAGCTGCATGCTGGACTGCAGATAAATCCAGAAATGTTACACATACCCTGCTGCAGATTTGCTGCAGGGCAACAGACATTTCTTCACCTGTGAAATTAATGTGCTGTGGGATCTTGTGCTAGCTTTCATCATCATCAGTGGATCAGGCTGTTAGCACTATTTCTGCATTAGTTCCAGCAGAGTTTATATTGATGGAAATTAAATGTTTTAAAATACAGCTGTGAACTTCTAATTTCCATCAATATTACCTAACTGCTCACGTTTTTCTTAGACAAACTGTGAGGACCTCTTGCCTTTTCCAGTCTCAGAGTATCAATATTATAACAAATAGCCTCAAAAATTCTGACATCTCTGGTGATCACCACAGCCTATTGGTTCAATGCACAGCCACCTGGGTCTGATGCAAATCCTCTCTTGCTTGGCACATGGAGATTATATCAATCCAAAGCAAGAAGTTCACCTAGAGAATGTGCTTTTGGAGGTGGTTGTTCATTTGTAGTTCATGGTCTGGCAACATAATCTGCCCCACATTAGGATGTCCAAGAATGCAGCAATGCCATTCATCCTGATCTCTGTCACTTCTTTCCCTGCAATAAGAAAATAATCAATCATCACTGCCACAAGTAGGTCCATAGCTGCAAGCTGCTCCATGTGAAAACATGAAGCTAAAGTCAAAGACTGACAAGGCTACTGTATGAAACTCTGACATTTCAGTTCCCACTGAGAATTTAATGGTAGATATTTCTCAGAAAATTCTGAATTAATTCTTTTTTGGTGATGAAAATTGAGATTTTGTTCTTGCCAGCAAACTGTATCAAAGTTTGAGTGATTTAAGTGTGTTAATATTTGTGCCATTTAGTCTCTGCTGGCACAAGCACTGTTACCATGCAGACCTGCTGATCACTTCCTTCCTGATGCGGAGGGCATGAGGGCCAATACACCCAGCTTGCTCCTGTGTTTTAGACATAGAGAAAAACAGACTTGCAAAATGTCTGCCTTCCCTGAACATTCAGTGGGAGTGGTTGGTGTATTAGCACATCATGGATAAATATTCTCCAAACTCAGTACAAGCACCAGGCAAGTGATTTACTGGCATCTCTTGTCTTATTTCTTTCCAGATATGTGTATCATTTCTGAGACACAGCACCTTCATATGTTGAGAATCTCTGGTGGGTCCTGGCATTTTGATGGATGGGAAGAGGAAGTCTAAGCATCAGACAGGAAAAACTAAGCACATCAGAATAGGGGATGGATCATTCCTTGTCCTTCTTCCCATTGCTGGAACAGAGCCATCATGCAGCTGGAACTGCTTGGGCTTTGGCTCATCCTGAGCCAGCCTGGAGCTGTGCAAGGCAGAGCACTGTGATAGCAGTACTGCACACATCCATACCTAATAGAGTTAGTCTTCCTCAATATCATTTGGAAACAAGCTACTCTCCTAATGCTGTTACACAACACAAGGGAGTTTGGCAAGAGAAGAGGAGAGTTCTCTACAGCTCTGATGGATGGGGATAAGTGAAATTAATCCAATAAAGAAGTCTGCACTGTTAATTCCTTTAAGAGTCCTGAAAATTATTTTTCTGTGCATTTTCATGGCGCCCACTGGTTTATCTGAGGACATGTAGTAGCATAGCCCCTTTAAGAGCAATAAATCAGAGTGGAAGGATGTTCTCATGGTATTGTGGTGTGGCACACTTACACTTCAGTTTGGAGGTTAATGAGTTCTTTTCTCTGAAAGCTAATACAGATTTCAGAGGCATTCTCCAAAGCAGCTAACGTGGTGGTTTAATGATTGCCAAACTGGGTGCTTGCACCATTGTCAGGTCTATTTGAGATATTCTGCCAGTGCCTCTTCTAAATCTTTGCAGAAAGGGTTTCTCAGGCTCCCGCAGGGATTAAGAGTACATTTCAACTTCTTGAAGTCTTACCATATTTTTTTATATGCATTCACATATTTTTCTGACTGGCTAGAATCCATCTCATTTATTACTCTGAAAGTGGGTTTTGTTTGTTCTGCTAGCTGCTTATACACCCATATTCCCACCGCCTTTCCTCCCAGGAACACGTGCCCAGCTATGTTCCACTGGCCAGCTGGCAGCACCTTGTGAAATGCTCCTACTGCAAGGATATTGCTCACCAGACAACAAAGGCAGGGGCTTACCCTTAGCAGGAAGGAACGGGGGATATTTTATTCTGGTTTTACAGGAGGAGCCGATGATCCAAAACTTGCTGGATTGCAGCTGTGTGTAGATTTTATAGGTGGGAAGCCCTGTGGACTCTTTTCTAACTTAAAAACTCAGGAAGACTCTAGCTTACCTAGCTGTGTGCCAGAAGAGTGTTTCTGAAGTCCAGAGCTCATGGCTTTACAGCCTGATGACTGGCACAACCAGTACCTATTAGGTGCTTGAATCAGGCCACCTCCTTACTCCTCCCTGGCTCCTCAAGTTGCTCCTGCACCACAATTTCCCCAGGCAGAGGTATCCCAGGCACAGGGCTGTGCTCCATGTCTGGATTACAGTGATGCTGCTGGGGTGGAAGTGCCTCCATGCCACCTCAGCTGTAGCCTCATCTGATGGCAACTGCTCAGGAAAACGCCAGCCCATGGAGACTGTTCAGTGTCTGTTACCTGCTGGCAGAAAACCTGGGATGCTTTGATCAGATCCCTGCTGGCTCATGCAGTGTGGGTGTGCAGGAACAAAGGTGAGCTGACAGCTTTTTCCCAGGAGCAATTTCATGAGGAGCTCTCCACTGCAGAAGTAGGTGTAGAGGATGTATTGCTTTCTTATTAGATTATTATTCTGTCTGATCAGACAAGATCTGATTAAAAAGATTTTATTCCATCTGATAATGAGAGGAGAGCATTCCTTTTTAATTGAATTCCTTTTCAAGCTCTGTGAGTGCTAGTAGGAGAAAAATTATAGAAGAAAACTAATGGAATTTGTTATCCTTATACTTAAAAATAGAGATATTCTGATTTCAGAGGTGATTTCAGAGGGCAATTCCATTCCTGCAAGGGCAATCCATGGTTTTGGTCTACAAAGACTCTCCTAAAAATGTCTTTAATATGTCCTTTGCGTTCCATCTTTCAGCCACCTCTATTTGTCAGATAGCAATTGTGGTCTATTTTTGATCCCTCAAATTTTGTTAGCATACTTCAGAGACACATTTTAAGCAGCTTCTTTTCTTTTTTTGTCTTTTTATCTATTTCTCTCTTGCTCTCTCTTAATTTCTTTGTCATTTTAAATAATAAACAAGTAGATAGCTATGAGTTACGCTATTCCTTCCTTTCCCATTCTCCCTTGCATTGTTTTATCTTGAATTTTAATGGCCTAGCTTTTACAATTGAACTGTTTCTCTTTTGTAAAACCTAATATTTTGTTGGTTTTGTTGTCTCAGTTTTGCAGACTTCTAATAGTTCCTTCCTCTATGTGATTCTAATCTTGCTCTAATGCTTCACATGCAGATACTGCTGTTATTTTGTAAATTCTCATATTTATTCCTCCTGTCAGAGGAATCCACCATCAAGGCTGTTCAGGTATGTCTACCAAGAGCCCCTGCTTTGGCACAAAGATTATCTTGTGAGTAAGAGGGCTATGTCTATTCCATGTGTACAATATGATCTTAGAGCAAAGCTTTTGAGTTTAGACAGTTGAATGGTAGGAACCTTCTTAAACTGCAGATGGCACATCTGTGGGCAGACACCAGGTTGAGTAAGAGTTTTTGTTAACCAAGTAAGCTTTAAAGCTGTATAAATCTGAAAAGTGATTGTAATCACGCTGTAACTTTGGCGTAAGGCAATGGCTCTCAAACTTTGCACTCTCCAGCTTCCTCCTGCCAGAACTTGGTTGGCAACAAATCAAATAAGTCAAGCATTAGGGTAATCAGTAACAGACTAGCTCAGGTCTAGAAACCAGGAAAAATCACACTGAACTTTCTGGTGCTCAGTAAGTTAGGTTTCCCACCTTATTGAGAAACAAAAAGTATTTCACCAAACAGATGAGAAGGTAAGGAAAACAGACAATGAGAAGATGAACAATGTGCCATATGATACCAAACCACTAATCTTTAAAGGGGGTAATAGCTACTTACAAAGGGCTCCTTGTTCAGGTATTCTGAAGAACCACAGGCTAAATCCATGTTTTCAGCTGGGATAGACTTAATTTTCTTCTTAGTAGCTAATGCAGTGCTGTGTTTTGAATTTAGGATGAAAATAATGATGATAATACACTGCTGTTTTGGGTGTTGCTGAGTAGTGCTTGTCCTAAGTCAAGGACTGCTCAGTGTCTCATTCTCTGCCAGGTGCACAAGGAGCTGTGAGGGAGCATGGCCAGGACAGCTGCCCTGAAGTGGCCAAAGGGACATTCCACAGCACAGACTGCCATACTCAGTACGTACATAAACTGGAGACTGTTGGCTGGAAGCCCTCTGATTGCTGCTGGGGAACAGGCTGGGCACTGATCAGCAGGTGGTGAGCAATTGGATTGTGCATCATTTGCTTCTCTTGGGTTTTATCTCTCTCTCTCCCTCCTTTTCATCACAATTATTATTTTTATAATAATATTTAGTATTATTAGTAACATTATTATATTTACTTTACTTTAATTATTAAACTATGTTTATCCCAACCCACAAGTTTTGCCTTTTTTCTAATTCACCTCCCCATCCCACAGGGAGAGAAGGAGAGGAAGGTGAATGAGCAGCTCTGTGGTACTTGGTTGCCAGCTGGGGCTAAACTACACACACACACATGGTAAGTCATTAGATGTGATCATCTGTTATAAAGCAAAAAGTGGAACATAGGTTGCACAGATATATTTTGTTCATCAGCCTAAAATTTTAAGAGGTTTTCACTAATCCAGTGAAAACTTTTGCTGATGTTACTCTTCTCAGAGAGTTAGCAGGTGAAATGTCAGGGGAAGGGGAAAATTTGAGATGAAAAACTCTGGTAGTTTTCATGTGCCATTTGTCTGAAAATTTATTTCTCCTTTGAAAGGTTCTGTGGGCTAGGAGGAAATAAAAGTGCCTTCTTACAAATAGGAATGTTTTTAGTGTGGCTGTAGAAAGTAGCAGTAGAGCTCAAGCAGGGAATTTCCTGGTGGCTTATGTTGCACAGCCTTGTTTATGGGACAGGCACCACCAGCCTGTGCCCTGACATTTCGTGCTTTCACAGCACAGTCAAAAGACACTGAAAGAGACACCAAGAGCAGGAGATGAGTCTGAGTCATCTTGATGTTCCTCATTGTGGAAAAGCCTCTTTCTGAATTTGTTTCTTCATTTGCTCTGTCCAGGATACACAAGCAGTCACTCACTTAGGTTAAGTTTTGGAAAAGGGGCTGGAATGATAATGCAAATGGAAAAACAAAATGTGGAGCTTGTGAAAATTCCCCCTCCAGCTTTTATCCAGTAGGAAGACTTTTCTCCTGCTGGTTTCCATTTTGCAACATTTCAGAGGGGGTTTCCGCAGATAGAGGATATGAAAATGAGAGAGGAAGAATTGTTGCAGGAAGTGGACTTAGTAAAAATATGTCTGAAGTATTTTTTATCACATCTTTGAGTAAATTGTTGTGGTGGGTAAGAATACATCCCTGGGTTTGAGACTTCTGCCAAGCAGAGTATGAAAATAAGGTAGCATGTATTTTATGCTATTTTTTTATATCATAGAAAGGTTCTACTTTTTCATAGTGTTTTTTTTGGTTGTTGTTTTGTTTATTTGTTTGTGGTTTTTTGTTTGTTTTTTGGTTTTTGGTTTTTTGTTGCTCAATAGATTGATGCAATTTAATTTCATGGAGTTTTAGAACTTACAAGGTGTTCTATGCAGCAGTATGCAGCGCCTTCAAAAGCACAGAACAGTCTTTCCAAATATTTGTGAGAATTCATGAATGAAAGAATCATCATGCAAGTCAATGTCTTCCAGTCTATCTCCTGCAGCCTTCCTTCCTCTGACACATTCATTATCTCTGTCCTTGCCTGCCAGGACATAAAAGCAGACAGCTGTTGCTAGCACTACTCTTTTGCTGGCATTGAGGCACTGGGAACCCTCATCACATCTTTCCTTGTCAGAAAGAAAATTACTTCCTCTGGAGGCCAGATTTCCCCTCTTCTGCTGTGTGCAAATCTGGTGGTGTGTTTCTTCGTGTACCTCGGTGCTTCTGTATGGTTTTCTGTAAATGATTGTTTACAACTCCTTGAAACAAGAGAGCTCCTGCAGGCAGGGATGCCATCTCAGTCCCAAGAGAGTCAGAAGCTGCGACTCTTTCATCAAGTGTAAGATCAGCATCCTCTTCCTGAGCAATGGCTCTTGTTCTCTGATTGTCAGTCTAATCAGAAAATCATTGGCTGATGAACAAGATGTTTCTGTACAATTTCTGTGACTCACTTTGTGTGACAACACATGGTCTTGACTTATCATGGATTTAGTATATGGCTCCTCACTGACAGCTCAAAACAGTGTAATAAAGAAGGCATGAAGAAATTGTAGGGTTTTTTTAATGGTATTTTGTAGCTTTGATATTTTTAAAGGTATTTTTTTTCATGATTTCTCAGGCTTTAGTTTTGTCTGGTATTAATTCTCTGTGCAATAATCATTGCAAAAAGTGCTGCCCTCCTGTAGCTTTTCTGCAACGTTTTTGCCCATGTGCTTATGGTAAAGCAATTTTCAATTTTTTTCATAATTTTAACCCACATGTAGTCCTGTTCTGTATGCCAGATAACTGCTCTGTGGCTCGTGGTGGCACTCAAAGCTCCAAATTGGAATGCATGTCATAAAAGTCAAAGACTGTAGTGTGTTTTTATGTTCAGGGTTGACACAGAAAAAAAAAAAAGAGACATAGTTATGACAGTATGTGTTGGTGTTAAGAGTGTCATTGCTTGAGTGAAGAAGAAGAGAATAAAGGGAGTAGGAGTGTGCCTTTGTTTCCTCCTAATGCATCTGTTCCTTCTGCTTGTTTGCAGAGAGGGGTGCAACACCATCAATATGGCCTTTCTCTGTGAGCAGGCACAAAGAACAGAAGAATCAAAAGGAAGGCATGAATTCAGACCAGAGATGTCTCTTGTGCATCACCCTCTGCGCTGTTGAGAAGGATGTGCTTGAGTTAGGTGGGAACAGGCCATCCTTAGCTGCCGTGTAGTGTGACAGCAGTGAGCACACTCATTTGTGTGGTGAGAAGCACCTATAGCTTTCCATCCAACTAACTCAGGAAGTCAGGGATACAAATGGGATTTTGGTCTGCTTGCCTGCTCTGTTCATGCAGAACTCCATGCAGAGAACAACAACAGAAGATACGCTCAGCAGTGTGATATTCTTTGCTCCAGAATGTCTGAGGATTTTCCCAGTCTTTGTTGAATAACATTAAAAATGAATGGGGTGACTAAATGGCTTACAATTTTACATGATCCTTTGATGTGGAAGCAATTATTAATGTCTATAATTATCTCCAGGATTACTTGGGTCCTGCAAATGGCATTCAAATCAACGTTTTTAACTGTTTTCCGGGGTATGTCATTATAGAATTCATAGTAAGGAATAGTACCCTACAATCTGAGCTCAATGTTATTGTCCTTTCAGAATTTATTTCTCAGACCTTCCTTCTGAAGAGTGATAGTTTTTTTATTTTAACCTGTTTTTAAAGTGCATTAAAAGATCTCAGCAAGGCACTAGACATCGAATAGAGCTTCTCTCTATCACTTTAATGTGAGTCTTTGATGTAACAACACTGAGTTCAATGCTTAATCCATTATTCTCTGAATTAGAGGACCATAGTGAGATCTACACATCAGCTCTCCCATTGTCTTTTCTTCCCACAGCCTACCCACTGTGGGGCAGAGTGGGAAAGAGAGGAAGCCTTGGTGCTGTGCAAGTTCACTCCATGGCACCCAGAGCTGGTGCTGGTGCATGCAGCCCCCTGTCACCCAGGCAGGGCAAGCAGAGCAGGCCCAGTGCCAGCCAGCAGCCAGTGGCAACCACACAGCTGTGATGGGCACACAGCTTCAGCATCACACCAGGAACCCAAGTCAATGGGCCAGGGTTATTTCAGCGAGGTAAAAATGTCAGGCAATACACAGGCAAGGCCATCAAGACATGATTGGTTGAATGGCTGAGAATATGTATGTAATTTTCCTTTTTCTTTCCTATACTTGGACACCATTATTAGATAGACACAGATAGACCAGCAGACTCACAAGCAAGGTCAGATGACTCTGATCTTCACCAGGCAGGTCACCTTGGGAGCATTGGTCAGTGAGAAGAGGGCAGTGACACAGGACATTTCTTCAAGGAACAAATTTTTTATTTAGCCCCAGGAGTGTAGTAAGGGAGAAACAGTGTGCTTGTTGCACTACCTGCAACTTTGCCAGTTTTTCTAAAGGCTTTGTTAGATCCAACTTTAAAATCTCTCCCTTTCTGCTTCATCTCTGGGATACTAAGCTTTAGGTCTACCTGCTGCCTTTGAAAATCATGGGCTGATCAAACTATTTTTTGAATAGGAGTGGGCATGGTAACTCCAGAGGAAGCCATCAGACCAGGATTTTCAGATTTCAGGACTTGCTGCTGGACCCTGGAAACCTAACACTTTTTAAAAGAGGCAGAAATGAACCTGAAACCATAGGAGTTTTCAACAAAGTTTTTTTATGGAAATGTCAAGGCAAAAATGTTTATTCAGGATTGACAGAGTAGGCGTAGGTTTTTTCATTCAAAGAAATGTCATGGATCTGAGGTATTAGTAGCATTACTTTGTAAGTGTACTTTATTATCCTCCCAAGTCAAGCTTTAATCTGTTTGAATCCAGGGATTATAGCACTTTCTGTAGCAAAGGTTGCCAGACAAAAAATTATGGGAACTTATAGGGCTGTGAAGGAGGAAGTGTAGCCTTGTGTAACTCCTAGGAGTCTGGGGTGGGAGAAATCTGGCCTCAAGCTGCTGGGATGCAGCAAAAGACTGTGGGGTCTTCAACAGAGGGGTTAGAGACCTTCTGCAGTGAGCAGAGCAGGAAGAATGAATCATTAAAAAGAACTTTGAAATCATGAAGATAAAACAGAGATTCCCAAAACAGATGTGATTCCCACAGAATATAATCTGTCTAATGGAGAAAAGATGTACTTCAGAACAAGTTTGTATACACATACACAAGCATATGCAGAATTGATAAAGTAAGTTTTTAAGTTCAGTAAGTTTGCTCTGGTTTTGTTTTTTATGTACAGAAATGGAAAAAAGATGGCATTCGATAAAATCAACAGACAACTGAAAGTGACCAGACATCAAAGGCTTTTGAAGGCTAATAAAATATTTCCATGTCCTGGAGAGGGTCTGATCTTGCCCCTCAACTGAATTCCAGATCCAGTTATGGAAGAACAGCAACTTTTTTGTCTACAATGGACCTAAGAGATAACAGATCCAGTCCTGATGGGAGAGTGACATAAAGCAGAAGTTTTGAATCCTGTTCTGCTCTCATTCACTCTAAATAATTATCACAATTCAGAGCTCCTTGTGGATTTGGAATGACACAAGTAAAGATGAAGCTGTGTTAATGATTAGCTTTCACATAATTTAATTTAATATATACTTTGTATAAATTATACAAAGGGAGGTTGCACCAGATGATCCACTGTAGTCTCTTCCAATCTGAAGTATTCCAATCTGTGACTACTTCTCATTCGAGTAAAGTTTATGTCCTTCGATCTAAAACCACTAGTACAAATATCCTGTAAAAGAATTTTTTTCCCCAGCTCTTCCCCTCAGTATCACAATTTTCAGAAGAAGTTAGACCTTCAGAGGAGAGTACTTATGGGCCACAATGGATTGTGGTTATTGAGACACTTTGAGGAAAAAATTACAAAGGAATGGATACTTGTGCTGTAATTGCTAGAGAAGGACAGCTAAGGAAAATCTTAATGGAGCTTCAGGCCATGACTCCTAGGTCAAGACTAGAGTGAGACTCAAGTGTGTCTGCTTTCTAGAGAGAAGATAAAAAGAGTAGCTTGTGAAAGTGGAATCTTACTGGCCTGCAAAAGCCAAACAATGCTGCAGACTAATAGAGGCACCGCATGAACTCACCAGTCTTCCTAGCTCAGGAAAATCCCATCACAGTTTTACTTCTCTCAAAAGCCGATATTGACACACTGCAGCTGGACTTCCTCGTAGCTCACAGTTCAGTGTGCTATTCCTGCTATGAAGCACAACATATCCAGGCAGCACATTGTTGTTAAAGCTAAAAAAACCTCATTGTATAGGAGCAGTTTATGGTCTTTATCAAGGTCGTAGTTTTGGATGTAATACACTCTGAATACATGATGAGGCATAAAGCAGACTAAAGTTACCAAGATGAAGAAGAAACTCTTTGCCTGAGCCCTGAATTCCACATGAGAGTTGACATCAGGCCAGTATTTCACGGCCACTCTGTAGATGACAGTCAGCTGGGTGGCGGTGAGCACGGCACACACTGCCACCAGCACCCCAACCAGGCAGTAGTTGGTGATCACCATGTGCGCCTCCCGCAGCTCCCTGTGGAACTGGAAGCACTCGCGGGGCCGGTGCGTCGTGGAGGTGCCGTAGTAGGAGAGCAGGACGGGCGTGACCACCAGCGCTCCCAGCAGCCAGCCTGCCGCCACCCAGGCCGCCGTGTAGCACTTGCGCAGCTCCAGGCGCAGGAGGCGCGCCATGATGATGGCCGCGTACAAGGCGAAGGTGGCGTACATGTGCAGGTAGATGATGGCGCTGGCCAGCCGGCAGGCGAACCGCCCGAACCTCCACTCCCCCAGAATGTAGTAGCTGAGGCGGAAGGGGATGCTGAGGAGCATGAAGCTGTGCAGCACCAGCAGGCTGATGATCATGATGGTCATCACGGATTGGGATCTCCTGCGGAACAGCTGCTGGGACATCATGATGACCCCGAGGGTGCCGCCAGCCAGGTTGATGATGTACAGCACTATCAGAACAGCGTGGGGTTTCTCTGAGGAGTGCAGCACGGTGTCATTGGAGGAATGGTTCTGTTGGGTTATGCAGCTGTTAAGCATCCTCATAAGCTCCTCTTTCAAAGGTTACTGAAAAGGAAAAGATAGGAGCAAAACATTTTTCTTTGCTATTTCCTTTATTGTTAACTGGAATATCACAGATTCCTAAAGAGACACTACTGAATTGCATGTGAAATTATGTTATCCCACATAGTTTACAGCCTTATAACTTTTATGAACCTTTGCATGACAGCAGTAACCCATGCCTCTCAGGATTTAAACTACATTTTACATAATTATGAATGAGATTTACTAAACTGCATTCTAGGATTTTTTAAAAAATATTTGCCTCTAGATTCAGCCATTTGTAATAACTAAGACACTGTTTGTTTGTAAATTGTGCAAGTCTTATCTGCACTCTTAAAGCTTAAAGTGAAGGTGGGAAAATACTGAAATACGAAGATGTCGTACCTATCATGTGTGGATAATCTGTGATGACACCTGATCCATCTTTTTAGCATCTTGCTGGATGGGTACAAAATGCACATAAATAGCAACGGTTTGTTTCTAGACACACGGAGCAAATTGAAAATAAAGGTTTGTAGATGAAAATTCAATTTCTTCTTCCTTCATCTGCAAGTATTTTTTGCTACAGAATTTTACCTGAGATACTCTGCTATGAAAAGTGATGAAAAGGTGAAAATTAATTTGGGAATGGTGTTCTGAAAGATGTAATTCTTTTGGCACTTTTTGAACATAGCCACACACAGCTGCGTTCTTATTTAGACTTAACTCAGAATGCGGACTTGTATACAGATTTCTGTACAAATATACAGGAATAGCTCATGGGGTAGATAAATAGTTTGCAAATGAAATTCATCCTTACCTTACATAGAGTTTTGAATGAACAAAGAAAGAGCTAAAAAATTATTTCTTAAAAAACGTAGTGTCTTCTCTGTCTGATTCCTTTGAAGTTTCAAATCAGTAGACTTGTTTTAATAAGCAGTTCTTAATTCTTTGCACTTATCTTTAAAGTGATAGACTGCAACTGCAAAACATTTTCAGAGAAACTTCTTATTTATGAAGCATCAGGCAAAACATCTTTAGAAAGCCAAGATCGATATAAACCTTTCTGTTCACCTGTTTTTAAAATCCATGACCTTAATGTATTTAAGCGCTTAAAATTGTTTTCCCACCTAATATTCCCAAGAAATTTCCCAGAAACTTTGCTACACCAAAAGTTTTATAAAGCAACTCATTTTCCAAAGTATATTGTTAATATTTCAAATTGGCTTTGAAAGTGTACAACTTTTAGTTGCTCTAGACAGCATAATTACAGTTTAATTACGGCACTTTATATCACTTTGAAATAGATTATGATTTTTTTTGCTATTTATAGCAATAAAATATTTGCATTTTACCTTATAATCTCTTCTTTTTGTGGCTCCACCCTGAAATATGTCATTTCATGAAGCTGTAGCATATGGCATACATAAGCAGAGTGAAAAAGACAGCCTTTGACCTGTTTGACCAAGAAGGACTGAGAGTTTTCTCAGCCCACACACAGGAAGGAACAAGCCTTCCTTTTGCTCCTCTGTGATAGCAATCTCATATGTGCAACGTCTAATGCCCTTTTCATCGTGCAGGGAGAACCACAGAAAAGTTGCTGATCTGTCAGAGACCATCATTGTGCTGGGACTTGTAGAACAGATCAAGTCAGGACTTCCTCCAACCACAATTTGTTTATTCTTAAAGTTCAGGCAGGCAGTGATTCTCTGAGCCATACAGCTACCACAAGGTACCAGGTTTTGCTGCTAAAAAAGTGAGAAGTGCCACTGATCAAGGAAAGAAATGTGCACCTGAGCAAATGATTTTTGCCTTACACATCCACTTTCCCCCTGAACTTGCTTTATGTTTAATAACTAAGCTAAATGTTCCAGAATAGCAAAGTGTTTAGCAGAGTTAACAGGGCATTTCACTCTAACATGTTATTAGACCATCAAGAATTCAGAGGTGATTTCTCACTGTTTAAATATTATACATAAAACAAGCTGTAGGCATGTATGAAAAGCAACTTAAGAGTTCCTGCTCTTAAAAAAAAGACATAGAGAAGACAGTGGGCCTTGAAAATTATTCTTGAACCAAAGGCATTAATGCAGACCCCAAAACATATTGCTAGTACATGGCAGCTCACTAAAAAGAGGAAGACTTTGAGTCACATCTCTTGTAGAGATATTTAAAAGCATATTCTTGACCAAAAATTAAACAGGAAAATGCTAGTCTGTGACAGCACTCACAAGGGTCTTAGGATGAGGGAAGAAACGAGGATCTGACTCCATGTTTCAGAAGGCTTGATTTATTATTTTATGATATATATTATATTAAAAATATACTAAAAGAATAGAAGAAAGGATTTCATCAGAAGGCTAGCTAAGAATAGAATAGGAAGGAATGAATAACAAAGGCTTGTGGCTTGTACTCTCGGTCTGAGCCAGCTGACTGTGATTGGTCATTAATTAGAAACAACCAACATGGACCAATCACAGCTCCACCTGTTGCATTCCACAGCAGCAGATAATCATTGTTTACATTTTGTTCCTGAGGCCTCTCAGCTTCTCAGGAGGAAAAATCCTAAGGAAAGGATTTTTCATAAAAGATATCTGTGACATTAGTCCTGTTTATTTTTCAACTAAAGTTCTAGATTTCAATTGGAATCATCCCTACTCAAACATGATAGGCAACACTTAAGGTTTTGTGAGCAAACAATAACATAAAACCAATATTGCAGCAGGGTTGAACTAGCATTGCTCCTCCCATCAGTCAGCCATCTTCTGCTGTGGATGAGAGGATGGATCCCTTTGAGAGGCATGTCTCCTACTAAGAACAGTGTTAGGAAGAGCAAGATGTGAAAGAGAGCTACCAGAACTAAATAAATACAAAACCTCAAAAAATAAAAAGTTGGAGAGAGAAACAGGAAGGTCTGTGAGGGTGAGCAAGGATGTGGAACAGCAGTCTGTGAGACATTCTTAGGATAAACCCTGAAAGCTTTGAGAGAGCAGTTTCCATTTCATTCAGACCAGGATTCCAAAGAGCAGGGATGCCCATTTTGGATGCTGCATATACTTGGGCTTGGAGTAAAAGAAATGTGTGGTTGTTCTGTTAGAGCACTGATGGAGGTAATACCTGGGTGATGGTACTCACCAGCTGTGGTTCCAGCATCACCCAATCCAACATAACGACAAGCTGCTGCCTGACACTGTAGTGATGGTGGTTGGATGGCAAAATGATAGCTGGGTCTGCAGAAATGCACAGAAAGGTAGTGAACAGTCTGGATGTCAGACACTGATGGCTTCCATGTGTTGGAATGTTCATGAAACTACAGCCACAGCCTCTGGGTGAAGCAGGGAAATGGCTGCTGCCTTGTCCACAGAGCTTGAAGGAATCCATAAACCTTGAACCACCACAAAATAAAATCAGAAGAGACTCGAAGAAATTGCATTCCTCAAGTAGCTGGTTTGTGACAGCCAGCACTCCAGACAGAGCTGAATCAGACTCTGAGATCAGTAGCTTGGTGCACTCCGTAACCTTCTTGAGTCCAGTCTGAGCTCTTTGGATGTAAAGTCAGGCCAAAACCCAGCAAAGACGTTGCACAGATGATTCTCTTGTCACCTTGGGGACAGTGCTGTTGGCTGGCACCAAAACTGCTGGAGGTCAGAAACTGAACTTCTCCACCGATGTTTTCATACCTCTCAGTCTCCTTTTCCTTGAAACAGTCCTTGAAACTTGTATGTTAATGCTGTTCAGTGTGCTAACCTTGTATCTTCATGTTCTTCTGTTAAATAAATAAAAAAATAATTTAAAAATAAGGCAACTCAGCCCTGTAATCTAGGTTTAGTTTTTAGGTTAGCTTGTTACTAGAGTACAAGAGAAAATTTAGTCAGCACATAGCTTGCCTTGACCAGTAGTGAGAATAAAGATTGAAAGAGAAATATATTTATACACAGCAGAGATCCAGGTCAAGACTAGAATTACAAATAGATTTTAAGGAAGGAAGGGACTGGGCGTATCTGGTTCAACACTGCGGTAAACAGAAGGCAAAGAAGAAGAGCGGATGTTTCAATTACTGAGATGGAAAAATGAAACAGAAGAAGAAGAAGTAGCGGCTTGAGAGAAGAGAAACAAGGCCTGTTGTGTGTTTGGAGGTGGGAACACAAATCTCTGTGGAAGAGTCCCTGCTGGTGCCCAGGCATGCGTGTAGCAGACTTCCTCTAAGCAGGGACTAGGTCCACAGTAGAATTCTAACTTCTCCATTTCATGTCTGCAGGATTTCTTCTGCTACCTGCATTAGTCTACAAAAATATTGTCTTTTCTGGTCAGTATAATAGCAACCAAGGCCTCATATTTGGTTCCAAGAGATGCTTTCTGTCTTTGAACAGCCATAAAACTGTCCTGTCTTTTGTGACTGGATAGATTTTCAGTTTTAGCTGCTTCCAAATTAGGGTGATAACTGCTGATAATTCAAATTATTTACTAACATTAATCCTCTATAGCTAGCCGCTTACAAGATCTGAGCTACACATAGGTATAAACAATGGTAAAATAGGGAACACCTGTGTGTGTTATGCTTTAACATACTGCTTTTTCTGGGATTGTAGGTGAAATCACAGTTCTTGCTGTCTCACTCCCACCTTGTCAGACGTGAGTCATAGGTACTGGATAGTAAGAAAATCATACTCCATAGTTAGGGAACATACAGGATAATCCCTTTAATTTGCCAATCCCACCCACCCATGCATCATGAATAATTTACTAACTTCAGCCAGAAAATGGTCAACAAGTTTAGCAGAACTTTTCAGATTCTTGGACTACTTTTCTAATTACTTGATTGCAGGTTTACTGAGAGATTTCTCAGTCATTGCCAGGATGGAAGAGGCTGTTTGGATTCTCTGTTTATTAGAAATCATAATATATAGTTGCCTTAGTCATATCTATTTAATATGTCTCAAAAGTAGACATTATACTTTGTATAAATTGAAGTAATATGTAATGGATTTCTGTGGAGGAATTTGGCAGAGTATATCACAGGCAGGCTATGACTTGCCTTTTAAAACAAAGCTGATATTTATTTGGTTTGGTGCAAAGAGAAGAGATTTATTATAATTAATTCAGGAACTTGTCATTATTCTCCTGTCCTGGTACATACCAGTTTAGAAGTAAGTTAGAAGAGTTATTAAATAGCTTTGTCCCACTGTTTGGTCTAATTGCCCTCCAACACCTGTAGTGACAATAAAGTTGTTGTTGCTTTAGTTTACTCCAGAAAATTGATATTATTAGCTGTAAAGCAACTTTACTTGGGAACAGCTGCAGAAAACCACAGGTAAGTCAAGGATCTGGCACCAACAGCATAAATTTTTCCTTTTCCCAAATGCTTTTCTTTCTGTTTGACCATGCTGCTACTCATTGTCCTTTCCAAGCTTCCCATTGCTTCAGTCTCACAGCTTTTCTCAGAAGTCTGTGTTTCAAGGAATAGCCCCACATAATGCTGCTATACCTGGTTTCTCATGTTCTGCTTGATAAATAATGTCACAGCCATAGAGTCTGAATTCTTTCTTGATACTTTGACACAGAATCAACAAGCCTCTTCAGGAATTAGATCCCTGAAACTAATTTTTGCTTGACAAAGAGCTGGGCAAGGCTTAATCTTTATTTAACTAAAAAGCAATCAGAAAGGAAGCACATAAGCCAATTAACTCATGCAGTTAATAAGAAGGATGTGAAGATGCTGGAGCAAGTCCAGAGGAGGACACGAAATGAGAGAGTTGGGGTTGCTCATCCAGAGAGCAGAATGCTCTGGGGAGACCTTAGAGAACTTTCCAGGACATAAAGGGCACCTACAGGAAAGATGGAGAGGGACATTTCACAAGGACATGTAGGGGTAGGATAAGGGTAATAGTAATGGCTTTGAAGTGAAAGAGGAGAGATTTAGATCAGATAGGAAGAAAAAATTCTTTACTGTGAGGGTGGTGAGGCACAGAACAGGTTACACAGAGAAGCTGTGGATACCCCATTCCTGGAGATGTTCAAGATATTGATGGAAGAGCCTTTGAGAAATGTAGTCTAGAGGAAGGTGCTCCTGCTCATGTCAGGGATGCTGGAACTTGGTGGTATTTGAGGTCCCTTCCAGACCAAGGCATTCTACAATTCTGTGATCAGGTTTTATATTTATTTGTTTTGTTTTTTTTTTTTTTTTTTTTCCCACAAATTCGCATTGATACTAAACTCTCCAAGATCTTAAAACCCTGTGTTTGTGGCCACATTTCACAAAAATGAGCCTTAGTTTTACTGATGCAAGTTTCCTATTTTTCTGAAAGAAAATCAAGTGCTTATGTTCTGAGTAGAGTTGCAGAGAGAGCACTAGAGCACAACGATGAGGACTCTAAATACTAAAAATTATTGAATTTGTCATTAAATTAGTTTATAATTTAGATGAGTCTGGTATCTAGAGGCCTGTCATACCAATTTCATCAAAATACGCGTCCATGAAAGTCAGTTAACCAAAAAATAAGGGAAAAAAAAGGATTTTGAACTATTGAGAATTTGAAGTATCCAATATCAGCTCCATAGGAATGAAACCTGTAAACAAATCAGAAAAAAAGAATTAGCTTTTATTCTTGTGAGTGTTGGGTGATAGGGAGTGGGAATGAATATCAATAGTGTGAATTCTAAGACACAAAGGAAATGAAATATATTAAATATGAGTAAAAAACAGAACATCTAGAGCACCTCCAAAAAATAGTGATGTTTCATTCTCTTCTCAGGGGTAAAAAATGGACTGGTTGTGAAAGGAGAAGGTTTTTTAATTCCTATCACTAAAAAGAGAACTGAATACAAAAACCATGATGCAAGCCATCAGACTTTTCTGATTTAATTTCCTGTATATATATAGATATCCAAAGATGCCTAAAGAAGCAAAAGTGAGTTTGAAATTTGAACATTTTGGCTAGTGGATACCTCCATAGAAGTTTTTTCCTTCAAGGCCCTTGAGGAAAAGACAGGGTTAGTCCCACAAACAGAGGAAACTCCAAAGCTGATGCCATTGGGCGCTAGACAGAGCCCTGTATTTACAAAAACTGCTGCTCTCACCTTCAGAGAGCCTTGTCCATAGGATGACTGCCATTTGCAGAGGAAAATCCAGCAGAGAAAAAAGCAGGTCTGCAGCACTGAGTAACAGAAGTGTCTTAAAGCCCTGTGCAGACAGGAATAACCTTAATCTCTTAAAAAGAGATGTCCACCATATATTTCAAGTGTACTTCTTTCCAATCCCTGCCTTGGAAAAAGTTCTGTTGACTCCTTCAATGATGCCAGTGGAAGCCAGGAATGAGTCTCTGTGCTGGCAAGTCCATTATCCATGGTTCCAGCAGAGCAATGTAATTTCTGCTGCCTTTTTTGCTCGTTGGGAAATCTCTATGCTTCCATTATGCAACTGTTTACGGGAGTGAAATGCAATGAATGCTGTGTCTATGTCTGTTTATAGCCCATACTCTCAGCACATGGCAAAGAGAATATGTACAACCAGCAAAAATGCTCTCATGATAAATTGATCATGATCCTATGTGCCATCAAACTGTCTACATAGATCCATCCAATAGCTTTCACTATTTCTTTGTTTCCTCAGTTCAAGGATTTGAGCAATTACTGTAATTGTAAGAATATTTCTACCCTAAAGCACAGATGGGCCACGCAGCTAATTAACATATTTTAACCTAACTCTGTCAAAGTGGAATATGTGATAGGTTCCAATTGAACTGTATATCAGAGTCCTGTTGAATTTATCTTTCCATTATAACAAAAATAGATTGTAGAACAAAAGAATAGGATGGAGGGGAATGTTTAAAATGAAGTGATTAGCTTAATTGCTTTTTATTCAACCACCAGTAGTTCCCAGAAATGAAGGATGAGAGAAACTATTTATTTATTTATTTAACTAGTTATTTAACTCATGACTGAGAGAGAGAAAAAATTGCCTTAAGTATGATTAATAATAATTTGATCTAAAAAGTAGATGACAATCA
Source organism: Ammospiza caudacuta (assembly GCF_027887145.1). Taxonomy (NCBI): domain Eukaryota; kingdom Metazoa; phylum Chordata; class Aves; order Passeriformes; family Passerellidae; genus Ammospiza; species Ammospiza caudacuta. The sequence goes on along the minus strand of NC_080593.1, from coordinate 48,489,766 downwards.
GGGAGGAAGTTTAGCTACACATTTCAAATTTCATAGACCTTTGTGCTTCAATTGTATATTTTCAATGTACAAAATAGCAGAAATAATTGTAGTAGAAATAAGCATCTTTAAGCACATTATATCTAGCTATAACCCTAAAGGCTTAATTAATCAAAAAATTCAAAATTTGGTTACTTTCTATGAGAAAACATAAACTGTCAAAAATAAATCCAGGGATTATGTTCTCAGTTCAAAGGAGGACATTGAAAGGACCAATTAATTTTCTTCTTACTTTTTTTTCACTAAGCATACGTTTAGGCAAGACTGTCAAAACATTGTTAGCCAGCATAAACCAGTTGCTACCTATGAGAGGATAAAGATTAATTAATTCAGATGTTGCTTTTTAGATCCTCCTGATATTTCAAAATCTTCCTGATTAAAGAATGAATAAATAACAGGCTTTTCCTCTTTGAGCCTTAGGAATGTTTTTTGCTTTGCAAGTTCAAATTTAACAAATTGAATAAAAATAAGATTTTATTAGAATCCAATTTTATTTTCAAAACTAAAGCTCTTAAACCACAAGTTTAAGGAGTTTTACAATCTTTTAACTCCTTCTTTAAAAATGTGCCTTAAATTCTGTCTGGTAGCTAAGCTAAGCCCTCACTCATTTCTCCAGAGGGGTGGGGATGAGAACTGGAAGGGCAAAAGGGAGAAGAAAACTTTTGGGTCAAGATAAAGGCAGCTTAATAAGTGGAGGGGGATAAAGGGAAACATAAATTAAGCCATGCAAAAGCAGTCATCACTCACCACCAGAAAATGATGCCCAATAGGTCTCTGAGCAACAGTTACCTTGGCAAAACTCCCCCTTCCCAGTTTTAGCAAGGGCTACACCACTGGTGTGTTGTCAACACTGTTTTATCACTAATCTAAAAAACAGAGCAATTTTTCCCCATAGCTGCCCATATGGGGGAAAATTGCTCTGTTCCAGCCAGAGCAATTCCTATACTGTTTTCCAGTATAGGAAAAAAAATACAGCTGTGAAGAAAACTATTTAAATATTCTGGATATGTAGTAAAATCTTAATGATTTCAAAATGAAAGCTTTTGTTTGGAAAAAATTTAAAAAGTGAGTTGCAAAGCTTGTCTGGAATACGGATTAATCAAGGAAAAAGATCTTTCTAGGTTAAACCTTCCTCTGAATGAGCCAGTAATAAGGACAATACTTAATATTTTCCTGAAATCATCTGTCTCTGGTAGCAAACCTCTCAACTGGCAGAAGAAGACAGGGACAGAGTGGGGTATGTTAAAAAGTGTTTGGTGACTGGAAGATGGGGCATATCAGGTGAGCAGGGTGTGAGGGTCAAACACGGCACTGAAAGACTTCCAAAGGAGAGCTGCCAGGAGAAGCTGGCAGTCAGTCGATGCCAAAGCTCCTCAGTGCTGGATCTGGCAACCTCCAGCATCCCACCAGGAGCTGTGTAACAGGAGAGAGCTTTGTGGAGAGCATGGAGTGGGAGGAAGCAGCAATGTGCTGGCAGCTGGGGCTGCTGTTCATAGGGACCTCAGCAGGCTGGGGGAATGGTGGTCAGCCTCCCCCCTGCTGTAATTTAGTTAATTGTGCCTTGGCCCAGCAAGCTGTGTGGTTGTTGGTAAAATATGCTTTGAAAAGAAGTAGGTAAGATTATAGAACCCCATGTGTGTTGTTTGTCAGAGCACTTTATTCTTTCTTAATAAGGGCTTTGGGTACAACAAATAAAGTTTGGATTAGGAACATTTAGGGGAAGCAGAAGGGCAGCACCAATCTCTTCTCTCCAGTGACCAGCTCAAGGGCTCAAGGGAATGGCTTCAAGCTGTCAGAGCAAGTTGAAGTTGGACATTAGGAAAAGGTTCTTCACCCACAGAGTGGTCGAGCACTGGAACTGACTTCTCAGGAAATGATCATTCCTGAGCTCTCCAGAGCTCAGGAAACATTTGGACAATGCTCTCAGGCACATGGTGTGATCCTTGGGGCTGTCCTGTGCAGGACCAGGAGCTGGACTTTGTACCCTGTGGGTCCTTCCCATTTCAGGGTGTTCTTGTCCTGGAGTCGTGGTAGAGGAGGTTTAAGTTGCATATTAGAAAAGGTTCTTCATCCAGAGGGTGGTGGCTGGGCACTGGAACATGATCTCCAGTGAAGTGGTCACAGCACCGGCCTGACCAGAGCTCAAGAAGCGTTCGTACAACACTCTCAGGCACGTCACAAGTGTGATTCTTTGGTGTCCAGTGTAGGGACAGGAGCTCGACTCGGTGATTCTTGAGGATCCCTGCCAACTCAGGATATTCTATTGAATCTGGGATTCTGTTGTATTCATTTCAGAGTTATGTAGCTGTGAGTCAGGAGGCCTACAGCTCCAACACCAGGGAAGGTGTTTGGATCCTCCATCCTTAGATTTTTGAAACACAACTGGACTCAGTTCTGGGCAGCCTCATCTAACTTTTGAGTTAAGCCCTGCTTTGAGCAGAGGGTATGACTGGATGATCTTGAGAGATCGCTTGCTATCTATTTTCAGCTGTGATCTAAACTCATCTCAGCAGTACAGAGGGGAATCTTCCTTCCACACCTTCACTTTGTGTTCACAAGTTTGTGAAGGTTCAAGTTACTAAAATTAGTTACTAAATGTAGCTACTAACTGGCAGCAATTACTAACGTGGAACATTTTGTAACACAAATTTAAGTTATCATTTGCTCCTACGCACATCCTGACCTCCAGAACAAGATTTTGTCCTTGCTATTATTGTATCATCTCAGGATTTTTCTGTTCTAGCAAAAACACCCTTGACATTAAACTAGGTGAAACCACCTTGGTCCAACATAATTATTACTTTTGTCATTTTTACTTCATGAGTACTGCAGTGGTTTCACACTCCTACACATTTTTTTAAAAGATGTTGTTATGGTGATACATTTCACACGCTGTATTTCTTTGTACATCTCTGCTACCACTCTTTTGTGTCCCCTGTGTACTTAAATATGCTCACGAGTGACCAGTTTGGGGTATTTAATCAAGAAACAGCTGAGACCTTTTTGCAGATTCTATTTTGTCACAGCCTGGATTTTCTTATTTCTCTGTGAATTAACTGCCTTGTCATGTGTTTTATTTGTTCTTCTAATTTTGCAGCTTCCTGTGCTTCACATCCATTGGGGTGTTAAGTTTGGTGGTGTTTGCCATCCTTGTTTATTGTCCACACCCCACTGCTGCATTACAAAATGCTCCAACTCTTCAAAAGAACCAGGGAAGGCTCAGCCTTTCAAACTGCTTAGTTGACTGAACATTAATACTGCTCAGTGAAACAGGTATCAGCTCAGATTTACAGTCTCCTCTCAGTGGCAGGCAGAGTGAGAACCCCATTTTCAAGTGCGGTTATTTTTCATTTTGTTATTTGTGACTGAGTTTCCAGGCTGATTATTGTTGAGACAAAGTAAAGTGCACAAAAGTGTGCAACATCCATTCAGCAGCCCTGAAAGGAGCATATTCTTAAATATCAGAGCAGTGCTACAGTAAATTGCTTCTTTATTTATATAACAGAGCATACAGAGGAGATAACAGCAGAGCTAATGAGACTCTGCGTATATATGGGTTACATTAGTAATGAGAAACAGCTCCACTAATTAACTCTGCTCCCTAATGAAATTAAATTCATACTATAAAAGACTTTTACAATAAAGTCAATACAAACCCAAAGTATATCAGTTTCTAAGTCCTTCATTATGGCAGGGTGACATAAACAATATCATGATTTTATATTGGCATGGGACAGTAAGCATTGCTGGTAGGCTGAGCTTGTTCCAGTTTCCACAATAAGCCCCAATAGCTTCCTTCCCTCATCCCTTCCTTTCCTGCACACATGCAGACAGGTAAATCAGTGAACTATTATTTCTCATTTTTTAAGGTAATATTTGAAAAAAACTTGATACATAATTTTGCCTATGTAAATTCATTAAAAGCAATATAAGCTCAAATTGTAAACTTGAATTTTCTTCTCAAATGATGAGATGAATTCTTAGCAAACTTCACAAAGCTTATTCCCAGCTTATTATCATCTGCTTGATACTCATTAAGCATCTCCTTACTATGCTATTTGGATGCTCTGCTAGTTCTTTCCTTCTACAGTATCCTGGTTTTCCATGCTCGAAGCTGAGCTGAGACCACAAATACTTTAGTTCTTGCATTACCTAAGTAATGAATTTTGTTCCATCATGATCTTGCAATATAAAAGAATCATCAAAAGTGAGAGAGATGTCAAGAAGCTGTAGAACCACCTCAGCTAGGTTTTTTGTCATAAGTGGATGGAAAACACAAAATTTGGTAATGCAGTCTTCTTGCATCATTATCACTTGAAGCTGCCCAGATACATGGACTGCATGTTGGCAGTCAATTTACCCTATGCTAAGCTCTCCTTGTTCAGAACAGACCAGTCAGGAAACCATTCCAAGTAGTGCCTTGTCTTTTCTTAGCACACTACGCAGAAGGATTTGAAGCGCTCAACAGCATCTCTGGTGATGTTTGCATACTTAGATGAGCAAATGTTCCATGGCACAGTCGTGGCTGCCGTGGCCATATGTGCTTTTATGATTATATTGCACATATCCTTGATGCTCACGTGAAGGAGGCTCCTCTTCTGTTTACCTGCTCTCAATCAACTTCTCAGTGTGTCCACACAAGAATTTCATATCTGAAATGAGGCACATGGTAAGCAGTTGATTGGAAATAATTAGGTGTATGTAAATGGAGAAAGCACTGACATATACACGTAGACTTAAAAAACCAGATAGGGTGTGTTCTCCATACTTTCTAAGCAGATAGTATTCATGGCTCAACTTTGACTTGGGATTCTGTATTTCTTGTCTTTATTCCAGCAATAGTTGCACAATACTCTCTCTTTGGGATTACGTACATGGAGCATTTCTTATTCTTTTTGTACAGTTTTCTTTAAATTTAAGTTGAAAATCCTGGGGCAACTTCAGGAATGATTACTCAGCAATTAAAAAGAAATCTGATTCAACTCCCTCTGTTTATGTACAACTGCTCTTGCACCAATTTCTGAAATACATTATGGCCATATTATGAAACTATACATTTTGCAAAAAGAATAAAATTTTCAAACATTTCTCAGAATGACTTCCAGTTATTTTGCAAAATGACAGAAATTAATAGGCATGCATAATGCAAAATATCCGACCTCTAGTTTTTGAACTTGTTGGTTTGAAAGATAACAGAAAGAGCTCTTTTCATTTTATTACCCAGACTGTTTAAGACCCCACAGTATATTACAGAGCACACTGTATATTATATTTTCTAAAATAAAGACACTTCTGAGGCCAACTCTGTAAAATGTACAGGGGTTTTAAATTTTTTGCTCCTTCGATTGATATTTGACCTGACCTTCCCCATTAGAACAGTTGTGATAAAAAGGTAACATTTTGTGAAATGCTGGAAACCATTAGGTATTTCAGTGATGACCAAGCAAAGGATGTCGTCCAGGGGTGTAATAAAATGACCATTATTTTCTGAAATACCTAAACCCAGCCATATTATTTAGCTGAAACTGTCATTTCATAAAAGAACTGCAAATTGCCAAGCTTTCTTTTTTTTTTTAATAGCCAGTTTCACAGATTCATGATATTATATACAGGTTGTCTGCTGTTCAGGTCTAAAATTCTGAAGGCCAGTTTACTGTAAATACAGTTTTATTCTTGAAAGTTGAATTTAACTTATATACTGCTTTTCCCTATGTGAAACTCTGTGATTTCTAGTGTACAGACACATTTCATTTCATGAGAGGATTCTCCTTCAGCTGCTCCTTCTGTAGCAGAGGATACGGACTGTGGTCTGTCTCCATGTATGTGGAATTTGCATCCATTTGTGCTTCTCTCCACGCAGCCTCCAGACACATGAGACTCTCCTCTCCAAGGATATGATTGAAGGCTGTCCGTCACATTTTCCCATTAACACAGACACAGCCTGCCCTTTCTTATTTTCTCTCACATTTTTGTAGTCATTTTATTAGTGAAGTCTCTGTGAGCTCTTGCTCCACTGAGGAAAAGCACTGGGAAGACAAAGTCCAATTCTTACATGCTGTCAGAGATCGTGGTCCCGCCACTCCATTAGGGTATGCCTCCCCCCTCAACCATGGGCTGGCTGTTGTGTTTCTCCCTGCTGCAGAACTCTAAAGCAGATCAGGGGCTATGAGCTCTTTTCCATGAGTCCTTCCCTTAGCGTGTGTCCTGGATTGCCAAGCAAACTGTATTCTATTTGCCATCTGTATGGCAGTTGTCTTCTGTTAAGAGGGCAGTTTTCCTCATCTCTTCCACAACCACTCCTCCCTCTGGGGAGACAGCTGCTGATAACAGGCTACTGAATGTCACTGCATGACTGATAAGAACTACAGCATCCCATTGTGAGATGCTCTGCCCAGAGGGAGGAGCTAAGCATTCCTACCTGGATGTAATCTTGAGCTTCTGGAACACCAGCACAGATTCTCCACTGGATTTCCCAGAGGAACAGCTGCCTCTTCCACTGGATCTTCAGAGGAAAACTACACCCTTCTACAGGATCCCTGCTGCAACAGAACCACACCTGATTTTCCAGGAGTACTGCAACCACAATTCCAACTGGACTGCTACCAACACCCTGACCAACAGGGTGTCAGGTTGTGTTTCTGACTCTATCAGTGTTGTTTTGGTTTTACTGCATTTTTTATTGTATCTTTTTATTTTCTTCCCTATTGAAGAACTGTTATTTCCTGCTCTCATATCTTTTGCCTGAGAGCCCCTTAATTTAAAATTTATAGCAATTTGGAGGTGGGAGGAGGTTTACATTTTCCATTTCAGGGGAGGCTCCTGCCTTCCTTAGCAGACACCTGTCTTTCCAAACCAAGACAGCGTGTGTTCCCTGTCGAGCACAAATCAGTGTTTTGCTTCCTGCAGGTTTGGATGAAGCATTTGAGGACGCTATCAAATTTCTCTGCCAACATTTCTCTCACCTGTATTGTTGGCATTGGGCATGTGTCCCTTCCTGACTGTGACCCTGCTATGAGCAGGGTTGCCTCTGGATTTGGTAACTGAGCCCGCAGCTGGCTGTGTATTACCCTTCCCAGCTATGGCACTGGCACCGATTCCATTACAAAGACCTGAGTCGTGTGAGCCTACTGGTCCAAAGTTCAACCAAGGAAAACGCAGGGTCCTGCACCTGGTGAAAAATCACTCCTTGCACCAGCACAGGCTGAGGGTCAGCCTGATGGAAAGCAGCTCTGCAGAAAAGGACCTGGGTGTCCATGAGGCTGCAGGGCCCTTGTGGCCAAGATGGACAGTGGTATCCTGGGGTGCATAAGGAAAAGCATTGCCAGAAGGTCAGGAAAGGTAATCCTGCCCCTCTACTCAGGCCTGGCTAGGGCACACCTGGAGTGCTGTGTTCATTTCTGGGCTCTTTGGTGCAAGGAAGACATGGAGTTGTGGAGCAGGTCTTCTGGTAAAGTACTATGAAGATGAGCACCTCTACAGTTCCACTGGAGTCTCCCCTTTATAAGGCCAGGCTGAGAGAGCTGGGCTTGTTCAGCCTGAGAAGTGATGTCTGAAAGGGGCCCTCATCAATTTTTTATCTGAAGGGAGGCTGCTGACAGGACAGAGCCAGGCTCATCTCAGTGGTGCCAAGAGCTAGGACACGAGGCAATGGGCAGAAATAGATGCACAGGAAATTCCATCTGAATATGAAGAGGAACTTCACTGTGCTGTGACCATGCACTGGAACAGATTAACCAGAGAGATTGTGGAGTCTGTCATACTGGAGATATCAAGAACCATCTGGATGCAATCCTCTGTTATGTCCTCTAGGATGACTCTGCTTGAGCAGAGAGAATGGATCAGATGACCCACTGTGGACCTTTCCTACCTTACCCAGTCTTTGATTTTGTGATTCTGAGCCCCAGCCACGCGTAAGTGACACACGATTCCTTGAGGGCACAGCTGGAAGAGCTGATGAGCAAAACCAGCCTGGCACTCCTGAACTGGAGGCTTTGCTAGGAAAGAGGGAAGTTAATGGTTGAGGGTGAAAGCAGCCAGCTGGCATGTCTGCTGCCTCACCAGAGAAAAAAGGATTATATATTACTTATAGCTGGCCTCTAGGGAATGGACACTGTATTTTATCTTTATTGGTATTTCTCTATTCAGCACAAATTTTGGTTTATTAAGCAGCTGTTCGCAAGTGAGGAAAATTACTTCAGTGAGTGTCAGAAAGTTTAGTTTAATTTTCTTAAATTTTTATTTTTGTCTGGGAAGTCAAGCTGGTGATTTATTAATGACCTCTTGACTTTTGAAACCAGTCCTTGTTTTCAATCAAGTCCTAGCCATAGGGTTTACTTACAGGGAAAATGCACGCCAAGTCCTATTTCTCTGAAAACAGCAGAAATGAGTGACTTTATGGGTCAGAAATGTCCAATTCTGCAATTCTGTTGAGGCTTTTGTTCAGAAACTGCTGCTTCTGCTGCCTTCAGGGTTTTTCATGCCCAGCTCTCTCTAACCCTGGAGAAAGCATAAAGTGCCTGAAACCCCCAAACCCCCTTTCTTGGCCTGCAGCTATGGAGGTACCTTCTTCCTCAACCAGTACTTTTAGTCTAAGGCACCCTGGTTATTGGGAATACATGGAAATGGAAATGTCAGGTGACATAGACTGTGGAAAACTGCCTGAAAAGGAAAGATCAGTATCCTAAGGGGAATTAGACAAGTAGAATTACAGTTAATAAAAGCCTCAAGTCAGGATTGCTGCAAAATGCAGTCTTTGCTGTATTTATCCTTGCCTTGACTTGACTTTCCATGATTCCCTGGTGAGCTAGAGAGGGAACTGATGCAGCTGAAAGACACTCAGGAGGCAAATTCCAGCCTTATGGAAAGAACGATGCAGGAGTGGGAACAAGGAGAGCTGAGGGCAAGTTTGCTCCCTTCAGTGAGAGTGCCACTGTTTAGCGACTTTAAGGATTAAATAAATAACCTGAGATGAAGGCCAGAGATCCAGTCACCTTGCTTTGTTTCTGTGTGGCAGAAATATGCTGATGTTCTGCTCTCTTCTCCTCATTCCCAGTCCTGCTCTTCAGATCCTATCCCCTCTGTGTCCTTCTGTAAGAGTGTGTTTGTGATCATGATTGTTTCCCAGTCTAGTACTATCCTCTGTCATCTAGTCAGCAAAAAAAAAAAAAGGGTCACCTTAATGATTGCAGTGCCTGTGACCAAGCAGATGGAGGTAACTGGAAATTCCCCTCCTTCTATAGTGGTCAACTCCTGGCACAGTTAAGGGAGTTCATGCTCTCAGGGCAGGGGAAGGCTTTCTCTGCCAGATACTGGCTCTCACAAAGCAAGACAAGTGGTAGACATAAAGTTTGCATAGACAGTCCCATAAAAAGCATTACTTGGTGCTGGATAACATCAGCAACTTAAATCATGTGATTATTGGACCCCCTAATTAGCTTGTTATCGTGCTGGGTTAGTATTAACATCATTAGCAGCAAAATTTATCAGGGGAAAAAAGCCGCTACTATTTTTGTGATGCTATGGTGCAGGCTACTGTGAAAGTTTGCATTTTTAGGAATTAAATTACTTGTGATTTTAACACATGGACAAACAAGATTTGTTGGTCTGTATAGTTGGGAGGTACTGTTTTTAAAGTCATGTTTTATGTTTCATTCCAAATGCAGATATAAAATATTTTAATAACGTGCATTTTTGTAGGAGGGACTTTACTTTTTCAGCACATAGTTAATTTGTTTGTTAATAACTTTATTACAGTAGAAGGGTTATAATATGTTATAAAGCTATGCAGTGCCTACAGAATGCATGCAAGACATTTTCTTTAACCAACCACGTTGCTATGGGAGGAAAGAAAAATGTTATGCCAATTTCCATCCTCTCCCACCACAAGGAGAATATGATTTGTTTGTGTGGCTTTAAAACAAATCTGCATAATAGCAGTTTATTGCTTTCCTAATGACAACACAGTTAACTAGTAATGAGCTACACATTCAAGTTGATTCCCTCCATGTTTTGAAAGTAGTTCCCCAACTACTGTTGAATCTGGCTGGTAGTTGTCATCCTTTTTACTGTGATCCTTTGAGAACAAACTCCTTCTTGGACAGATTTTTCTCAGGTACACACACACTGCAAGCTCTCACATTTCTTTCTTAACAAATGTGGCCCAGGCTGTTTGCCAAGGGTGAGCCATGAGAGCTGCCCAACACCTCACTTGCGTTATGAACTTCAGTGATTTCCACCTTTTGGTGCTGTGCAGCATGACTCATGCTCTGACCTGAACATACCTTTTTATGATCAAATATCCTGATAGATATAAAGGACCTTGAAGCAAGAAGGAAGGAAGACAAGGTAGAAAGACTACAGAAGAGATGGGATCCCATAAAGTAATCATCTTGGTGGGACCAAAAGCAATGAGCACAGCAATGAGATTGCACAAGTACAACAAGATCAACCAATTGTTATTTTATTGCTGTCTGATGTACAAGAGATGTTGAAGGTGAAGCAAAAAGGAATGGAAAGATCCACAAGGGTGAAAAGGTGGATTTCAACAGCATCATGAGGAGAGACTCTCATGGAAATTGATCAGCTGATAACCTCTAATTACTGAAATGATTAAATTATTATCCCACTAACTCTAGATGAAAAATTTAACCTTATGCAGATGGCAAGAAAAATAAAGATGTAATAGCCATTGATGTCTTGCATTAGAGGAGTTGAGATTTATATTCTTTTTTAGGGATAGGTATGAAGCAGCTGAGCTATGAAAGTCTCAATGTCTTTGATGGAAATATTTTACCGAGTTTTTCATCTTTTTTAGTGGAATTTATTTCTGTCCTCAGAGACAGCAAGTGGCAATGCCTTGCTGAGGTGTAATATGCTTTTTAGCTACACTAGGTCTATTAGCTTTTTCCATCCCTCCAATCCAAGCAGCAACATTTTCATTCCTTCCATCAGTACAGGGTACAAAATTTATAGAATTGCTTTAAAGCTAAACATACTGTAACTACTTATAAACTCCATAAATGCACAAAATCAACATAAGATTTACAAAAAAACATTGCTACCTTGGATACCTAAGATATTTGTCTTTTGAAGAGAAGACAAATATCTCGGGTATCCAAGGTCTTTTTTGGATCATTCTTTCTGAATGATCTAAAAAATTTTGTCCTGACTGTAAAATATTACTTTTAATTGAAAAAATTTGTGAATAATAATACAGGCTTTTGTTTGAACTTGCAGTGTCCATTTCAGTAATAGTGTATAATTTTTTAGACATATTTTCATAATGTGAGAAATATAAAATTATTTTCTGCTGCAGTGATACCATCTCAAAAAGTGATTCTGAGAAAATATTTTAAGAAATAACTATCTATCACTGATTTAGTTTTAAATAGCTGGTTTAGTAGTTCAATTCACTTAGAAAGTTACTCTTAACAGTAAAGAAACAGACCTACTCAGGAAGAGCAATATCTTCCCTGATAGTTTATGAGAGCTTGTGGGAAATAAATATGAAATGTATGAGAAAATGATATAGATCTTTAAGTTTCAAAAATCTGTACCTTAGTCCATATAAACCAGCTTCCTTATTTGTGTTTCTACATTGCAATTCTCAAGTCTCCTCCTAGTGCCTTTGACTTCACAAATCTTGATGTAAAAGCAGTAAGAAAGAAGAGCCCATGGCCTTTCTTTCCTCTTCTCCAGGTCCATCCACAACTCACTGGGTGGCCCCATGAGGAAATTGCTGAGGTCACCTTCCTGTTTCCTAGCTGAGATCCTGGGGGCAGTTTGTTCCATGACTTCAGGGAGCTGACATGCAAAGCCCTGTGCAGGTGTGCTGTACCGTTTCCAGAGCATACCCTCAACTTGCTGAGGAGTGAGTTTGCCATGTCTGTCCATCACTGTCCTATCCCAGGTCCTGCACATGCTGCAGGAGGTTGATGCTAGCAGCAAAACAACTTCCTGTGGAGCATCCCCACATTTTGCTTGAAGAAGCGGCTTCCACTCAGCACGAACGACAGCAGGTCCAGACAGCTCAGGGCAGTCAGGCTCAAAAAAACCTCATTGTAGCTTTCTAACTGGTTAAAATCACTCACATACTCTATGTAGTAGGCCCTGAACAGGTGATAGGGAAGGAACCAAATTATGATGATCCAGATGAAAATCAAGTTTTTCACCTGGGCCCAGAATTCTTGGTGTGAACAGAGGGAGGTGGAAAATTTTCTCGCCACTTTTACCAGAATAAAAATCTGCAAGCTCAAGAGGACACAAGAAATGAGGGCAACAACTACAATTAGGGTGTAGTTCAGGGCTTTCACACTCTTGTGCTGTAGCTCTTTTTGGAACTGGAAGCATGTTGTATTATTGTACGAGCCTGAGCGTCCGTACTCGAAGTAGAAGAGCGGCACCCCAAAGACCATGACGAAGAGCCACACGGCAGCGCTCGCCCCAATGGCGTGCAGCTTCCTGTAAAACTCCACCTTGTCCTTCCACTGAAAGAAGATGAGCCACCGGATCACCAGCGTGATCACATAGAATATGAAGGTCAGGTACATGTGGATGTGCACCATGGCGCTCACCATCTTGCAAAATGGCATGTCAAATACCCACTTCTTTTTGACATAGTAGTGCAGGCGGAAGGGCACCGTGAAGAGGAGGAGGCTGTGCACCACCACCAGGTTAATGATGGCAGTTGTGGTCACAGACAGAGTGTTCATCTTGAGCAGCACAAAGGACATTGTGATGGACCCAATTCCACCTCCAGCCAGGGCAACCGAGTAGACCGTGACCAGGATGGCACTCATGGTGCTGGTGTGAACGAAGGCGGAGGAGGAGTCGCTGCTGTTCCTGGTCCCTTCAGTCATGTTCCTGAAATCTTCCTGGAACATATTCTGGAAACGGAAGAATACAGGAAGACTAAGATAAGGTAGGAATGAGATGGCCTGCCTAAAAAGCCAGAAGGACTTCCCACCTGTCTCTTGCTCAAGGAATAATCCCGAAATCTCACAGATGGCATCAGTAGCTGTAACATGTACTTTTATCCAAACATCCTCCAGCCTAAGGAAAAATAGATGAGAAGGTTGGGCAGAGAACTGCTGTAGTCCTTATGATATTTCCAGCCACACTCCTAAAAACAAGCGTGAATCAATAATATATGGGGAGAAATTATCCTTAGAGAAACTACATTGTTGTGGTGATTTTGTGCTGTGTTATTTTTTTCCTCTCTTCTGAGCATCTGCATGCTTTTACAGTAAAGGTCAGAGATATTGTTTTAATTCTGCTACTCATTCATCAGTTTGTTTACTTGCAACACAAATCTGTCCTTCCTAGGGCCAGATAACAACCATATGTTGATCTATCTAAGATACAAATTCTGTTTGTTACTGAGAGATGAGTTTTGAACACATTACAGTTAACTTCTTCTCCATGGACAGTTTCTCTGAGCAAAGGATTAAACACCATGGATACCCAGACTCCATGGAAATCCTGCTTAGATCCTGCCAGGCCAAGAAACGTGGGCAGTACTGTCCTGATTCTCAGGCCATTTCAAGTCTTACATGTAGCAACTGGGTGTTACAAAATGGGCTGCTAGAAAACATTAGGAAAGGACATCCTGGGTGAGTGTTAATCATCCTGTTTGACCAAAGCAGAAGCTAGATGCAAGTTAATAGCAAGTTTAAAAAGTGTGCTATACATTTTCAATATATTACTGTCTAAAAGAGAGATGAGAAATAAATTCTTACAAATCTAAATGCAGTCCCAGTTAGGATTTTAAGTTCTACAAGATCAAGTAGGAGGGGAAGAGTTCAGGTAGGGTGTTATCCTGAAGCATATTTGCATCTGTAGAAATGCCCAGGGGATGTTCACATTACAGTTACAGAAAAGAAGCAGGGAAAACTGAGCAATGTTGGGCTCCATACTAGCAGAGTTGTACTGCTACTGCTGCCTGAGCTGTGATTTAAAACTGACTCTGGTAAGTCATCCACTTTACCAGTGAATCCCACAGTACAAGAAGTTCTCTCCTGAGTTTTTGTGATTTTTTTATTTAATACTCAAATGCTTTTCACTTCAGAAAGTAGTTCCTCAATCTCTTTGTATGAACGATGTTTCAGCTTTATTTTCATTTTTTTAGGCAGCACAAACTGCCAAAAGTCAGGAGGGGAAAAAGTTTTTTAGCAGTCCACTCATTTTATGGAAAAGAGGACATGTCTATAACAGTTTTATAAACTGGTTTTGTTCATAGGGGAGAATGAATATCTGTTATGCACCTCAGGTGTTTTGTGTTGTTTCTTCGCAATATTTCTAAGCACTTACCCTCACAGTAATCAAGGTCTCTTCATACATTGAAAAGTTATTCTCTAGCTCTCCCAATGCACCTAAGACTCCAGATATCTTATTATAATCAGTATAAGTGCCATATCTCAAACTGATGCCTTGATTGCTGGCATTACTGACCTTTTGTGGTTGCTCTTGCATTTCGGAGTTATGTGGACAACTAATTCCAGTACATTAAGGGAATTACAATGGGTTGTTTGTTTTATCAAAGTCACTGCAGATTGGCACACTGCAGCTCTTGCATCAGAAATGGTGCAAGTTCCTTTCAGTTCTGTCCTCGTTTCTGAGTCACTTCATTTCATCCTCACAACCATACAAGTCAGAAAGGATTAGCAAGAGCTCTTCATCGGTTTCTCCAAGTTGTTAAACTTCAGTTTGAAAAGATGTCTCTAAAAAGAGGCATTATGACACTGTTTTGATTTAAAACATATTTCAAGCTTTAAACTTTTTTAAAAGTGTCACAGAGGGAAAGACAACACACTGGAAATGTGGCTTGGTATGAGCAGACCCCGCAGCAAGGCTGCACTTGGAGAGGAAGAACCTCTTGTTGACACCCTTCAGAGGCCAGCAGTGAAACTTGAACTGAGGGCAGTAAGAACAGATAGGCAGAAGTCAGATACCTGATATTTTACTCAGACATTTCAGTGCAGTGGGCAGCAAGAGACCTATTTCTGTCTGCAAATAGGCAACTGAGTCACTGAAATGCAGGTTTCTGTAGAATTCTGCAGTCGTTGTTAAATCTCTGCATAGTAAGAATCTGCAGGAGATGTAATTTTCATTAATCTTCAAAAAAAAAGCTACTAGCAGCTGTGATAGGAGATTATCAGCTCCCCAGTAGCACAGGCACCCCACTGAAATATCCTTGCGTGATGAATAGTAAGTGTAACATAACACAGGGCATGTTTCACAGAGGAAATGCTGCTTTCTGGTGAAGTGAGGTTTCCTATCATACAAAGCTATAACCTACTGACCTGAAATGCAACTTACAAGTCCCTTTGCCAGAATTTAGCAGGAGGCACATGGAAAAAGAATTAATGTGGACCTCACACGACACAGCTGTTCTCGTTTCTGTGCCTTCCCACCCCCTCTAGCAACTGCCAGTTCAGTGATACTGCTCAAGTCTTGGAGCCAGGTTTGGTCTTCCTCTGTGTTAGGCCTCTCACGATGTGGCTGAAGTTCTGCTGGACATGAGCCTCGAGCAGCCACAAGGCAATAGTGGGCACCACTTCATTTGGATGCCGCAGCAGCTGCTGGTGCCGAGGGCTGGGGGACAATTGCAAGAATAGCTGGTTTAGTCTGACAAAGGAGCTAGGTTGCCAACAGGCCAGTGGCTAGTTTCTTTCAGAAATATGATCAGCAAAAAGATTCTTGTGCATTCAAGACTTGTCAGTTGTCAGTGTGGATAATGCCATGACACTCATTTCATGTGACTGTGCAGCACAGTCTGTGACATTTCCCTGGACTGCTCTCTTCAGGACAGGAAAAGCCATAGTGCTCAGTCCCTGTCTGTATGCAAGGCCAGGTTGGATGGGGATATGAGCAACCTGGTCTAGCGGAACATGTCCCTTCCCATAGCAGGTCTGTTGGAACTAGATGATCTTGAAGGCCTCTTTCATTCCAAATTATTGTGTGAGTCTATGATTTCTGAAAGCAATTTGATCTCTGTCAGAAATTCTCCGGGTAAGAAATATTCATTCCAACCTTCAGGAACTTGTTTATCTTTTATCTTACTGTTATCTATCTTACTATTTAAAAACAAAAAAGTAAAAAAAAAAAAAAAAAAAAAAAAAAAAAGCTTAACCATATTTCTGGACAGAATTTGTACAACCTCAGCTTCCAGTCATTTTATGTGCTTCTGCCTCTGTCTTCAGATTTAAAAACCTTTTGTCAAATTTTGCCTTCTGCAGTAGATACCTGATATGAGACAGAAGAGGCTTATTCTCCCTTGATCCCAGCCATACCTGTGGCTCCTCAGTGAACTGGCATTACACTTGTACTTGATTCTTAGATGAACAACTTTGCATTTGGCAGGGGTAAAATGCTTATTCTATTTTGTGCCTGATTTAGCAATCCAGATCAGCCTGTCACTGGCTTGTTCCCTTCATTCCATGCTATTTTCCCAACTAAGTCCATGAGTCACCATTATGTTACATCAACATTATATCAACTTATTAAAAAAACCACTCATTTGTCAGAAATGATGACATTCTTACAGTCTCTGTCAAACAGTGAGCTCTACTCTGTAAAACAAGTGTTTGCAAAATTTATCCCCCCATACGCGTCTGCTGAGAGACTGGCAGGCTTCACACAGATTTTCATGTGTTCTGACAGTTGGGTTCTGCAGGAGAAGCATTTGCTGTCTGCATGCACCCAACTGAGAAGTTTCATTTGAATTTGGAGGAGAAAAAAGTTCAACTCATATGAAAGATTTCTATTTTCAACAGGTTTAATACATTGAAAAATGAGTGTTTGTCAGAACTGACATTCCTGCACTGAACTAGACTAGGTTGGAGGAAATGCAAAATACAAATAATTTTGTTACAAAAGTCTGTTTAAAATCTGCAGATTTTAAGATCTAAGATTTTGTTTCACAGAATCCTTATTTAGTCTCAAAGATGTTTTCTGTTGAGGGCGTTGTAATTGCATTTCAATTTGTTCTAATTCCATGCTGTGTAACATAGGCTATGCTACTAGAATAATTGCACAATTTCTTTAATTTCAAAATAACCACACACACCTAAAGTTTGAAGTATAAAACCCTGCTTAATAGAAAACACTAACAAAAAATAATATTAAATATCAGGTACATATTTTACATTTAGACATCAACTTTTTTCAAACTACTTTTCATGATTCCCCTAACTCATTTGGTAGCTCAACAGCTCATGTCTTGCAGGCTGTGTCAACATTATACCGATATCTTGTGGTTTCAATTCAGTCCATTGAAGAACAAATGGGATGGAAAAACACGTTAAGTTAGTCCCCTTTCACTTGAAATTGTCGCTATTTTACACAAAAAAAAAAAAAAAAAAAGGAAACCATGAAGTGTTCCTAAAAAGGATTATTTATCTCCTTAGCTGTATCTTAACAGAGAGAACAAACCCTTTATGTCCTTACAGACACTGAGTGATATCAAACACACACACAAAAGATGGATGAAAACAAAATGCACTTCCTCCCAGTTTTAGGAGACAGTGTCAAACTACAGGGTAGCAATATGGGACAGAATGAGGCAATGCTCTCCCTTACTAGGAAATTACCAAACACAATGAGAAAACATTTGCACAGAAAATGGGTTCAAAATAAAACAAATGCATCACTGAATGCTTCTCCTCCCTCCTAAACTTGCAAGCATTCTTTTAAAAACTTTGCAAACCGAGGCTTTTTTTTTTCATTCTGTGTATACTTACAGATTAGAGTTTCTCTCCACTCTTCAAGTGTTGTTTACTTGGATCTTCATTCTATGTAAGCTCTAAGAACAAAAAGCAAAAGACCTGATACTTTAAAGAGTCATTGCCTTGCTTCCTTTTTTGAGCTTATGACAAAACAATAACCTTGAGGCTATGCTGTGTGAGGGTAGGGCTGCCCATGGCACACAGCCTTGGGAAGATTTTTAGTTGCATCACAGCATCCTTTACGTTTCAGCTACTTCTTAGCCATTAGAGGTCTTCAAAGCCTCCCATTTCTGAACAGGGCTTTATATTACTGGCTAAAATGATAAATTATACCCACAGAAGTGAGCCTCACAGTTCACAAAGACTCATGTTTGGAAGGGTTGTTCCCCATGTGGAGGGGATGATTTGAAGGTGTGCTTTGAGAAAATAGGGCAGCAGGACAAGAGCAAAATATGATCTAGATTGTAACTCACTAAGTGTGGGTTTGGATGTGGTCAGAAATACCTAAGCGTAAGGGATGAAACAAAGCTCACTCTAGAGCTCAGCACCATTTCTCAGCTCTGTTTTCTGCCAAGGTTTTACCTCAGAGTCTGGATCTCAGGACATGGTGCCATCGCTCCAGCTGCACAGTGCCAGCAGAGGGAACACTAGGAGATTTAATCCAAAAAGTGATTAGCCATGCCAGTGTCAAAGGCTCATCAAGCAATGATGGTTGCTGTGAGGTGTATGTGTGGTGAAAGATGTCATTGCAGGACTGAGTCTCTGTAAGGAGTCTGTGCAAGGTCAGTTTTGCTCTGCTGCTTCTTTAACATGTTTCTGTCAGAACACAGGGTTATATTTGAGTGTACCAATTTTGAAAGCAGTAGCACAGAAATAAAATTTTTAAATGTAACCTCACAGGAGAATGTTTTGGCTGACTGCATCCTGTTGCTTCACATTTGGTTAAAAAATCACAAGGGAAGTCCTGCTCTGTGCTACTTCACAACAGACTGCTATGAGATGGAAATTGTCTTTTTGCATTTTGCAATTTTAATGATGGCTGACAGCTAAAGAACTGTTTGGATAGAAGCTGGTCTCAAAGCTCTGTTGAAAGGCATAGAGATAAAAAGCTAAAAACTCCATGGCAAAGCCAGAACTAAAGCTAAGATATCCTTGAATCAAGAGTTATGCCTTCTCAAATTAGTAATTTTGTTTTAGCTCATTCTAGGTCTTTTTTAGAGTGAATACATCCCAGTGGAAAGAAAGCTAAGGTATCTTTAAACCTTCAGGTAGCTTCTGTATGTGGGTTTTTAAATTATACAATTTAAAATTATACAATTATTGTAATTATACTATATTTTTGATACATAAAATAAGTTATGCATAGTTAAACATAAGTTAAAACACAAGTAATCTTATATTGATATACCTTGTTGATAGAATATAATAATTACATAACATACAAGTTATGTAATTTTGTTGATAAGTAACAATGCTGTTTCCTCAAGCAGTCAAAACAAAAAAGAGCTTTTCAGGTTGAATTCTTTCCACATGTTTGTAGTCGGCAAATCTTCAATCCTTTAATCCAGGATTAAACCAAATAGTGAAATACCAGAGTGTGATCTGGGACAGACACCCTTATTGCCTTTGTTGGTCTCTAATTTGTAGTTAGCATCAAGATCTAGAAAGGTATAGAATGCTTAATATACATAATTGCAATTAATTTTCCCTGCTAAATTGATGCAATTTTCCCCCAGGATTTACCAACAGCATGTATAGTGGATTCCAGACTTGTATGTTTAGATTTTCAGCTGTAATGCACTGAGCTGGTGGCAGAATGTGATTATTTCAGAGCATCACCAGTTTTAAACACTGACACCAGAAATGCATGTATTTTACAAGTTTTGAGTAATTGCTGGTAGTTTTAGCAATACCATAAAAATCTAGAAGTGTGATAGTGTGTTTTCATAGTACTGCTGTATCATGTGGATTCAGCCACCACCCAGTTTGAGTTTGCATTACAGCAACAGTTTCAAGGGCCAAAGTTGTTTAATAATAGATGAGAGGCTAGGCCAGATTTCAAGGACTGCTTGTCCTGAACCTGATTAGCATCAAGGTGCCTCTACTCTGGATTTTGAGAGGTCCTTGAGGAAAGAGAACCGTGTCCTTTATGCTCAGGCAGAATAGATGCTGTTAGTGATTTTTCAGCAGTTCTGAACTTAAAGTTGTACACAGGATTACCATGGCAACACAGGTGTTTTGTTTGTCTACATTTATTTTGCCAGGACTCAAGGATTTGGAGGGCTAGTTCAGAAATGGACTACACAGGGTGTCAGGATCTATGCAAGCACGGTGGTTGGGTCTTGTAGAAAAATATTCTTCTCCTTCACTTATTTAAGTGGCAGAAAGCAAAAAATAAGATTTACCTGGATACCTTAAATTGACTGTTGATAACCTGGCTCTTAATTGTGGGTAAAGCTTGAGTGATGGTCCTGACAGCACTGAACTGATGTGGATTACACAGAATCAGGGAAGACATAATTAATAATGATTTGTATCCCTTACAAAAACCCTGCTTTTTGATCTGCTCAGAGTCCCTTCTAGAGCCAGCTGTGGGCCTGGGGCTAGTACGTAACACTGGCTGATCAGTTACTAACTTGCAATTGTGACAGGTTATTTGCAGTTTATTATTAAGTAAAAGATCAGCTGCTAATATGAAGAATAGAAAGGCAGTATGTAATTAGAGTAACTTATAGCTGTTACCAACAAAACCCTATTTTTGACTTGTATTTCTACCATGCTTTACTATTTCAAGCACCTGAATAGAAAGATATTAATTATCTACAAAGGGAAAAACATTCACTATTAGTTTCAGCCAAAAACATTTTATAGATAATAGGTTTCCTAAAATGTCTCTCTCTGAGTTCTGGAGCAGTTGTGATTTGTGGCTGTCGCCCAGGCAGTGCAAGGTGTCCTATGAGTGAGAAATACTGCCTGTGACACATCTGAAAGAACATTTTGGAAAAGTACAGGGAGTAAATGTGACTTGAAATTCCTTGTTTCACACACCTTTGCATAGCAGAGCCATAAATTCAAGCTCCTCTGAAAAGTGGAAATAGACTTGGTGGCCTCCTCCTAGTTTTTTAATGGATTTAAGGGGAAAAAATTCTCACTTTGCAAATTATCATTACTCAAATTTGCTTAAATGTACTGAGAAAAAGGGGCATGGAGAAAATATGTTACCCCTTCAGCCTATCTCACTACCTTTACTTCCTACAGAAATGCCAAAATTGCACCATGTTGAAGTATAGCATATCAATAAAACCTCCTCAGATTTCTGTGCATGTCTTACCAGAATCCAGATCTTTCAGAAAAGTACTGAACACAAACCAAGACTTAAGTTCACATCAAAATCTGCAGTATTTCTTCTTTGATAGTGTGGGAGGGATCCCAGATCTGGAAACCAATTGTTCTAATACTAATAACACTAGCAATTTGCCCAACTTTTGTCATCCCTTGTCTTTTCTATTGGACTCTGCTTTGGTCTCAGTGTTTGTCACCAAGTGCAGGAGGAGGAATGAGAACTGCATACAAAAGGTATAAAGGTATCTGTTCAGTCTCCAGTCTAAATTGACATTTTGAGGTGTCTTATTTATATTAAACAATGGTACACTACTAACAGTCTATCACCAACTTTAATATTACCTTTTTTTTTTTTTTTTTTGAAGGATTTTACTAGTTCATATCTGTTGCAATGTTGCAAGCCAGTAAGTTTTTCAGGGGATGTGCCTTTCCTCAGGAATCCAGCTTGCGCAATTCACTCATTATGGGAGCTTGTTCTTACCAGGGTGAAAAAAAAGTGGAAGGAGGAGCTGATCGACTACGAGATGTATTACTCCTACCATAAAGATGACATTAGACTGCAGAGAAAGAAATCATATATGCAGCACCATGCCAATTATTTAAGCTTATATGCCTCTCTGAGAAGAAAAAACATCCTTCCCTTCATCTTGAAAACACAGTGCTCATCCTAAAATATTTTTGAACTTGGTACTAACCTCACTAATTGCCTGCTGGGTTAGGCAGCATGCTGTAAGGAAGAATATATTTTTAAAAAGGATTTCAGCACAAGTCTATAGCTACTCAACCTCAAAATGTGTACTGCAACTACTAATACTGTTTTATTCCCAGATTGCTTATTTCATCTGCTTTCTGACTGCAGAGGTAATGCCAACTTTATCATCAGGTGCATGGAAAAAATAATTTTACCAAAGATTACTTTCATGTTGAATGTACACATACAGATATTTATGAAATTTAATATACTAAAATGTGTTGTCTGAAGAACAAACCTCCCTGCATCAGTCTAAGCTCCTACTGCCTAGAAGCGGCACAGAAAGCAAAGCTTGCTACCAACACTGATTGATAATGATTTCCTACCTTAGCATAAACACAAATAAATGCATTATGTTTCTGTTACAGTTGGGTTAGAGAGGAATTCATGTTCCTCCTGTCATTTCAGAAAGGAGGAATTTACTGCAAAGGAATTTTTCCATGATGCATTCTTGAAGCATCCTGGTTTGCAAGAGCCTTTCCTTGATCAGCACAGCTACACTCTGCATGTTAGAGTGAGGTGCTGTGTGCATGCAAGTGCTCTGATACATCAAATTGTTTGGGCTGAAACGGTTCATTTTGCTGTTAAATCTGGGGGTTTCCATTTTGAGTGAATGATAAGCAATGATAACTTTATGATATAAATTATAACTTTAAATACATTAGTGAGATCTTCAGTGCATATGCCAAAGTGTGAAGCCAATTGTTCTGTCAATAAGCTCATTACTGATGCATTTTTAAAAAACTTTTGCTTATTTGAAGTTCAGTTGAAACATTTAAGAAGGCAGCTAGACATGCCAGCCATAGGTGTAGAAACACTTATGGTAAGTGCTGCTATTCTGGGCTGTGAAAAAATACCCACACCTGCCCTTTGTCCCACTGTCCTCCTAATATATTTTGTCCCCATTTCATTGACACAGGAATCCAAAGGAAATCTTGGGCAATGCTGCTTGTGGTCTTAACGATATTTTGCCAGTCCAAATATTCTTATTTTGGAGTGCCCCATGCTGTGGTGTTGTGCTGGGTCCCTGTACTTGGCTGGTCTTTAGACCTCTCTGCACAAAACCAGATCTGATAACAATAAATTATGAAATAACTTCCCTTTCTACCTTCCTTCTTTCTGTTTCATCCAGGCTATTAAATGTGCTGCATCTTCTTTATCACTGGAAAGCATAAGAGCTCAATATTTTATGTAATTATTCACTGTAGTTCTAATGAAGCAGTAGCTGAAGATGGACTGACAGGACATTCCTTTATGATACTATGAGCCCTACATGATAGATGAGAAGGTAAAATAAAACTAGTCCACATGTGGCCAGTGAAGCATGGTGGAGAGAATACCCAAAGAACACCAACATAAGCTGGTACAAAATGAATTATGTAGGATGTGTACAAACCCTGATTTATTGGGTTTGCATGGCCAGGTCTTGGTAGCTGGGGAGGCTGCAGGGGTGACTTCTGTGAGAAGATGCCAGAAGCTTTCTCTAAGTCTGTCAGAGCCAATGCCAGCCAGCTCTGGGATGGATGTGCCACTGGCCAAGACTGGGCCAGTTGGAAATGAGCATAAAGCCTCTGTGATAACATGAAGAAGAAGATGAAGGAAATGAAGAAGACAAAGAAGATGAAGAAGGAGCCAGAAAAGAGTGGGGTGGGAACTTGTGAGAAGAACAGCTCTGCAGACACCATGGTCAGTGGAGAAGGAGGGGAAGGAGGTGCTCCCGGCACTGGAGCTGAGATTCCTCTGCAGCTTGTGGAGAAGTCCAGGTGAAGCTGCTGTGCCCCTGCAGCCCATGGAGGATCACAGGAGTGCAGAGATCCACCTGTAGCCCTTGGAGAGGACCCACACTGGAGCAGTTCAATGCCCGAAAGAGGCTGTGAAACAGAGGGAGGTCTGTGCTGGAACAGGCTCCTGGCAGGGACCTGTGGAGAGAGGAACCCACACTGGGGCAGGTTTCCGGCTAGGACTTGTGGCTACATGAGGAAACCACGCTGAAGCAGGCTGTCCATGAAGGACTGCACTCAGGGAAGGATGACCTATGTGGCAGTAGTTTGTGAAGAACTGTTGCCTATGGGATGGACTCACGCTGGAGAAATTAATGGACTACTATGTCCCAGGGAAGATCAGGGAAAGAAACAATGTGTGATGAACTGACCATATCACCATGCCCCATCTCCCTCTGCCACTGGACTGGAGGAGGAAGTAGAGCTGAGAAGCAGGGTGTTTTTAAGGTCTGCTTTTACTTCTCATTATCCTGCTGATTTTGTTAGTAATAAATTCAGTTAATATCCCCAAGCTGAGTCTGTTCTGCTCATGACTGTGTTTGGTGAGTCATCTCTCCTGGTCCTTATCTCAATCAATGAACCCTTTGTTATATTTTCTCTCCCCTGTTCATTTGCAGAGGAGAGTGATAGAGAGGTTTTGGTGGGTGCCTGGCACAGTGGGCAACTGTGCAGATATGAGCTCTGGTTCCAAAGCAAAACAGCCACAGGTGGGCAGTGACCAGACCTTTATCTTCTCAACAGGACAGGTTAGACTGGCCACAGCACCATGCCTCTTCAGCCCCATTGCTTCTGGTTCCCAAGTTAGCACCTTAAGCACTTGTTCAAGTACACCTTTAAAGAAAAGCTTTCCCCAAACTAGCTTTCCTGTTGATATTGGCAATGGTAAGAATTTGGAGAGTTTAAGAAAATAAAGCAGGCAGTTAATGTGTTTAATTGTGCAACTGAGATGAAAATGAGAAACATCAGCTCACTGAGTAGCAGTTTCCATTGCTGCCTTTTTCTCTCTGCACCATCAAATCAGCATCATCAATGAAAGTGATTCAATGATTTCTACAGTCCTCATGGTGAGAGAGCTCACCATTTACTACTAAATACCTCTTGCACAGTGAGTGCAGACAAAACAATGTCTGTTTTGTATCCACTCCAGATTTTCCTTATGTCTCTTATTTGGGCTAAAACAGTGAGATTACTATAAGATAATGAATTCTGTATCAAAAGCTATCTTCAATTAACTTTCAGATTTTTTTCCCCTATCCATGTTAGTGGGTTTCTGACCTCATTCCATGCCCATACCCAAGATTATCTTCACATGAACTTATTTTCAGCTGTGGAACAGAGATCAATTCTGAGCTAGCAAGAAGTTCATTAAATTGGTGAGAGGTTCTAGCACTATATTATACTTTTTCTGAAGTATTTTTCCTCTGGACTTTTTTTTGGTTTCAGATTCAGAAGCAGCCTGCACATGGATTTTTTAGGGGTAAAACAGTAGAATTCACGGAGTCTTTCTGTACAGCATTGGATATAGAAGATATGCATGTTGCCATGTGAGCCTGAGGTATGCATGCAATTCAGAACACAATGCTGTGTAGAAATACCTAAGCTAGCTTTAAATAGGTAGTTGGTGATAAATCTGTGTTGGAATGACACTCCCTCATCAAATTTATCCCTGTTTTCCAGGCTTAGGGGCTTCAGCACTTCAATTAGCTCCTCCAGAGCCAATTTTGGTACCACTGCATGACTTTGCAGAAAGTAACAGGCATATCCCAGTCTGTGTGGATTGTGACTGTTGAATCTTAAAAACATCCAGGCTGGCAGGCACCTCGAGAGATTTTACTGTCAAAACTCCTGTTGAAAACAGGGCTATAGACTGAGGTATCCAGGGTCCCATCAAACTGAGGTTTGAATATTTCCAGCAGGGGAAATTATGCTACTCTGAATTTTTCAGTGTCTGTCTTGGACAAGGAAGACAGAATCTGGACACCACATCCTAGGTGTGGCCTAACAGGTAGTAAATGGAGTGGAATAATCACATTCTTGACTTGACAGCTGTAGTCCTTGAGCTGCTGGCTGGGCTCTTGCTGCTGTGGCCCATGATGAGGTTTCATTTCATTGCTGAGCTGTGTGAGTGCCTGAGAGCATCAGGGGTGGTGTCTAAAAGTGCCAAAAGTGAAGGCAGATCTGGCAGCCTTTTATGAGGGTGACTTGAGATGATCAGAATCTGAGCCGATTCTGAAAAATCTACTCATAATGAAAAGTATTGGAGCCAATGAGGAACCAGTGTAATCATTATGAAAATTTCCTTCTTATTTTTTCTTCAAAGATTAATTGGCAAAACCAATAACACTTTCTTCTTTTCATTTAATAAATTTCAGAAAGGATTATGAAAGTGTGGATGCTATTGCAAAAGGAGAGCAGCAGCCCTTTCTGCAATAATATTCCCAAAATACACTTTTAAATACCACTTTACTTCCACTGATTTAATAAAATATGACATTCACAACTGCTGCAGTGGACTAAGAACACAAAGTACTTTTAACTTCTCTCCTGTCATGTTTCCCCCCAGCTCTGCTGTAATCTTACCTCTCACCAGGAACTGTTAAGCTCCATCCAGATCTGCAGCTTTCTCATTTGAGTTTAATACTAATTCCTTCCTCCTGGTCTGCCTCCAGTACCTCTGCTGAGGACTTTTGCAGCACTTACCCAGCCACTCTGCAGCAGCATAGCAGGACACTCTCCTCACTCCATGTGGCTCCTGGGCTTTGCAGAGAAGCACTGCTGAGGAACTGCTACTGCAACCCAGCTCTGCTTCCTCAAGTGCCACCCATTGCTCTCAACCACAAACAGCTGACACACAGGATTAGACCAGTTGTTACCATCTCACTCATCGAGTTCATTGATGAAGATGTGTTTTGTTCTGTTCAATATATGATAAATATTTTCAGTTATTGCAAAATGCATTATCCTGTAAGTGGCTACAGGTGAAAGGAAGAGGACTAATTGTCTTGAAAGTGAAGATAACACATGTGAGAATGTGTTTGCAGATATATATATAGACATAAGTATTTCTCTCCTGTGGTGTGAAGGCTATTCAGCCTCTCAACAGAATTTTCTCAGTTGCTCATAATATCCAAAAGGAGATCTAACAGCCCTTGAAGGAACTTTCTTCAGGATACGGGCATAAAATATCTGTAGCAACCCTGAAGCTGGGCATCCTGAAAAGCTGAAAATGTTCTGGTACTCCTGAAATGCTTCTATCTCTTTATCAAACAGTAGTTTTCCAGAGAGATGTAAGCATTCACTCTGCATCTGCCTTCTGTGTACTGCAGTTGTTTTATAATTGAAAAGTACTGACTCACTTTTTATAAACAAAGAGAATGAAGCCCATGAAAAGAAGAAGGGTGTGGGGTGAATTTGCTATGAGATATCACGAACACCTATATAATACACTGTTGGCTCTATTCTTAATTGTAGCCATTTCATACATCTGCTGACAGAAATCTGTCAGAGAAGCACAGGTACCTGCAAAGCTGCAATTATTCCTTGACCCCATTTAATTTCAAGAAGTCATTTTCTATCAGTGATATAGCAGAATAGCTACAAAACCTGGCCATGCAACAAGTAGCAGGGTAGGACAAACTCATATTTCAAAATCTTGATGTTGCATTCCCAGGAGTTCAGTATGAATAATAAAAATGTTCAGAATAAGGATGTTCTCTTTTTTCCACATTAAGGGCATATGCTTGGGGATTTTAAATCCAAAAGCTCATTAAATGTTCTGTCCTATCCCTGTGTTAAGATTCCACAAGATAAAAAGCAATAGTTGTTGAAAATACAATACATTCTCTATCAATGTTCAACTGTTCTTTTCAAGGTTTAATAAAGAAACTGTTTTTCCAATAATCAGTTGAGTTTAAAAATACTTTTAGTGATCTGCCATTTAAAAATTATGGCCAATTTAATCTTAAAAGCATATAGTAATACCTTTTCTCAAATAAAAACTACAGTAATATTTTCCATGACACCCAAATGCAAAAATTAAAAACAGTGTTGAATTTGTCTCATCTGTGTGATAGCCTGCTAGTCCTATATTACATGCTATGAAAGGCATGAAAGACTTCAGACATTTTCTTCAAAGATACTTAACAAGTCTGCTACTGAGTCAGAATTAGACTACTTCTCACCTAATGTGTCTCATGCTTTAACCTGGAGGCTATATTTTGCTTTTCAATAAGTGGAAGGAAGGTTTCCAGAAAAAAAATCTCACATTCACTTGTGAAACTCAGCAACTCTTGTCTCAAGGAAAAAGCAGCTATGGGTTTTTAAGAAGCTGCTCATCATCATCAATTATATGGAGCATTAAATATTCCTACAAATTTGATTTTTGAGAAGCAAAGTTTGCACTTTCAATGGGAATGTAACTTTATCCCTTTTTTATTTTTTCAAGACTGATATATTTGCATAGTCCTCGGATATAGGATATGGATTTCTGGAGGTCATCTCTGTTAACGAGGCACTCAAAGCAGGGCTGGCTTATGTCAGGTTGCTCAGTGCCTGGACCAGCAGTGTTTGAATACTCACATAATCTGCAGACTTTAGTCCCTAAGTTTGACTGCTCTCATACAGTAGATTTTTTTCCCTAACATCCAACTGGAATTTCCCATGCTGCATCTTATATCCATTGTCCCTTCCATGTAGTCACTTCTTGTCCCATATCTAGTAACCTCTGGGAACCATACATGTCCTTATTTTTCTGCTGCCTCTCATGAAGTATGTTCAAAGAGATAAGATCTGCCTGTGCTTTTCGTACTGCAGACCAGGATGTGGTTGACCTTTTTTTTTTTTTTTTTTTTTTAGGTTTTTTTTGTTTGTTTGTTTTAATGTCCATTTTTGGCACAGACAGAGGGATCCAGTGTATGCTCAAAAATTCACAGGTGACACCAAGTTGAGTGGTGTGGATGACACACCTGAAGGATGGGATGCCATCCTGAGCTACCTGGACAGGCTGGAGAAGTGGGTCTGTGAAAATCTTATGAGGTTTAACAGGACCAAGTGCAAGGTGCTCCAACCCCTGGTATCAGCACAGGCTGGGGGATGAACTGATGGAGAACAGCCCTGGGAAGAAGGACTTGGGGTGCTCATGGATGAGAGGCTGGACACGACCCAGCAATGTGCATCTGCAGCCCAGAGAGCCAAACGTGTCCTGGGCTGCATCCAGAGCAGCGTGGCCAGCAGGGCAAGGGAAGGGATTCTGTCCCTCTGCTCTGCTCTGCTGAGACCCCACCTGCAGGGCTGCATCAGCTCTGGGGTCCCAGCACAAGAAAGACACAGATGGAGTGAATCCAAAGAGATGTAGCACCTCTCCTATGGGAGAAAGCTGAGAAAATTGGAAATGTTAAGCCTGGAAAAGAGAAGGCTTCAGAGTGACCTAATTGAAGAGTTTCAGCACCCAAAGGGAGCCTACAAGAAAGATAAAGAGGGACTTTTACAAGAGCAAGTGTCAGCTTTACAGGAGAAGTGTTAATGGCTTTTAATGGAAAGAGGGAAGGTATAGATTAGATATTAGGAAGAAATTGATCACTGTGAGAGTGGTAAGGCACTGGAACACGCTTCCCAGGGAAGTTATGAATGTCCCATCCCTGGAAGTGTTTAAGGCCATTTTGGATGGAGCTCTGAGCAAACTGGTCTAGTGAAACCTGTCCCTGTCCATGGAAGAGGGGTTGGAACTAGAGGATCCTTGAGGTTGGTCTCCAGTCCAGGCCATTTTACGATCATCATTCTGTGATTCTGTGATTCTGTGATTCTGTGATTCTATGGTTCTATGATTCCTGGCTCCAGATGGGCCCTGGTGAGAGTGTAGAGAAGGCTGTTGTTGGGCATGGAACCTCACTGCCAAGTCCACTCTTTGCATCACAAAAGCTGGCAGCCCTGCTGCAACATGTCCCAAGGCTGCATACCTGTAGGCACAGACATGTCCATACTTCCTCCAAAGTAAAACATCCTTCAGGTAGGCAGTAAAAGATACAGGAGTTATTTCAACAGCTGTTGCTCATCTGTGTGATTTTGGGAGCAATTTTTTACCATGCCGCTGTCACATGCCAATAACTCACACTAGAAACCAGCCTTCAACTGCCTTCTCAGTCTTTACAAGGAAAACTGCCTGATTCATGCTGTCACTTCCAGAGAAAAGCATCAGAACTGTACAAAGTTCCCCACTAACTACAGATCCATGGAGAGAGAGAGAAAAATTTGAGCAAATATGCAACCACTATAACATCTAACTTCCATGGCATATCTAGTTGGTGTCCAGTTCTTTCATTTTGTGTTCAAATAGATCTTACAACACAGGAGGGTAAGGATTAAGGATAAAGTATAGCAATGGAGTAAAATGGGACAGAAAAGGGGTATGGGGTTCAGAAGACAAAGTTATTGTCACCAGAAGAACTGACCTGCAATTCCTGATTTATCAGTCTTTCCTTCTCTTTCTTGTTCCTTCCCAGTCTTATTCTTTCAGACAAGAAACATTTGATTATTTTTCAGCTCAACAGCAGCAACACTTGAAGGGTTAACCACATATGAACATGATAAGGCATTTTCCTATCTCCTAGCTGGTTGTAGAAAGTTTTTATAATCAGAACAACATCAGAGCTTAGAATTTGCCAATTGAGTTATCATGGCCTTTCTCTAGCACCCAGAAACTGCACATTAACAGACCAGAAGTTCAACCCAATATCTGTTGGATGTGCTGTCCCACAGGCTGCAAACTCTTGCAATTTATCTCTGTCTCACTGTGAATAACAAAGTCTTCAGCTAGGTGTTGTTTCCTGCTCTGTGCAGCAAGACTTGTCTGTGAGGACTATGCCTGCATCTGGTGAAAATGGGAGTTGTAAACATATATCCACGGTGTCTTGCTGAAAGCAGATCAGAGGACCTGAGAATCTATTTGAGCAATAAAGAGGAGGAGAGTCAATAAGGCTTTAATGGACAGAAACAGCCCTTTGTGGCTTTTATCAATCCAGGAATGTTTTGTGAATGAGAAATACAGAACAGTCTAGATTGAGGAAGGCTGCAAGGAGGCTGAAGAGTTGCAGTATCAAGATGTCAGCTCAATTTACAAGAGAGATGTCTTCAGTAATTTGTACAAATTTTCTCTCTGTTCATAGACTTCACCAGATATGTTCAGTACAGTCATGCTTGTCTGCATTGTCTTTTTACCTTTTCTTCAAAGTTTCTCCCTTAGAATCAAAGTTAAGTGGATTTCGTGCAGATTATTTGAACACTGAAAAGATTATTGAACTTCTAGAGAACAGCCAATGAATTGCCTTCTTAGAGGAAAAAAGGATTATTGATTCCTGTTAGAATAGGTCACAGTTGATTTTAGCTGACCTTTACTAGCCAGAGGAGGTATGGATTTGTTTTAAAAATATTTCTTGTATCTTCCACAAGACAGAGGAGTAACTGGCAGTGGTCAAAACAGCTGTTCAAGCCTTGAGTTATCCACTGTGGCAGTGAGTTCTCTGGAAGGGTTTATCATAGACATCATAGAAAGACTTGGGTTGGAGGGGACCCTAAATATCAGGAAGGGACCTTTCCCATAGCACAGCATGGCACATTTTTTGCTCCAATGTCTGAAAGACAAAATTTCTTTGCTGTGCTGGGAGTGAAATAGAAACCAAATTTTACTTCTGCTATTGCAGTAGCCAGGTTTGGGAGTGAGTTCGTTTATGGGTGGAGGGCTGGTTTTGAGGCAAGAACAATCTAATTTTGGCATTTGGGTTTTCCAGTGCTGCTAATCAGTGAAACCTGGTCAAAGTCTTTGGTCAGTGAGAAAAGGGAAGCAGCTTAGACACAAGAAAGATAGATTAGATACTAGAAGCAGTGGTATCACTGAGAACAAGAGATATATTCTGAAATTTTACAGCATGTCAGTTCCTTTCCTGCAGAAGTGTGCGGCTTAGTTTTGCAAAGAAAACTGCAAACACAAGGAACTCCAAAGCTTTATCTCTTAGCATTATCTTTTGTCTGTCTCCTTGCTTGGAACAAGCACAGAAGTCTTGTTCGGCTGAGAGGGTTACCAGTCTTAAGCATTGGAACATGCACCTGGGAACTCATTGAGTTGAAAAGATAATCCAAGAAAGGCATAAAAATATTCCTCCTTTTTGATTCCAATTCAGATGTTAACATGTGGTTTTCATGGTTGCCAAATCTAGCCTAAAAACAGCAAAAAACAAAGAAAAAGAGAAGCGCCAAAGGAAAATCAAGTCTTTCCAATAACATGGAAGAGAAGCAGAAGTACTTCAAGAACGCTGTCTACTAAAAACAAAATGCAGGCATCAAAATTTCTGAGCATTCATGGCAGACAACCTTTTCTGAGCAGACTTGAACATAGCACAGAATTTTTTAAAAATACAATTGAATAAACAATGAAATTGAATTTTGAGAGATCATGATGGATGAGAGCAGTGATGAACTCAGATTTGAAGGGTTTTTTTACCCACACACAAATGAGAAATCACTGTATAAATGAAATTTAAATGACCATTCAGCTGCACAAATGGGACAGATATCTGCACCATAGAACAGTTGAAACCCCTGCTTTTTTCAAGTGAGGCCCTGTGCATGTGGTAACCACAAGATTTCACCTTCCTCCAGAGGATGGGAGGGTGGGATTACAAGTGGCAGCTCAGTACTTTCACAGAGTGAAGTATGTGGTCTGTAAAGAGACAGAGTTGTCTCAAAGAAGGAAGACAGCCATAACGTGTAAAGGAGCACAAGCAGAAAAAGGAATTAGAAGTAAAGGCATGAAGTCAGGAATACGACACCACTGAGACTGCAAAGCCAGGCAGACAAATTCAGGGAATGGGGAAAATTGAGCTCTGCAAAGCCAGAGCTTGTCTCTCTCGTCTAGTTTTTTCTTAGAGCCATGTTCCTCCATTTGGGAGACAGCGTTTCTAATTCTCTAAATGCTGGGAGAATGGACAGAGATGGGGAGTGTTGGCACTACAGCTGCCAGCAAGCTGTTTGGGTTAGCCATAGCTGTCTGGGATGCTCGGCCTGAAGACTGTGCCTCCTTTATTTGCATCAGTCATGCTGCTTTGGTGATTTTAGGAGAGCCAATGAATGAGATCACCAGGCTGATACATTCCATTGAGTCAGCTGAGCACTAAACCTAAACATATTTCACCTGAGCTGCAGCTGCTAAAACTTCAGTCATTGTGGATGTGCTTGAGGACTGGGGTTCAGCAGCACTGATGGCGTTTTGTGCAGTGGTGAGTTGATCACTGCCTGACAGAGCTGGCAGTCTAAGGTGGCAAATAAGACAAACCTGTACAAGGAAATATCTGTTGCTGTTTTAAATTGAGCCAAACCAAAATCCTCCTAATTACCTAGGCCTCTTTTCTTACACCTTTACTGCTTCAGCCACTGCCCCTCTGTACCACCTTGCTTATGGGAAAAGGTCTGAAGGCTTCACTCCCACTCTCTCTCTAGTTAAAACATGGCTTCTTCCTGAAAGGCTGGATGCCATTCCCATCTCTAGGGCTTCTTAGAAGTGGCTACAAAGCCAAAAGTATCTTATCTTAGGCAGCTATATTTTCTTGTCTCCCTGGTCTTTTACATGCGTTGTATTCACATACATACACAGGCAAAGCAATATCCTCATTTGACAGACTTGTTTCATAGCCCATAACTGAACGTCATTGAACACAGGTTTCAGATGTCTGAACTAAAAATAACTGCTCCCTGCTAACACATCACACACCTACACAACAAAAAATGTGTGGAAATTGGCATGAGAGCCAGCTCTCTGGTTCCCATTTTGCAGTCATGGCACTGGACTTCAAAAGAAGTTTTCAGTGCACTGCACTAGCCCATCCCTAGGAGCTGATGCAGAGACTCAGAATGTCTCTTAAATGCAAACAGGCACCAAAACTAACTTAGAATGAATTTAAAACCTCATCAGTAGCAACAGCAAAATCATTCTTCCATTTAAAATTAAACTGAGAAATTAATTTGGGGGCTAGTGGAAATAATGCCAGCTCCAGCTGGTCAGACATGGATTGCAGCAATAATTTGATCCAGGTTATTGAATCTCGCACATTAGCATGTAGCACCACATCTAACTTTAGCATCTGTAGCTCCTCAGAGACTGTCTCTGAAAAGTGACAGCCTAGCTGGGCTGCTCAAAACAGACCTCAGCAAGAGCATGGCAAATGAAGCTGTCATGAGCCAGCAGCTTGCTGCATCAACCACTTCAAACACAGATGGATCACAGGTTTTGTCCATCACACAGGTTTTGTTGAAAAAGTTGAAAGTTTTGACATTGTCTTCATCTCCTATAGAAATACATGGTTTAATCAATAAATTCTACCATTTATTTAGTTTAGGATGTTTCTGTGCTTCATTTAATAGAGTTGTACGCCATAAAATATCATCTGCTGGTCAGCAAGATCTCTGAGGTGGTTAGTTGCATGATCCTGCTTGTGGACTATGCCCCTGTAAAAATATATCTGCCTTCACAAGGATGCATCACTTCTAACCACTCCCTTCAGCTTTATGTGTATAATGTTGCAGATATAATCCTGTCTTTCTTGCTGTTCCATGCACAGTTAATCCTTCTGTCACTCAGATTACTTTTTGGTGGACCTACTGTGATGCATACTAGAAATCTGAGGATTCACGATGTCAAAAAATACCTTGTTTTCAGTTTCCACTGAGACTGTCTGAAGGGAGGAGAAAAAAAGCCCTCCTTAGCTTTTAACATATAGTCCATTTGCTCATGAAAGCACTTGACCGACTCTCACTGAAGTACTGGCACACTGAATTTTCTGCTCGGTAGAAGTTATCAAGGAGTAAGCCAACATTATTTTAAGTCTCTGCTGTGTTACTATTGAATGTTGATAGCTTTTTCAAGGCCCTAGCAGCATGTTTCCCCTTTTGAGTAAAGGAAGCCCACAGTATGTATTTCGTAGCAGGAGCTTGTAATTGAGTAGATTAATTATTTGATTGGCATGATATAAGGCCGAATTTTAAAAGCACACAACTAACTTTAAGCACTATTATTCCCATTCAAGCTGGTCATTATTCCTTTGCCTAAGTGTTTTTCTTGAACTGGGTCCTGAATATGAAGCAGCCCTGTGTTACAAAATTGATTTCTCCAGCTCCAGCTCCAGCAATCTCTGCTCCAGCGGCCTAGCTGCTTTGCTGACAAAACCAAGGAGGGAAATTATATACGCCTTTCACAGCAAGAATTAATAGTGCCAATGATGGGACAGGTACCTGAGAGAATGACCATCAAGAGAAAGAAATTTCGAAGCAAAGCTGAAAAATAACAAGCCAAAATCAACAAGTTTTTACACCTTGCTGGGGCGCATGGAGGGTTTGGGATCTGCGAGGTGCCAAAGGATGAGCAACACCTTGCAGGTGAGGCAGTGGGGCTGGGAGCTGTGGTGAGATTGAGGTGGCAGTGTGAGGAGCAGCCCTGCCTGCCCTGCTCAACCCACACTGCACAGCACTCACCCTTCTGCCATCTCCATGGGGGAAATACCCCTCCATCAAGGAAAGTGGGAATTTAACCTTCTTGCACCAAACCCACAAGTGCAAAAGCCACACCTGGGGCTCTGTCATCGCACGGGTGGTGGCAGGGATTATTCAGCAGGGAGCAAAATTGATTCTTCTTGGAGGAATAAAAAAGCAAGATGCTGAGTAGTGTCTGTTATTTAAGGAGCTATTATTTTGCACCACCTCACTGTACCCAAGGGCTTGGGGGGTTGGACGTCACCCCCAACATAACTGGAACTATACTTGGAAAATAATTCACCATCAGTAAGGCAGACTGGCCTCTAGTTCTAGCTGTTACTTTTTACTCCATGCTTTTTTTAATTCTTAATTTACTATGGGGTTTTTTTCCTGTTTTGGGTGCAGGGCCCAGCTTTTTGGGCAAAGTCGGGCTGGCAGAATGGTGTGAAAGTGTAGAAAAGGCTTCTGGAATTTTTTTAATGTGTTTTTGTTACATTTGTCACTTTTTTTGCTTGTCTCATAGGGGTGGATTTTGGTGAAAGGTAGTGTAGGGTACAGGCAAGTCTCAAGGCCCTTGGACCTTCACTTCCTCCCCTCCACAGTGCAAATATTTACTGGGTAGTACAGAAAACAAACTTGTACAAATCTAAGATTGTTGCTCTGCCTGCATGGCCAAATTGGGAAGATTCAAGGTTCATAAAGCACTTTAAATCAAGCAATTTTTAGAGAGAGGAGAAGTTACTAAGATTAAAGTGTGAGTGTCTAGATTAGCTGGGATTATCCTGCATTCTAGAGGAGCTGTGTGAAACGTCCTTTATCTTTGTTCTCATCTTGTTCTGACGCTCAGTAAAAATTTCATTTATATCAGAGGTTTCACACGG
This sequence comes from Ammospiza caudacuta, assembly GCF_027887145.1. Lineage (NCBI taxonomy): Eukaryota > Metazoa > Chordata > Aves > Passeriformes > Passerellidae > Ammospiza > Ammospiza caudacuta. Next base: position 48,453,735 of record NC_080593.1, on the reverse strand, counting down.
CTGGACTGAGGCACTCACATTTCCTCTGCCCCCCTGTGTGCAGCCCCATCTTTTGCCTCTCACACCATAAATACATTTGTTCATTTGGAGCAAGGAGGGGGATTTTGGTTCTGTGCCCAGCTGTGCAGCCCCCAGTCCTGCCCACAGACCCTTACAGGGCTGCAGGCTGCACCCACAGCAGCAGCCATGCAGCTGCAGCACTCACAAGGGCAGCTGCCCCAAATCTCTCCTGCAGTTTATATCTGTCATCCTTGCTGTGAATGCCAGAGGAAGAGTTCAATCCCTTTGGTGTCGAAATATAGTGGGTGAGCTATTAGTGGGAAATACCTCCAAAAGCTCCTTTCCTTCAGATTGCTTTGTCCTTGAAAGACTGCACAGAATTTCAGGGGAGCTTTTTGTGCTTGGGATCAAGAGGAAAAAAAAAAAAAAATGTTTCACAGCCTCCCACAGTGCTTCCCTCTACTGAGAAGGGGCTGAGTGAACTGCTGCAGCCTCCTCCCTTGCAGCATCCCTTGTGGCCTGGGATGTAGCCCTGGGCCTGTGGCAGCCTCCTAGCCAGAGCCTGAATGGAGAATGTTCTTCCTGGAAGAATCCCCTATTTTCTGTATGATGGCCTCAAGCCTATTTATGCCCAAATGTCCTGTTAAAAAAATGGAAATAGGGATAAATTCAACAGTTTCAGTACCAAAAAGAGAACTAGACTTACTGTGGCTTAAAAACAAGAAAAAGAGCCAAGAGGTTTCGTGTTTGCATTTTCCAGTTTTATGGCAGTCAGAGCTACGAAATAAATGGTATTGCTCTATTAGAGCTTGGTATGAGATTGGTTTTGTACCAGCCTGTCTCAACATCTGAAAAAATCTGGTATTACAAATATATGAGACAACCCACTGGGAAGTCTGTCAGACATGAAAAATTTGGGAGAGCAAATTGTATAGTCCACCTGAGCATCTCATTCCAGCTCTGCAGGAGGTGGGACATGACATACTGTTTTGTGTGAAACAACAGATTTTTCTGTGCAATTTTTTTGTAGGAAGATACTGCTTTCAGATGTGACCTCATCCACAGAGTGCAAAGACAGATCTCAGCAAGATGGGTTCCAAAGTTCTTGATGAAAACAAGCAGCCTCTCAGTGAAGACCAACATTTCAAAAGGTGAGTGCAACCTGAGCAAATTCCCTCATTATTCTGTCTTCTAGAGCATGCAGGAAGCAAATAACACTAAACTGGGAAGATCTGTCGACTCCCTTGAGGGCAGACAGGTCCTGCAGAGAGACCTCAATAAATAAGAGAGATGGAAAATCATCAACTATATGAAGTTTAACAAGGGTGAGTGCTGGATTCTGCACCTGGGATGGGGCAGCCCTGGTTGTGTGCACAGACTGGGGAATGAGAAGCAGGAAAGCAGTGCCATGGAAAGGGACCTGGGGCTCCTGGTCTATGGCAAGTTGAACATGAGTCAGCAGTGCCCTGGCAGCCAGGAGGGAAACTGTGTCCTGGGGGGCATCAGGGACAGCATCACCAGCTGGGCAAGGGAAGGGATTGTCCCACTCTGCTCTGCACTGGGGGCAATTTGGGGTGCCACAATACATAAAAAAAACCAAAAACATTAAGCTGTCCAAAGGAGGTCCACAAGGGTGGTGAAGGCTCTGGAGGGGAAACCATGTGAAGAGTGGCTGAGGTCACGGAGAGGAGAGGAGAGGAGAGGAGAGGAGAGGAGAGGAGAGGAGAGGAGAGGAGAGGAGAGGAGAGGAGAGGAGAGGAGAGGAGAGGAGAGGAGAGGAGAGGAGAGGAGAGGAGAGGAGAGGAGAGGAGAGGAGAGGAGAGGAGAGGAGAGGAGAGGAGAGGAGAGGAGAGGAGAGGAGAGGAGAGGAGAGGAGAGGAGAGGAGAGGAGAGGAGAGGAGAGGAGAGGAGAGGAGAGGAGAGGAGAGGCCTCATTGCAGTCTACAATATCCTCGTGAGGGGAAGAGGAGGAGCAGGGACTGGTGACCAGTGACAGGACCTGAGGGAATGGCCTGAAGCTGATTCTTCACCAAGAGGGTGGTTGGGCACAGGACCCCCAGGAAATGATCACAGAACCAGCCTGACAGAGTTTAAGCAGCATTTGGACAGTGCTCTCAGGCACATGGTGTCACTCTTGCGGTGACCTGCGCAGGGTCAAGGGTTGGATACAATGGTCCCAATGAGTCTCCTCTAACTCAGCTTTTTCTATGCTTTTTCTATGATTCTGTGATTCTAAGATTCTATGAAACAATTTCAGAGTACTTAGCATAACAAGGTTGTGAGGCAGACATTTTTCTGTGTAAGGTAAGCATGAGCAGAAGTACAGGCAATTCCCAGACCACACAAATCTCACCAGGAAAACACAATTCCTTTCTGAGCATTTTTCAGCTTCCTTATTCTTGTTCAGCTAAAATAAATGTGAGATAAGGTTGTTCCTTGTATATTTGGTGCACCCATTTCTTGGCTGAGTCAAACAGTGAAAAAGTGCAGAAAAATGTGAATGCAATAAAATGTTTTGGGAAGTTCACCAAACCATTAGTTGGTCAAAGATAGAATTAAGGTGGTGTTACATTAGAAGGCTTGATTCAGTTAATTAATTATCATCTGTAACTATAAAAAGTATGGCAGAGCATAAAATGCAAAGGGTAGGGTGAAATTTGGATTTCTGTTTTAATGCTCTTACTCCTGCCTTGCCTGTTTTCATCCAACCAGAACAGTGGCCCAGGCTGTAACCCCTCACCTGACACTGATTCTGTAGTTTTCAGAAATCACCTGTGTCCCCAAAGACCAAGATGGGACAGGAAGATGTTGCAGGCTTGACTTCTCCAAAGAGCAAGAAAGAATTGGACAGGCAGACAAAGGAGGTAGGATGGAGACTTCTAATGGGTCCTTGGCCAAGGACCCCAAACCACCTTGTAATAACTACAGCTGATTCATGGTGAAAATTTGAGCAAGTAATTTATATTGCCTTGATCTCACTGAAGTTGGCAGAATTTTTCCAGGTGATTCGAAATACCTTTCACTCTCTGTTTCATGTGCTTTTGGGCAGAGAAGGGGCAGAGCATGCGTACAATCACACACAAATATATTTACTGACAGCAACCTGTCAAAAGAAAACTTGTGAGACCAGGCAATATTCTACTTTAGCTAATTGCAAAAAAAGGAATGTACTTACATTATGGACTTTCCAAATGCTGTGAACTTCCTGACAATTAAAGACAACTGCAAAACAGTGCCAAATACGTTTTAAAGTATTTAAGGACTTACCTTGAGAACAGCCTTCTTCTTTCCAGTGTTCTTTAGTGGCACCAATTGTTATCTTAATGTTTCAGGCATGTTTTGAAAATCATGTCCTTGATGGCAAGCATAAATAAATTGTCTGTTCCTGCAAAGACAATTAGAAATTTTTACATTTTTATGCAAGTTGATTTCAGGACTAGACTTCACAAGGGAACTTTCTGCCACTTCTCCTGAACAAAATGCACAGGTCTAAAGAATCAAGAATCCTTGTATAAAGACAATGGAGGGAAAATCCTACTCATCACTGCATTTTTTTTTTAATGTATATTTTTAAAACTTTTTCATGACATATATTTGATTTCATTTTTTAGATTGCTACATCCCCTGAAGACAAATGTATCAAGCATCGACAGATTCTGCGTTCAGAGGACATAAAAAAATTGCAGGCAAGTGGTCAAATTTTTTTATAGCTGATCCTGCTATTAATGATTTGACAAATTCTGTAGCACACACATTTTGCACATTTTTACTTGGTGCCCAGAAATGTCCCGACACCCCTTTTTCTCGAGGGTTGGTTAACTTGAGCAAGAGCATTTTTCTGGGGAAGAATGTGGGTGGAAGACACTGGCTGGAAATAAAGGCAGAACTAACCTGTGGTCTGCAGGGACCTCAACCAGGGCCAGCATTTGGTACACCAGGTGTTTTACATGCAGGGGGAAAAATCCAGTTCCTCATTTGTTAGCTTTTCAGTTTAGACACAAGCACAAGAATGCCAGAGACCAAAGTTGCTGCTGTTGGTAAAAACAAGCAGGAGGATGTTTTTTCTTGCTCAGCTGGCTCTTCCACTGGTTTCTATGTATAAATGCAGTAAGGAATGGGTTGTAGGCTGAATTAATGGACATATACATAGACACATTTCCTCCATCTTCCATCTTCTTTGTAAAACAAGCCCAAATAACTGGCCTAGGAAGGGTTTGATTTGTTGTTAGGGGTTTTTTGTTTGGTTTTGCTTGGGTTTTTTTCTGAAAGGAATAAAAACAAATAGCATAATTAATGTTTAGAATATATATAGTTAAGTATTGGGACATGCCAAATTTACATTGAGGTTTGTGTCTGGTCTCCCATCTCACTAACCCTGTGACTGCCTTGTGTCTCATTCTGTCCACCCTCACCCACTGCTAACCCATTTTATTCACAGATGTGTTTGCAGGAGCCACTGAAAATATTGGAAGAAAGGAATGAGAAACTTAAAAAGGTATGAAAATGGTCTTGTGAAAAAAGAAATAGGTATGATATGAGATGAAAGAGTGTGAGAGTCAACCATAAAATTATTAAAAAGAGATTGTAAGTTTGGACTTGCCCTGGAGCAATGAAGATCATGTCAGGGCAGCTCTGTGATGTGCAGCTCTGTCCGGACAATGGCACAGCAAAGATTTTGCTGGTTATCACTGGCATGACAAAACTCCCCCGTTGGTGCTGTCTCTCAGTGCAAGGATGTCTTGAGAACAAACTTTTGGATGAGTCACAGCAGATTCAAGTTTGTGGCTTATTGAGTCTTTGGGGATTCTTCTAATGCTGATCAAGGTGGATCCCAAATTATTTGGTGCCAAGGCATGCAGTTATCCACAAAGAGATTGACACAGTCCACCTTTCTTTCACAAATGTCATATGGTAACAGAACAGTTTTCAAATGTACATTTTCCTAATCTCCTATTATGTGGGACACAACCATGACCTCCTGACAAGAGGCTTTCCTCTTGTGTTTTACCGTAGGAACAAATACAAGCATGAGGGTAGTTGGTACCTTGGTTTCTCCCTCCAGTGGAAGGTGCCTTGGGTTTCTGAACGCACAGCTGGAATTTAAATTAGCCTTCTAGAACTAAAATCTTCCATATTCCTTCAACCATCATAATATTTTGAAAAAGTGCAGTGCTACACAAAACAGAGTGTTTTGACATACAAATTAATTTTCCTGCTTCCCCCTCCTCCCCTTGACTGGCTGATTGTTTCTTTTTGTGCAGTAGGAACAGTTGATCTTTTCCCCAACAAAACAATTAAATGCAAACACTTGTCATAACAAAATCTACAACAAAGTTTTGAAATGGTGCATATGTCTGTGATTTCATGCAAAGCTACACAAAATCAACACTTTTATATAGGAAAGGCCTCCATAAACCAAGACTTCTTGATTTATGAGTCAGAAGAGTCATTAGATCACAGAATATTTCAGGTGGGAATGGACTGGGGGTGGGTGGTGTGTTTGGTCTGACCTCCCACACAAAGCTCAGAGAATGGCGTTCAAGGCTGCATCCAGCTGGGCTACAAAAACCCCAGGGACGGAGCCTTTCCACTTTCCTGGCCGCTCTGTGGCCTTAGCAGAGTTCCCTGACATGCATCAGGTACCATGGGGAATGTGGCATCCACACATGCTCTAAAAGTGGCAAGGGGAGGAAGAGAATCCCTTCCCTTGGGCTGTGCTTCTGCACACAGGGGTGGGAGGTGCTGCTCCTCTCTGCCAGGGCACCCTGGGGGCTCACACTCAGCTCCTGTCCCACCTGCCTCCAGTGTGGCCTTTCCCACGCTCCCCAGCTCCTGAGGATGTTTTTCTGCTCAGGTTGTTCTGCGTCCCACAAGTCACCGAGCCCCGTGCGGTGTTTGTGGTGACAGAAGAGCCAGGAGCTTGGTTGGTGCGCGGCATCTTGTCCGAGTCCACGACTGCACAGGCATTTGTCCCCCCTGCCGCCATCCCCTCAGCATGAGATGAGCAGGGCTGCAGGTGACTGTGCAGCACTGCTGGTCCCCAGCGAGCTGCCTGTCACACCAGTCTGGCACGCAGCTCAGGCACTGCAGAGCACCAGTTCCTGCTGATAATGAAAAAATGCCTTCCCAGTGGTCACAAGCAGCTTGCCTCTGTAGATCCTCTGGGTCTGATAAAAGTTATGGCCACCCTCAAAGCATTTATCTCAGCATGGACACCAGCTTCAGCTTCTGCCTCCTATCCTGCTGCCTGATTTAACCAAACAGATAGGAATTTTATTTCTGTAAGATTTTCCTTCACTGCTGAGACTAACTAGAGTTTCTGGGGCTAGAAAGACTGTCAAACACACAGCATGATCACATAATCCTCACTTCTGATAAATATTTGAGGGATATAAAGTGCTGGTTTGTAGCTTTTTAATAGTGTCTTTACATTGAAAATGTAACCAAGAGTCCTTTTAATATTAAAGTTTTTCCCTTAACAAGTTATATTTCTTACTGTTTTTAGGTAAAAACCAGAATATTGGAAGGAAGAGAATTGATCAAAAAACAGGAAAAAATCTTAAAGGTATGACATCTTTTTGCATATAACAGTATATGCTCTTTCTTCCTTTAGACCATCACCATTCTAGAATATTTTTTACGAAGCTAAGTACAACAGCATCAAATAGAGATGTAATAGAGTCAAATCTACACAGGTAAGAGTGTGGAGAGTAGGCTGGCCATTAGTCTCCAGGATACAAAAATAATGTAGCACTGAGAAATTTTGAGTCTAGAAGTTTTTCAGACCATAGTCTGCAAACCAGCAACAGTGTTTTTAAAACAACTAACCTTGTATTATTTGGAACATGAGTCATTCTGAAAGTTACTGCAATATAAAACTCATACCAGGAGGGTAGATTCCTGTAGATTTCTATCAGACCCAATTTGAGAGAGCAGGATATAATATCTGCAAGGGCAGCACTGGTGCTGATCTCATGCTAATAAGCTCTGACTTGACTTTTATTGCACAGCAGAACAATGGACTAATACTAAGATTGTTTGCTTTTCCTTTGAACTTTTAAGGACATGCAGATAAAAATAAATCACTTGCACAAGCAGCTCAAGCACCCTGAACTAATTGAGTCGTAAGTATTAGCAATGCCCTCTATTCTGTGTTTCTTTTTTATAGTCTCCACAATGTTTTCATATCTTCCATATGTGAAGCACATGCTATTGATTCTCAGTTAATATGGTTTATGCAGCATCAAACAAGCACCTCATATTTATGTAGAATAGCTTCTTTTTTCTGTCACATAATCACCCAACCACAGAAATATAAATGACATTTAGATTTGGAAAGTCCCATCTAATTTTTCAGCAGATTCCAGGAGTAGCTTATCTTTTCCTCAGTAGACCAAAGTTGTAGGGCATATCCCAGATATTAATTTCAATTATCTTTCCTAATAACCTGTAAGGGGTTTATAGCATTACTTTGCAGAGTAAGAAGCAAAAGCAGCAGCCTGAACAACAGCAGTGAAGCCTGCAGCTACATGCTTATTTTCAGAGCAAGTGCTCTCTCTTCATGGCCAGAGCTCAAGTGACACTTAAACCGTGCTCCCCCTTCACCTCCCCACTAGACAGTAGTTTCCTTGAAGTAACAAGGTTATGCAGGATTTCTGAATTTCAAAACACCACATCTAAATACAGAGCCCAGCACTAGGCTTCTCACTCTGTCTCTCCCCTTTCCCAACTGCACTGCAATGCAGAAATCCTCCAACCCCACGGAACAGGAGGGGGTAAGTGTTCCTTCTAGCAATCACTCCCAAATTAAGCTCCAAGTACAATGTGCCAGCAGGAACTATGAGACCAGTTTAAAAGCTCCTCTTTCAGTTCTCTAAAATGGTTTGAGATTAAATTTTGTTCTCTGTGTTTTGCAGAGAAGAGCTGTGCAATGATTTTATGTATGCACTGCATGAACTGTAAGAACAGAGGCTGAATTATAATACAAAGTTTAAAACAACAAGCATTTTGAAGTAAATCTATTGCTTGCAATAGTACAGCTATCCCCACACATGAGGGGCACTACAGATGTATTTTAATTACTGTGGTGCTTCCACCTGACAAAGTCATCAGAGAAGACAATACCAGACCTTACCCTCCCACCATGGTAGCACATTTGCTGGGGGAAACCCAGTAATACTAATACTTTCCAGCAATTAAACAATCTAAATAGTGTTAGCTCTATGCTGTTGATATTCCCTTACCACTGTGTGGCAACTTCAGGATTGCTTAGTTTTGCCTGATATCCAAGACTGGATGAAGCCATGAATTCAGTTGTTCCATACAGTAATTCCTATGAAAGTGGACCAAGTGAAAAGGGTACCCAAATCAGGCGTTTACCAACACATGAGAAAGTACAATATCCCACCACAAGAAGTTTGAGGCTCTCTGTAGATGGTTGGGTAATGTGCAGTAGAGGGATGTATAACATAGCTGCCCTGAAATGATTGTGATGAAAACCCTTCTCTTTCTTTTTGCTAGAAGAAAAAACTCAGAGGAATTGCAGATTCCAATAAAAGCCTTGGGAACAGGAAGCAGGTAAAAGGAGGAGAAGATGAAAAAGAATTCACAAGATAAAAGGCATATGCTTTGGTGGAAGAGGGAGTTTGAGCGGTCTGGCAGTAAAAGCTGGCAAGAAACAAAATCCTGGTCTTGTTAAGACACTCAAGTGATAATCAGTGCTTGGTGACAAAATTCAGTGTGTGCCTCTCGTTGTCCTTGCTGTTGCTCCTGAAGGCTGACTGCATTTTGGGATCCTTATTTGTTTTCCAGTGCCTAGGGAGCTGTTGGAGACAGATGCTTTTTGAAAGCTGTCCCCAGACACCATGCTCTTGAGGTCCTTGCTCCTGCCCAGTCAAAGCAAAATAAAGAAAGGTTCAACACAAAACATAGCAGCACGTACTTTTAGAGAAAAGAAATAAAAACATGTTCAGTCTAGTAAGATCCGATTTAAGATTAAGGAAATTGGGAGGGAGAAATTAAATATTTTTTACAAAGTTCTCAAAGGAACTGCTTGGCTTTGCCATCAATCTAGTCTTTACCTTCTATGCTGCTGCTGTGAGATACTTTTTAATGCAATTGCCTTTTAATGGGAAGCAGTAAGAAACTCTTTTCCACAACCAAGGCATCTGTTGGGTTGCAGCTCCTCCTCATGATGTAGTTTTATCATTTTTGTTAATGAGCACTGGCAATGAACTGAGTTAGATGCATTCTCTATTGGTGGTTTTTTTTTTCCACAGTGAAAAAAGAGAGAAGGTCTACAACTGCCCCAGCTCTCCCACCCAGAAGACAGCTATGGTGAAACAGGTAAAAGAGAACTTCATTGCTTTCCTTACATCTGCACTTGCAGGGCACACTCCACCTCTCTTTGTTCCAAGCTGGAAAACTCTTTGTTTCATTAGATTAATTCTTGAGTTTTTCAGCCCCAGTGGTTCCTTGCATCACTCAATTCCTGTGTCTCAGAGTCTCCACTTCTTGCTCAGTTTTGTTAGTGTGCAAACCCTTATAAATTGTTCAATGTTTGTTGGCCTAGAAGTCAGAAAACTGATTTTCAAAGTGATTAATGTTTTTTTCTTTCCCTTTCTAGACCCAGAAATCCGGCCACCAAAAAAATTTCTGCCTCTCTCTTGGGTAGGTAGAATGTTCTCTTTGCATGCACACTTAGTTAGTTACACCTGGAGCACTATGGAGATAAGATCATTCTGACTAGTGATGGAACATTTTCTCATGGGAGAAACAGTGCAAGCACAAAAGAGAAATGTTCTGCAAGGGCAGAGTAGTGTGTATGCAACCTTAGTGGATCAGCAGGTTGAAGTAATCTGAGTGCAAAAACTGCTCTGGCCTCAGGTACATTTCCTTATGAACCTGCTCACCTGTCGCCTCTGAGAAAGCAGCAATTATGGGCATGCTGGCAAATGTCTCCTTCTTCCTCCTCCTGAAGAAGAAAGGGAGGAAGGCTGAAAGTTTAACCTCCTGTTTTGCTCCCCCTGGGTGCTCCAGTATCAGCCCCTCATCAAACCACTTCTCTTACATAATCCCCTCACCAGATGGGTACTAAGGGGAAGTCCACATTACTGGACCAAAGTAATGTGAACTTCCTGACCCCCAGAGCAAGTGATGGCATTTCTTTTTTTTCCCTAATTTTGGCTGGAGGTTCGAGGAAAATAAGATATTTATGAGTGAATTCTTCAGTTAGCCACTTTTTGGTGAGGGAACAGCTGTTTCTGAAGTTATTTATAGATAATCTGGTGAAGGCTGATGGTGTGAGAGTCACCAACGGTTGCTCATTTTCTTCATCCCTTTCCACTAGCACTGGCAAGAGTGTCTCCCAAGACATGTTGTCCTTTCTACTACTTCTTGTAGCGCCTTTGTAAAGGCAAAGCGACCTTCAGTTTCCTGCCATATGGGAGGATGCTGTAAGATGGATCTTGCAGACAGTTTTCCAGAAAATGGATCAATTGGTTTTTTCCTTCCTGAGGAGAGAGAAGTATTTTTTCACTGTTGCACAGCCAAGCACAATTAGCGAGTTCTTATGGCTTTTTTTTTTTATTTGTGAAGCTTCATTTCCATTTAAATTTGAGCATTTTCACATCAGAAAGATGTTCCTGCCAACATGGAGCATCCACCTGTGGGAATAGTATTCCAAAAGGAGCACATAAAAGCACTGCAGGGTTTGTCAGAACAGAACAATGGAGGAGTGGTGTGGACCAAGAGCACTGACAGGACTAAAAATGATCTCAGGCAAATTCCTTCCCTTCAGGCTTCAGATGCCCACCTGTAAAGTGATGATAGTATTCAATTTCTCTGCTCTGTGCCCTTATGTGTTTACACCACAAAACCTGTGGTGGCAAGAGCCATTGTTGAGTGTTGAACTCTTGCCAAGGATGGACAACAAGAAGCAGGAAGGAAGGATTCTGCTTTGACCAGGGCAAAAAATTACAAGATTATATGCTCTGATACTTTCTAATATTAATAGAGCTTTTTTACAATGCCTGCAATTTTTTTATTTTTTGCATTTTTCTTTCTGTCTTGTTGCAGGAACTCTGTGTGGCTGTTTGTCAGGTACTTACTGTGCTATGCCTGCGTGTACTTAACTCTACTCTTGGTTTACAAACACCTGCCTGGTCATATCTGGACATACTAGCTGGGCATACCAAATATTATCTATCATCATGGACACACTGAGCCTAGAACATTTTAAAGATTCCAGGCTGGATTTCTGTAGGGTTGCTGTTTTGCTTCTGGGAAGACCAGCAATTTAAAATAAAGCATCCATAAATGCTAAAAGACATGATAATACTTCTGTGAGAAATTGATTAGCTCCTCAGAGGAAGAAGCTAAAGCCCATGTATCTCAGCAAGAGTGAGCATGCTCATGTTTGCTGTAAGAGGTGGGTCTGAGATGCAAAATTTTCTTCAACATCCACATTCCGATCTACTTCCCAAATCCCTGAATGTCCTGTCCCCATCACCCCAGGCACGAGTGTAGCAAATCTGTAATTAAATCTAAATAGGATCTTCTGCTAATGCAACTGGAAATGACCCCATTATCAGTAGGGCAGTGATAACTGACAGGAGCTGACACTTTGTCTTTAAAAATGCCTGGTGGCCAACTCAGGCCCAGTCAGTCCTGTGGGTGTCATGTCAGTCAGACACCTCGCTGCCTAATGGCAGGAGCCTGCAAATGGCCTCTCTTGTGCACACTGAGCAATCCTAATGCGCACCTCTCATGAAGAATGTGAAGTTTACCTTTTGATCACAACACAGGGATTAGCTGCAGGCTGTGTCAAGCCCAGTTTTACCTTGGAGGAACATATCATGCACAGACCCCTAGTCTGACAGGGTGCAGATTTAGACATCCTGCACAGGCAGAGATCATCAATATGTCTTCTGTGTGCTTTACTGAGCAGCCAAGTCTTCCCCACTCACCTCAGCACACAAGAAACCCTGACTGAGCTCTCACTGGCCCCACAGAACAGCTCTTTGTGGATGCCTGAGAAGGCTTCAGTGCAACCTGCCTTCTGGGCTTGGCTGTCCTGAGAGCCCCTCATGTCCTCATTTTCTACCTTCCAGAAGGGCAGGTAGAAATTTGCTCGTTTGCTCCCTTTGTACTGAACAATTTTTGGAAGTAGGCTATCCGTGATCATGATGGAAAACATGCTACCTCACAATGTCACACACAAGTGTTGAAGGACACCCAGATTCCTTGCCCCAGTTGCAAATTTCTGTGCCTCATCTCTGAAAGGATACCAGGATGGTTTCCATACAGAGTCCATGTCTACTTCTGAGCATAAAAAATGTATCTCAGTGCTTCACCAAGTGTAATCTGTTATCTGCATTTCTTAGTCTTGCAGACATTATGTTTTTTCCTGGGTTTTTCAAATTCACTGCCCATTGGCCCTGCCTGGTTTTTACTGATCACGTGACAATGAATTCAAGCTGTAGAAAAGCAAAATAACCCAGACAACTGTTCTAACTTTCTTCTTATGTTATCTTCTGCTCTGGATATTTTTGCTCTTTTTCAAAAGCTAGGGAGAGCATGAAAATCACTTTCTTATGACACAGTACCTCACAAGGGTGTCTTGTCATATACCCAGTTGTTTTCCATGGTAAAGGAAAGGCAATGCATGAATGCATCACCTGATGGAGAATGGAGCTTAAACAATTAAAGCTGGGAGAGCAAACCCACATGAAACATCTGTGACTGAGTGAAAGTGTGCTGAGATCAAAGCACTGTAACAAAATGTCCTGTTTCTATGTAGAAAACAGGGTTTTCAAATTAGAAAAAGAAAATTCATTAAAACTATGAAGAGGGAATGACACAGTTGAAGGATGTACTCTTTATGAGACAGAACATTTGCAGGTATTCATAGAAAAAACCCTTGGCATATTACAAACAAGTGTGCAGACCTGCAAAAGTATCGTCTAAGTGATGTGAGATGTTACATGGTGCAGCTCCAGCTGCTGCCTGCTTCCCTGCATCCAGCTCGGGGCATGCTTCTAACACTGGCACTCCACATCCAGCTCCCCACACTGCTTGTGAGGCTGGGCTTGTGCAGCCCAGGGGAAAATTTGGAAGCGTGCTCCAAGATGAACATTTCTGCTTACTGCTCTGTCTCCATTAAAAAAAAAAAAAAAAAGAAAAAAAGAGAAAAATCCTAAGCCACCTCCATTATTCCTTGTAATTGCCATATCATATAGGTTGTGATCCTTGTGACTGGGGGCTTTTAAGCAGCAGAAAGTGTTGTGGAGAGTGATTTTAGTGCTGTTGTTCACCTCTGTAAGTGTAAATTTTTGTGAACATCTTGACCACAGAGTTTAAAACACAGGACAAAGCAGTGTGCCACTTGATGGTGGCACAAAAGAAAAAAACCTGACTGGACAGCCCGGTTTAGAGCCATGCCTGGTGCAGTGGGTGGGGAGCTGCTGTAGGGAGGGCAGGTGAGGGCAACAGGAGGTGTTATGGAGAGACCAGCATCTGTTTGCTGCATAAAGCCAAAGCAATTTCTCTGTCTTGTCAGCTGACAGCTCCTTCTCTTTCCCCCTCACTCTAGGCAGGAGGAAGGGCACTTTCAGCCCCTTGGTGATGTGCAAGAGTGAGTCTTGCAGGGAGCTGCAGTGGAAGTGATAGCAAAGGTGCTGCTGGGAGCAGCCTGCAGTCTGTCAAATCCAGCATCCAGCCACGGATGCATCACCAAACACATACTGTGCAAGACTTAAAAAGAGAGACAATATCATTGCTTATCTGCTTGCTTCCTTTGCACATCCTAAATTTTGCGTTTTTAGTTGCTACTCAGTTTATATGCCCCAGGCAGACTGTGTTCAGTGAAGTTTGACTGTGGAATTGTGATTGTGGAATTGTGATGTCAGAAATCTGAATTGCTACAGATTTCTGTCTCTGTTTTTTCCCAGTTGGGTTTATCTGACCAGTACCCTCTCCTCTGGTGGGACTGGATTAAATCATTACATATGAAAAGGAAGTTATTTAACTTCCATGTCAGCCCTTCACTCCTCTCTCCCATAATTTAAGGCGAAAAGTGTCCAAGTTTTGATTGTATGCAATAGCTTTCTCATGGAGCTTTCCATATTTTGAGCTGATGAAAGGTGCTGGTTTGGGTGTAGTTGAGCACCATCTCCCTCCTCATCCTCCACAGAGAAGAGGGAATCCTCAGGACAGGACAGTATGTCCCTCCATCAGACCCATAGAGTTGGTGGCTTAGAGGGGTCTTGCTGCAGCTAATCCAAGTTTTCTTGCATTTGTCTTGATTTACTGGATCTTCCAGGAATGCCTAACTGACTGCAACATGAAGAGCTGTTATTTTATATGGCATCACTTTAATGCTGGATGGGATTTTCAGGTGAGCTCCTCCTGGGGTAAGTCTGCTTCCATTGGTGTCAGAAACAGCTTTGTTTCAAGGGCTCTGCAGTATCACCTGTGTCTCCAGCATGCTCTGGGGGTTTGGTATCACTGATGTTTCTATCTCCATTCTAAGGTTTTGTCTCCTCTCCACTTCTTCCCTGCCTAGGTGCAGAAACGATGGTTGCTGAAATCTGACTGCAGTGTCTTGAGGAACTATGTGGTCATTTTGGTTCTGACTGACTTGCTTGAGAAATTCTTTAAAATTTCTGTAGCTGTTTTTCTCTGAACCAGAAGTTATTTAAGGAGCATGGGGGTTCATAACTTTGAAACACAATAGCGCTGAATACTCACAGTCTGTCCTGCTAGTGCCTGGAGGAGGTGAAGAAAATGTACAGGTATAACTGGGCACACTGCAAAACAGGGATGCAGAGGTACATCTGACCATTTACATTCTCCAGGAGAACCTTTCTTCACTGTTGCAATCTCTGACTCTAAGGCAGCTTGCTGTTGCTCTAGACAGGCTTTTAAAACTTCCAATGCATTGAAATTCATCACCCTAGGCAAGTAAATGCGTAGCTCATATGCTTGCATAACCTGTTCCCCAGCACAACACTGCCTCACCAAATAACAGCCTTGATATTCTGCATCCGACAAAGGACTTTGTGAGGTGGATGCAAAAAGGTTTAGGTGGATGCACGTCTGAAAGCCTGAATAAGTAGTTGTAAGCGAAATCTCTTGAAGGTTACTAAACAGTCAAACTGAATTAGGCTCTGGAAATCCTCTGAGAGGAAAATAGGTGAAGGAGGGGATAGCACTCAGGAGATATGCCATATATATCTTTGTCCTTTTCTTAATTTTCCCTGGATGTCTGACTGTGGATACCATTCTTATACATTCTTCATATTAGACATATTTATCAACCTGGTCCTGACAAAATTAAACACATTTCCCTTTGCCCCCAAAATATTCAGGTCCTAGAGAAAAAAAAATAAATAGAAGTGTATGTGTGGGATGGGGAGCAATAGGACAAAACAAGAAAAGTGAAAGCCTAGTACTGAAAATGAAAGTTGTTTGGGTCTGCCTAGCACTATTGGTCTGAAAGGAAAGAATAGGGTCTGACTGTGGTTTTATGTAGTGAGAACAGTCACAGGGGATGGATCACCAAACAGGAAGAGAAAATTCTCTGGAAGAGAAAATAAATCCTCAGAATCAACAAAGGTCCAGAGCAGGGCCTGCAGCAACTGCAATGATACAGTAGTAGGACATTGTGCTCCATCTTACTGGGAGGTGCTGCTGGTCAGCTCCAAGAGGGCTTTGGGAAGCCCTTTCCTGACCTCTGAGGTTGGCTCACACACACTGCCAGGGGTACCTGAGTAAGCAGTGGCAGTCTCACCACAGCTCCTTTTGCTCTATGAGCATTATCGATGGCAGACAAACCAAGGTGTCCCTCGGGACAGCAGGTTAGTCAGCAAATGAGCCTGCTGACAGGTCACCTGCTGGTACTGTGGCATTTCCATTTATTAGGGTGTGCCTAAGCAGCTATGCTGACAGCCTGTGTTTCAGACATTCACATCTGTTCTCTGTAGTGGTACCTGCACACCAGTCCTTCCTGGGGGAATCCTGGGCAGCAGCGATTCACTGGGGTCTTGTACAGTCTTGTGCGGGTGGGCAGGCTCAGCTATCCAGAGAGAAGAGGGAGAGGATGGGTCTGGAGGGGTCTGAAGAGGAACAAGCTCCTTAGTCCTTGGTTGCAGTGGGTGACAGGTCTCGGAATTTGCAGGCATTATCTGAGTTATCGGCTAGAGGCTACAAGAGTTAACGCCAAGGATTTCCATATCAAAGGGCTCTCTGAATGAGTACCGGAACAGACAATTCCCTCTTGAGTGTTTTGGGGGCTTATTTCCCGCCCCCCCCCCCCCCCCCCCCGGTTTTCCTTTTCAAAGATCAGAAGGAGTAATAGCTTAATCTTTTAAAAGAAGCCTTGATAAGGCAAAAATCTGGCTCTGGAGTGAGGTTTATAACATATCCATAGATGGACAACCTTAAGAAAGCAAGAAACCTTAACAACCTTAAGAAAGCAAGAAACATGTAAGTTCAGAAAAAGAAGAAGATTAAATAATTTCTGTCCTTTTCATGGAAAAAAAGTGTCAAATGTCTTCTAAAATACCTTACATATCCAGTGTGTATTAATGTATCAGTTAAAAGTCTATAGAGAAGAGAACTATACTTTAAAGTCTGAGCCACACCATCTGGTTGTCTCCCTGCTCAGTGCCCCAAGCATATGGCCAGAGAGAGCATATTTCCTCTTCCCTTCTCTCCTGTCTCCTTTTTTATTCTGCCTAGCCTCATTACCTTAGATTTCCTTGCACTGAATTTATATGCATAAACCATTCATTTGCCTTCTCTCTTAATATAGCTGCATGATTCTGAACATTCATTTAGGCTGGACTGGCAACTCCATATTTTGCCTTGTCAGAAAAATTATTCACATTAATGCCTATTCATTTCCCTAAATCATGATATACAGGGAAGCAAATTGGTCCTAAGGATGTTCTTTGTGTCACATTACTGCCTCTTTCTTGTCACCAAAGACTGTTTTCATGTCAATTCACTCTTCTGTTTTCAAACTACCATGTTCAGAGAAATTGTGGTGATAAGGTGAAGCTGTTATCTGCTGATAAAAATGTCTTTGAGTGTTTATGTGCTCTAGATTTTTTTAACTAGGTGCCTCCTCACTTGAGTGAAACTCCTTGAATAAAACCCTTTTCATGCTAAATAACTTGAAAAGCACTCTGAAGAGCATATTTTTTGCTAAAACTCAGTTAGTTGTGTTGGCCTTCAGGTGTGGATCCCTAGTGGGTGTATTTTCTCTGTCTTATGTATATAAATTAACTTTAGCAAGAAGAAGCTATGTCTTCACTCATCCTTGCCTCTGGGCAGTCGGACTGCAGTGGTGTTTTTCTGTCTGTGGAAAACACCTCAAGTTGCAAAGAAATGATGGTCCAGCTCTCTGGCTTTTGTGATGCTTGGAGTGAAGAAAATATGGCCAGGACTGTACCATATGTACTTCTACTGAGCTCTTGCCTGAACTTATATTCTGCAAATACCTCACCTAGCACCAGATTTGGTTAATATTCCTGCCTCCCTAGAGCCATTCCATCTAGATTTGTGTCCAAATCTTGAGGGATCACAGCCTCAAGGTATTTTTTCCAATGCAGGTCTGCTGAGCATTGCTCATGGCTGTTTCCACACACACTGCACACAGAGATGTATCAGTGCAGGGCTACTGCCAGATTATTGTGTTTCTGTGGAATGCAGTCCATTTGCAAGGAGACAGACAGGTCCTCCATAGCCATCCTTTCAGGAGAAATTGAACATTCTCAAGTTCTCTTTCTATATATGATTCTTGAGGGAAACAAAAAGGGCTTTCTTTGTACAGCTCATTGTAGCCTTTAGTACCATGATTTGTCCAAAGTCAGGGACAGAATCAAGATCATTGTTTTTGCTCCAAGGGAGTTTCTGTGGTGGTATCTCAGTTTTAATGCTAGCAGCCCACAAAAATCAACAGTGCAGAGAAAGAGATGTGCCAATGCCCTTAAAAGAACTTCTTATTAAAAGGATGTTTAACCTTGTTTGACTTATCCAGATGCAGCAAGGTTTCATAAAATAACAAATATATCAACATATGGCAGGGACTTGATGTTTTCATTTGAGTTCCACTGGTGACACAATCTGACAGTAGCAATTTGGAAGAGAAATAAACCAGCCCAGCTTGGAAAGAAACTAGAGTACAACTGCTCAGTAGGAACTCTATGGAGACAGCCTACTACTTTCAGGGATGAGAGCAATTTTGCTGCCTTTCACCAGCAGAATAGGGAAAGCTGAATGCTACTGGGAAACTATGGACTGTAGTACATTATACATGTGGAGTGTTTTGCACACATTACAGAACAGCATGATCAACATATCAGCCAGGAATATTTTATCTCCCTGGTATGGGAAATGCTTTGTTAAATACAACTATTACAATTGATTATTTGAAGGAAAGATGGTGTTTAGGTCTGGGCTTTGGCTTGACACTTGGAGTATGTTGAGAGTTTTTCCTAGCTCTGCCCAAGGCCATGGGGGAAGCATTTAGTATCTGCCAGATTCAGTTTCATATCTATAAAATTCAGACCCTAATTATTTTTTCTGCTCTGTCTTTTGAAGTGGGCAGGATTATCCAAGCCCAGTATGCACTGGTCCACAAAAGAGGCACTGTGTATTCGAGGAGTGCCCAACATGACTGCACCCCAGCAGAGGGATGGCTGTCTGTAGAGAAGAGGAGTGACCTCTATAAGTCACTTCACTGCACCAGCTGCCCAGGAATGGCAAAAGGCTTGCCGGAGGCTATCCTCCCTCCCTGAGCATCCCAGTGAGCAAGTGAGGTTCCAACAAAAGACCAAAGCCACCAAAAACACAGCAGATGTGAAATGCCTTCACTTCAGTCAATTTTGTAAATTGCTTCTCCTTCAGTGGCCCAGGTAAATATCTTTCTTTTTATGTTGAAAAATTATTAACTGTGCTGTGAGTTGCCATGGATGCGGCACTTGGTTTATTGCAGACTGTGCCTCTTACTGTGCTGGACCTCATTCTGGGCACTCTCCTGGGCTTATAAATATTGGGTAAATTGGCCCACTTTTTCTTGAAAGGCACAGGCAAAATCACCACTAATTTAAAGGTGTAGGCTCAGGCCCATTATATTATGTTACTTTTTTTATAACATCTATCACCTCTCTTCTGACAGCCCCCTATTCTGCCTAGCAAGTCAGGTTTCCACTCAGGTGCAAATAAATCTAAAAAAAAAAAATAAAAGAAAAAAACAAACCTTTCCCTCTATAAGCCAGGAGACTGTTTATTCCAACCCTGGGAATGGTTTTGCTTGGGACTCCATGGCAAGTGCTCTCATGAGCACACAAAAAACTGTAGAAACTGTAGAGAACTGCCTCTGCATTGCAGCAAGGTATTTGAAGAAATCAAAGTGATCTGCATATAGTATGTTGTTTAGCTGCAGTAGTTTTCCAGCCGGCCACAGTGTCAGGGACTAAGTGGATGGTGCTGACAGATAAACATTTGAGAACTGCTTGGACTGACTATAGCTGCAATTACTGTAATGAGATGAAATTTGTCTTTGGCCTTCTCAGAAGTTATTTCCAAAAAAATGGATAGTGATGGGGTCTAAATCTTCAAAGCCAGTTGGCAATATTGCAAAAAATACTATGGAAATTTCCTTGCACTCAGTTGTTTGTTCTTCCTCTGCTCTGAACCATTATCTTTCTTTTCAGAGGAAGGAATACTGCAGAGGCACAAACTTCAATATTAATAATTTTTTCTCTACAGTTAAATCTTTAGCATTTCTTCAGTGATTATAAAAAAACCTCAAAACTCAACAACAAACAAACAAGATTCTCAACATTTAAGGGCCAGTTTTGAATTTGAATTTTCTGACCTCTGATGCTAACCATCAGATTTTAATCATTCTCTTTATCCGCCTGTTTAATTCAAGTCATGCAAGGGCATCCTGGATGGCCATAGAGCAGAGTCTCACCAGAGCAGGACCTACACTGCAAGATGCTCTACACTCATAGAGCCTGGGGCAGCTTTCCTGCAGGCTTGCTCCTTTGTATTTTGTAAAGTGGTTTGTGATACTTGAAGTGGTAAAAACTTCCCAGTAAATTTCCTTGTTTTCTCAAAATCTTTGAAGTTGTCTGCAGTTGGTGCCCCTCCTCCCGTTTAAATGACTTGCACGTAAAATGAGATATCTAAAGCAGAGAACAGGGATAATATAGTAACTTGTCCAAAGTTGCTTTAAATAGTATTCTTTTAAAAGCTATCCAGCATTATTATTAGTTATTCTATGCTGACAACTTTCACTCATTTTAAACAAAGAGAAGAGAATATGAAATTTCAATTCTCCTCCCTTAGGACTTGTTACATCCCCCTCACTCACCCCAATGTTGGTAACCCTGATTCAAGACAAGGTAAGTAAAGAGAGAATTAGATCCACAGCTAACTTCCCTGAATGGACAAACAACCCAGCTCCTAGCTGGGCTGGTCAGAAGGAGAAACACTTTGATTTGCCAGGCTGATTAAACTGCTTTCTCTTTCCTCCCTGCTTCCTGTACCCATTTTACACTCTCAGCCCAGAGTGTACCTGTGTGTCCCAAGGCTCAGCCCCAGTCTCAGCTGGCACAAAGAAATAAGCGGGGATGAGATAAAAGTTGGCTGAGAGGACTAGAGAAAAGAATACATTGTATGCAGAGCCAGCACATGATTCTCAAAGGACCTACAGAGGTTAGGGTATAGGTTTGTCTTTTGTCTGCAGCCACCCAGGTTGTGGCCTTGCTTCACAATACTGCCCTGCTAAAATGGTCACTGTCCTGTTACTGGAATATTTATATTTCATCTAAGTAAATGCCAACAAGTATCTATGCCCTGTCCCATCCTGTGCCCTGCAGAGTGTCTCAGGTCCAGCAGGATGCCCTTCACAAGAGTCAGGACAGGAGTACTGGCCTCATGGCTTCATGCAGTTAGAGACTTAACCCTTCAGATCCCCCTAACTCTTCTTTTGCCCCCCCAGACATGATGCCCTTGCAAAGGTACATTTCCGACTGGAAGCCAGTTCTCTGGGACAGAGAGAAATTGAGTGACTGGTACTCAGGTCTGCTCCTTGCTTCTTGGCCTGCTCATGCAATAATAAATCATCTTGCAAACTGAGAGCTTTTTATCCTCTACTGACTGAAGTTTTTCAATAGTTGTAGAAAATAAGGGCAGAGGGGAAGCAAATTCTGGAAGAGAACAGCAACAGCACACAAAGGACGTTCTCAGTATTAGTGGACTGTACGGGACGCAAGGTGATTGGAAATAATGTAGGGCAAGTGCCACTTGATGAAAAATGGTATGGGTTTGACTTTAAATAAGATTTCATAAATCCTGGCTTTGAGAAGCAAGAGAAGAGGAGGAGAATGAATCATTCCAAGCAATTTCAGAGTAGTTTACATAGTCTGACACTTTATGTCAAGCCACCCAGCTCTCCTATTTTTAGTACAACTAGAGATGTGTCCGAAATGTGAGGATTAGAGGTAATACTTCTCAGCATTTGCAGTTCTTACAATAGAGATTTTTGGCTCAACTGTCAACAAAAATTTGAAGAGATTGGAAGAAAAATTTTTTTCCAAGTTTCAGGTTCATTGTGTTTCAAAGCTTTGATTCAGGAATGTTTTGGCAAATCAAAACCAGAAGTATTTGAATGGTGAGAACAACAAAGGAAACAAAGGTTTCAACCTGGTGAGAGGTTTGCTGTTATTAGGTAAAATGCTTTATCATAGTTGAGGCAAGCATATGAAGTCCAGGGTAAAGAAGCAACTAGCAATACACTGTTATTCTTATTTCATAATTAAGCTATACAACGGCTACAGTTAATAACACTGAATTTTTGGAAGAATAGAAGAATTTTAATAAGTAATATCATTTTGTTAGATACAATTTAATTTTAGTTCTTTAAAGATTCAGGTGCTTCAATTCTTATCACTTTTTCCTGCATTTACTAGTATTTTATGGGGGGTTTCAAATATATCAGGTAATATTTATTTTTTCATCAGTAAGCAAATATCATGTCTGATATCTATGACTGTTATATCTATGAGGGGAAAATATTTTACCTGTAAAAATGAGAAATCTGTATGCAAAGACTGATTTTAGGAGAAAGAACTTTTGCTTCTTTCCCACAGACTGTACATGGGCTTGTTTTTTCCATGGTTTGTTTGGTGTTTTGTATTGCTCTGATGGATGATTTTTGACAGCGTAAAATAAAGGCTGGTGTTCCTGACGTTACGGCAATTTGTGTCAGCCAAAGATTCTGCCTCGTGGCGTTCTCTGTTCCACTTGCTGTGCCAAGGTGGCACAGCACAAGTACAGTCCCCAGCACTTGCCTTGGGGCAGTGTAAAAGGCGCTTCCACCCTTTCAAGCTTTTCCCAAGCACCCGTATTTATGTTAGCCATGGAAAGCCAGGCTGCTCTTGCACCACTGCAGGGAGCAGTGCAAGCACAGGGCAGCAGCTACTCTGGAGCCCATGAGCCCAAAGGACTGGCTTTCCTCTCCATGTTACACTAGAGAAGGTGACATTATGGGGCAAGATAATCTCGTGGTGTTTCTTGAGAAAACAATCAAAAAGGTGATTGTTTCCTGTAAGGCTTTCATTCAAATAATTCTGCAGCAATTTCAAGTAAAACCAAAGCCACTCTAATACTGACTTGATTAGATGATTTCACTTTAATGAAACTATACCCTTACCGAGTACGTGTCAGATCTGCTTATGTTCATGCCCACAAAGTGAAGAAAAAGCTCAAACTAATTGAAGCTAATGCATTACAAGTTGAACAAATGCATGTGTGAAATAAGAGAGAAAAACAAAAGCAGGGGAAGATACTTTAAATTCCAGTTTCTGGTTTTGTCTGGGAGTCACAGGATCTTGTACATTCATATGTCTGAAAGAGCGGAGACCTCTTTTCCACAGTATTTTGGCTTTGGATGGTTAATAAAGGGGAGGAATTATTTTGTTTTGGGGGGAGGAATCTATTTTTTGGCATTCTGTGACACACGGGAGATTTTAGCAAGAATTTGCCCATTAAAAGCCAATAGACATGAGAATCTTTCTAGCACACAGAGGAAAGGTAGATGAAATAAACATATTCTTCACTCATTATTCATCTATTTTTAGACAGTTGAGTTTCCCATCAAACAGGCAGTACTGGACTCATATGGGGTGCTGTACAGCACGTAAAAAAAATAAAATATTTTAAGAATATATATATATTTAAATTAACTTCTTCCAGGGCAGTTTTTTAGCAGAACACTGCAACTCTCAAATGCTTTCTCTGCCAAGCTGCTTTCCATCTGGGTGGCCCCTGGGATTCATGAGAAGAAGCCATAAGCAGAAGGAGCTGCTTCCTTCTCTGACACCAAGCACAGGCATCAGTAGCACCATCATCCACCTCTAGCACCTCTTCCCTTGACGTGCCACACTGTCCAACAGCTTGCTCACCTCAATGTTTCACTTTGATTAGTCCCATTCAAAATTGAATGAGCTGTGCTGACAATACATTTCTCTGGGGACATCTCCTACAAGGCAGCATAGAAAAATTTGTGCTTAAATTGACTCCCTGCTTTTTTACACTGCCCCAAGGCTACCCCAGCAAACTTCTCACAGAGAAGCAATAGCTAGCTTTAGTTTCACACGGTAAAATTCTCCCCTTTGGTAAGTGACAGCACAGCCCTCATATTCTTACAGATACTTCATCTGTTGGAGAACTCTAGAACCAAAACAATAATTGTGCCTTAGGGATACAAGGGCATCATATGGGGCCCAGAGGAGTTTCATGGTCTCTGTCAAGTGGTAAATGATACACGTGTGGACAGTGCTGCCTGCTCTGAAGGACACATCAGCTCCACCTGACCTGAAGGCCAGAACCTGTTTGCTGAAGCAATTGCAGTTAGCAAGGCAGCTTAAACAGTAGGAGACACATTGTATGATAATAACAGTTATTACTGTAATTATGAGTAGTTTTTCTCTAGCTAAGCAATGAGAATTGAAATTATTTCTGTCCTTCAGCATTTACTCTGAGAGGTGGTACATTTGACAGCAAGAATCTATTCTTTGTTTACCAGTCAAAACATATTGAGAATGTCAATATTTAAAACCAATTTTGTAAAACAAGCATGATATGTCCAAACCCGAAGTAGAAGTATTTTATGGAGTGCTTGCAATCTGAATTCCTGAAACTGAATCTGCTGGCTTCTTTTGCTGCCCCACAAGATGACTCTACTATAAACATAGTCTTGACCAATAAAAAGCAGCAGGCCGTATTCCTTGTCACTATATAGAGGAAAGCCCATGGACTAGCAATCCTGTGGCTGGGGCTTGGCATGCTGAAATAAGTCAGGATAATACAAGGCTATGGTTCCCTCAGTAACTACATTTCAGTCACAGTACATGTATACAATAAGACATAAAAGTTACCATGGCATACCGCGATACAAAATGCTATGTGTGCCCAAGGGCCTCTGAGTTATGATTTTTGCAGGAGTTAATTTGGTGCTGTTAGTGGAGTGATTCTTTTAAAGATGCAGTCAAGGTAACATTTTATGTTTAATTTCCCCGTTGCCATTCTCTTTGGCCTTGTCAGCTGTAAGAAAAAATCAATGGCACATAAATCTCTGCTCATGTAACTGGGTAGTAACATTGGGAGATGCACAGTGGGAAGGGCAGAGACATAACTATCTACTTCAAACTTTTCAGGCTTGATAATGTGCTGTCTTAAGGATTTCTGTTTCCTTTCCAGATGCTTGACCACAACCAGTAGAAAGGAACCAACAGAGACTTATGTCTCAAATAGAGACAAGTTACTTATTCACCAGATCTAATCATGGTCTTTTCTTTTGTTATTTGACCATATCACCTTCAAACAGTTTCCCTCCAGATCTCTTCACTTTCTAGCTAAATATTTTCCATACACTAATACTGAAATGCTCTTCAGGTACTGTTATTCGTGATATGGCTTAACAAAGTGTTCCCTCTAGGGGTTTCTGTTGGGAAGAAGAAAACCTAACAATAAAGCAAGAGGAAAGTAATACAACAAGCATTATAGTCCCACATTTGGGATGCCACAGACTTGGTTCTCACTAAGTGGCAGGACCCTTCTTATTATTCCGTCCCTCCTCCCCACTTGACTGTAACTCCAAGTAAGCAGAATCAGGAAAACCAAGCATTGTTTGTGAGAATGTTTCAGTGGCCTTCGAAGTCTTTCTTAATTTAGCCCTTCCGATTAGCTATTTTATACACGACAGATGTACCCGCAGTAGTGACCCAGACATGAGCACATTTCTCAAAAAAGCAAGTTTCTTTAGCAGAGACACAACAGATGTGCTGTGAAATTTAGATGTTGAAAAGCAACCCGGATTCATTGGTAAAGCTCGTGTTTCCCAGTGATAGAAGGGGATAGCAAACCTCCTCTCTGCACTGCACAATCCTTCATCTGTCACTGACCCTGACGGCTGGTGTTCTACATATTGCATTTCATGTGCTGAGCCAAACAGCAGTGGGTATGAGTGACTCACAGTACTCCTATGCAGTAGCTGAAGCCCAGAGATTTCATAAAACTGAAGATGGAAGCCTGGCTTTTCGTGGACTTCACCTGGGAGAAAATATTGTGGCCTAGTTAAACAGCTGCAGCTATATTTTCCCATGTGATTGTAAAGAAGCATGAGGTTTTGTTTCCAAAAAGGAGCAAGTTCACAGAGATCTACTGGGAGCTGCAAGCACTTGATGTCTTTGGAAAGTAGGTCATTACTATGTTTGTGCCTAATTTGAGGTAGCCAAATCTCTAGCACTGCTCTGATTGCCACAGAAAATAGTGTGCAGCAGAGAGGTGAGATTTTTGAGAATACAAACTAGGTATCCAGACTTATTGTACTTTCCACTGAATACTAATAGAAAGACTGAACTGCCTGACTTTTATTTTTTCTATGAATCTATTTATACATTCCTCTTAGAGAAGTGCCTAAGCATCACTGCATCCATATTTGAGGAGATTATCTTTATTGTGTTTCTACTTTGGACACTATCAGAACCACAGAGAGGGGGAACATTTGTTTTTGTAATGAGAATTTTATTACTTCTTTGCTCTCCTCTGTGCCTCTCCTAGCAAATCGTACTCTTGTTATATGAGGTGGCAGGCCACAGGTGATACAGCACTTTCTCCATGGCTTCACCCTCAGCTCTCCTTCTCAGAAGAAACATTCCTCTGCAACCACAGTCAGCTCCTGCCTGCTCAGCTTCAGGGATTCCTATTATGCAGCAAAATCAAGGCAGTGATTTACGTGAAGGACAGAAAGTCCAGAAAGATCTTTCCATGTGGTGGTAGAGCATTTGGAACCAGAGCCTCCAAGTGAACAGGGGAGAAGGGTGAGGAAGATTGTGAATATTTAGCCATGGGTCCATACCCACCTGTGTGTGAGATGAAGAAGTGCACCCTCCTTAACTCTCCACTTGCAGAATGTCTGCACTGGAGCCAGAGAACAAGGTGGACTACTGGCAGCTCTGATGGCCTTTCATCCACCCCAGGCCAGCAGAAATTCCTGCAATATGCTGGCTAGGTCACTTCAAACAGCTCCATCCCAAGTTACAGAAGCACATGGAACACTGTAACAAAGTAAGGCCTTTTCTCAAGATCATGGAGGTACTTTTCCTGTCATGGGGAAAGCATGATCACGGTGTGAAGAAGCTGCTCCCCTGCCCACTGTGCTCAGTGGAAGCCCAGGTGAGGCATTCAATAGTCTGTGGGGTTAAAGGGCTGTGAATTATCTGCATCCAGACAGATGAGCTCTGCAATCCAGCCTCACTAATACCCTCAACAGCAGGTGTGTGAACCCAATCAGAGAGTTTGTGCACCTCATTTGCTCATGAGCAATGATGGAAGACAGACTGGGAGGCAGCAGACCGAAGAGTTCACCTTTGCCATCGGTTTCTAATGCTGCACTGGCAGCTTGTGTTTGCTTTAAGCTGATGTAGCTGCCATACCGACTGGTAGAACTCTGTGTATTAGCACTATTTTGGAATGGGAAATTGTTTAGGAACAAATAAATCCAATGTCCTGTGGGACTTCATACAGTGGTATTTTTCCGTAGTAAATTATATTTTGCTCACTGGAATCTGAGCCAAGAAAAAAATGGTTAGCACCAACTTCATTTATCACTGAATATACCGCCAAAAGCTAAAAGTAGCCAACCAACACAAGTTTAAAAATACTGTAAGATGCAAAATTGGCTATTTCATACAGGTTACTTGGTGGGAAGTGTTCCCTCTGGGTCCCTGGAGATGTGTAAAACTAGTGAATGAGCATGAGGCAGTGCCAAATGAAGGATGGGGACCCACAGGAGAAGCCAACAACCTGAGCAAAAAGACAATTGATAGGTAGCTCTCCAAGCCATCAGGGCACAACCACATAAAACAGGAAGATGCTTGCTAGAAAATCCTGGCACAATGTCAAATGCTCCCCACTGTGTGACACTTTTCCCACTTGCCTATCCATCCATCACTCTGTCTCCAGGCACGTTCCATGTATAATTTTTATTTTGCCTGCAATTCACCCATCCAACCCTCAGTGACCAGCCACCAGTGACACAGACCTAAATGGGACAGACAGGTGGATTATTATAGAAGAAGCTGATTTTGGAGACCCAGAGCAAATATTCATCCTGGAATTCAGAAGCATTGTGGAAAGGTGTGTTGAGATGGGACTGGAAGCACTGTGTGTATCTCCATACAGTAGCCAGTCACTTCTCCAGTAGCCTGCAGCAGGCACAGTGCTGGCAGTCCTGAAGCGAGTTAGGTGAAAGACAGTTGACTGATCTCTGCTTCACAGTGTGGCTGATAGAGCTGTGGGTATAAACCTTCAAATCAGAGACTTGGCTTGTGTCAGCCTTCCAACACATAAGAGAAAAAGAGTTCAAGGACGTAGGAGACAAAATCAGTGAAAGCAACATATTATTCAAGAGCTCACTGCAGCTAGAAGAAAACGGAGAGAGCTGTTTGCTGTCACCCCTCATTAAAATGCAAAGCAATGTCTTTGTGCACTTTGTAAACATGACTATTTCTTCTTTTCTGCTTGTGATCTTCTAACAGATATAAAGCATAGGTATATCAGCTTCCAGAGGGGATACAATCAATGCAAAGAATTTTTTCCAAGAAAGCAAAAAAAAAATATCTTCAGCATATGTCTTTATGTAGGGATGTTGGGATGCAAAAGGGGGGAATTCAGCTGAAGCACTTATCCTGCCCATTTCAGAGAATTCCATGGCTTAAAAATTGCCTGAGCACTCTGCAAAAGAGCCCTAACAGGATTCTGCATTATATTTATTCACCAGTAAACACCCAGCAGCAGAGTCTTCAGGTAACTTTACTGCTGTTTTAATCTTTCTTGAAAAGCTTTTTTTTCTTCAGTTAAGAAATGTTCCAGCAGAAAATGTTCCTCCAGGAACACTGCCCACTCTTACCACTCTGCCTTCAGCAAGTCTAACCTGCAGTTTGCAATGGGTGATGTCCACCCCTGTCACTGCAGGTTTAGTACAACACACCTTTTGATCTGCTTCTCTAATGATGCCCCATGCAGGGTCTTCATTTCCTTTGGTCCCACATTTTTTCCCACCTTCTGCTCTGGGTGCTGCTCTTCTGTGCTTTGATCACCTTACTCGTATTTTCCTCCAGGTTTGCAGCAGTTTTAATGAGAATGTCCTTTGTAAACTCTGAGAGCCATGGACACTCCCACCACTCTTAGAAAGACAGCTGAAAGATTGAGCCTGCTTTGGAAAATGTAGTGTCACCTTCTACTTTCAGCATCAGTGACACCATTTAGGAACAGAGCATGACATGTGTCCAACCAAGTGGAAGTGGGATGGAGCAAAAATGAGAAATTAATGTAACACATATGGCTTCATTTTCCCTGTAAATCATGTTCATTTTAGGCCATAATGATTTATTCTAAAAGCACATTTAACTCCAATTTGGTTCTATGTAAAAGAACAGATGGGGGAAATCCACAAAGCTGTACTTTCCTGCATAAATAAGAATGATTGCATTCATATCCGGACATTTTTTTCCTTTTTCTTCTCTCTGTCCATCCTTAGGTATTTCATTTTTATACTCAAAATAAAATAAATCCACAAATAATTTATGGCCTGAATTTATGTGGTGTTATTTGGGGAAGAGGGGCGAGTTTTCAAATTAGCAGGTAGCCGTTGCTGTGCAAGAGCAACTTTTCTGCTCTTTCTCATCCTCTTCCTCTTGTGCTGTATTTGTACAGGAATACCATTGTTGGTACAGGGTCTACATTGTTTTGAGTTCTGCTTGTGGAGAACACACGGATCAGTGGAGGGAGAGGGATTACGTGTATTCCCACAGCTGTGCTGGCACGAGTGGAGATGCTGGTCCATCAACATGGGAGCCACCAAAACAAAGGCAAACAAGGCTGTATTGTTTCAATTCTGTTGAGGAAAACAAGTGAGTATGTTTTCTTTTCCACTTGTGAAGCAGTAGAAAAGCAGTATGACCACAGTTTTGTTATATCCAGTAGGAGAAATCAGCAACTTAAGGAATTTATAGGAAAAGAAAAATCTCCTCTTGAAAAATTAGGACCACTCCGAATACTCTAAGGCTTCCTGTTGCTTTTATTCCTGTTTGCCAGGCTTGCTTCCCCGGCCCACTGCCTCCAGCCAAAGCAGGGGCTGACAGCAATTGCCTTTGCCACACTGGGCAGAGCCGAGGATGAATTGCCGGCCCAGCACAGGAGCTGCTGTCAGCCAGCAGCCCATTCTGACTCTTTCCAGCAAATAATTTTACAGCCCTGGAAATTACTCTGGACTGGCAAATGATATTATTTTTATGGGCCATTGCCTCATTGCAGCACTTTGCTCCATCCACTTTAGCATAATATGTCCTTTTATGCACTATTTTACCACCCTGTTATCTCAGCTCCTTACAGAAGCATCCTGCCAAAACACTGTCTCCTACCATGTGGGCAGTGTGACTTGAGAGCACTGTGCATTAGCCTCTGCACAGCTCACCAGGGCTCAGCAGGCCAAAGACCATCTTTGCCCAAGGCAGGGACTGTTCATTGGCTTCTCTCTGCAACGGCTTTGCCTCCCCCATGTACATTTACACCCCTGCCCAGTAAATATCAGCACTACATTTTTGGTTAAAGCCTTGCGCCACCTCTGGTGGTCCCCTCAGATTCTCCTTCCACCCAGGGCAGACTGAAGCCTTATTCTGAGAGGCTTCAGTTGGACTGGAAATGCTCACAATAGAAATGAGAGAGGGAGGATAGCTGGATTTGGTACAGCAGGCAGTGCTGTTGTCACCTGTAGGGCTCAGGGACATGAATTGAAACTTGCTCTTCTCTTCAGTATAGCAGGAGTCCTAGTAAAATATCTGTACTGTATAAGTGGCCTTGCCCCAATCCTAGTTGTTCTAAATGGGCTGCAGCTGTGATGTCCTTAACTGGGTGTCAGCTGTAGCTAATGAAGATAACTGGGATAAGAGGGGGTGGGTTGGCTGGTCAGGGAGAGCCTTGGAGGAGTCCTGATGAAGAAGCAGGAACAACAGTGCTGTGAAGAGCTGCTTGTGAGAAACCACCCAGAAGGTATGGGACTCTAGAAATATGATAATAACAATATGAATACAACACTTCAGGAAGAGAATTCTGAAACCCAAAAGAAGCTTTCTTAATTTGCCTCTCTTCTTTCTAGAGACATAAGTTCATGAGGCTTTCTTAATTTGCTTCTCTTCTTTGTAGAGACCTAAGTTCTTGAGAGCATGAACAATATCATATAGCTGAAAACTGCCCAGCTTAGCAGGCACCCCCCATTCTGGAGCTAAGAAACCTCACATACATATTATATATACCTGGCCTAGTGTGGTGGTTTGACCAGGAAGAAGTGGGAATTCTGGGATGTTGTGGTCAAACCAATGGGTGCTTGGATTTTGATATTGGCACCTGGTGTAGCCAGTGGGTTTTTGGACACACCTCTGAGAACACACAGGGGTTAAAAGCAGAGCTTCGGGCATGGGAGGCTCTCTTGGGACTTCGAGGGATGGAGGTTGGATCTCCCTTCCCCCGTCCAGCCGCTGCTGCTGGGTGGGAGAGGGGCAGCCATGTGGTAGGCCTGGGCTTGGACAGAGATGGGGGGTGAGGAGGCCCTGGAGGATGGAAGGGTGGAGGAGCCCCAAGAGACATCGGGCAGCCATTCTGCCCCCCCCCCCCCCCCCTTGGAGACAGAGAGAGAGAGTGCAGCCTGTGTTGTTATCTTGAAACTCAATAAATATGTGCTGGCAGCAGGCAGCCGGCTGAGGAGATTGGGGGGGGGTGCAGCCAGGAGTCCAGCTGCCTGGAGGAGTTTTTAACCCTTTTTGGACAATGAAAACCTTACAGAACATTAACCCTTCCTAGGTGAGTGATAAGAGTGGAGGAGGACAAAGGAAATGAACAAGTGATGGAGGTCTGGACCAGAGAGTGAGAGATGTTGAAAGAATGGAGAAGATGGAGTGGCATTTTATGCTGGACTCTTTTGTGTAGCCATGGACAGAGCTATGTTTCCGTGAGATACAGAGACTGAGTCCAGGGGCAGAAATGTCCCAGTGCCAAAGAAGATTCAGTGTGGGTACCCCTCGGCCCCAGGGGGTATATAAAATATGGGGGGGACAGATGTCCCAAAGGTGAGAAGGTGAGATACTGTGCTTTTCTGGAACTGGACAAAGCATCCTTAAAAAGACAACGCTGGAAGCAGCCCTGATCCCTGTTCGGTGGTGAGAGCACCAGAACAAGGACGGAAGAGGCCACCACGACACATGGAAGGACTCCCTCTCCTCTTGAGGAACTGAAAGCTTGAGCAATCTAAAGGGTGGTGTTGGACCCAGAACTGGTGATTTTGGAGGATGTATTGTATTGGGAATTTGGGGGGGGAGGAGGGGGAGAGTGTTTTTTGTGAGGTTTTCATTTTCCTCGTGTTTTCTTTTTTTCTTTTGTGTGTAGTTTAGTTAATAAACTTTTCTTTATGTTTAAGCTGGAGCCTGCTTTGCTTATTCCTGGTCACATCTCACAGCAGACACCGGGGAGAAGGTGTACTCATGGGGGCTCTGGCTTTGCCAGGCCAAAACCATAACACCTAGTCACACAGTTTAAAAATTAAATTCAGATATCTTTAGACCTATTTGAAAATTTGTCACTGAGAAAAACAGGAACTCAGAGAAGAGGAAAATAAGGTGTAAAAATTAAACATCCCTCTTGACTGTCTCCTGCTCTAGCCATAGATCTAAGACTGTAGGACAGGGACCCCCACTGTGGCTGTTCATTAGCCACACTTCCAGAGCTATGCCAGGCCTTATCCTCCTGAAAAATGCATGAGTGTATCTGGTAATTCTTTCCAAAAGTCCACAAGCAAATTAGAAATACAAAAGTTCTATTTCAGGAGACCAGGATTTTTTTCCATAAGTTTGTCTGTTAATCCGAAAGAGTCAACATTTCAGAAGTGTAAAGGTGAAAGACAATGTTGGATGTTTTTTAAACTAGAAATTGAAACCAATAAAAATTCCCCTGGATTTATTGATAGTCTAGCCATGGACCAGAGTTTAGGACGTGAGAGCTCACTTCTGTATACTAATTGATCACTTGTTATAATGAGCCTTCTAATTATTCAGAGGTCTTTCTGCATGTTTTTACCTCGCATTTTCAGACCTGGCCCTGCTGGCTTTTACCTCCATCTGCTTCCTCAGCATGACTTGATCTCAATTTCCATCTATTTTTGTTATCTCTCTTATCCTCTTCATCTCTTTCACTATTCTCCTCATAACTATCCATCTTCACCTGCTCTCCCCACTCTAATTTCCCAAACAGCAGGACCTGACCTGTTCTTGGGCTGCCTCTGCTGCTGCCTGGCCATCTTGAGGCATGTCTTGCTGCCAGCTTTACAGGGTACCACAAAAGGATGTTTTCTATGCAGACAAAAAATGTCACTTCAGTTTATAAGCTCCAGGTTTCAGACAATTACAGGAGTTGGTAAATATATCATGGGCACAAACAGATTTTAAAAAATGATCTGTCAGGGAAAAAAAAAAAAAAAAACAAGGTGGGCATTCTAGCCAGAGGCTCTTTTGAAGAAAGCAAAGTTAGATTCTAGCATGGCAGATTCTGCTGTGCACCATGGTGGTACTGACATCACTAGGAGAAGTCACTGAGAAACAAATGCCATAGAGCATTTCCTTGTACCAGAAAATTTCTCATAGATTAGTTTTTTATATATATAAAACCAAAACTTACTCTTTTTTTTGTACAGCTGTGCAATGCACATATTTTTCATAAAAGAATGGTCAGTAAAAGAGAAGTAATAATGATTTTTTGTTGTTGTGGATTTCCACTAGCATTTTTCATTTTGGCTTTCTGGCCTGTGAGATTCCTATAACAAATGTTTGTGTTCCTTGCCCAGCTTCCCGCCCCAGCAACTTGTCTCTTTTTCAACATGATGTGCAGGTGGATTGCCCTGGAGCTGCTCACCTCGATCCATTGGTAAAACCAGAGAATATTCTAGAATTCTTTGTAGGGGGATACAGTATGGGTAAATGAAGGTGGTATAGAATGTAATCTTATCCCCTAAAGAGTTGCAGCTGAACCAATTACTAAAGATTAGGAGCAGACCTGATGTTAACAGGCCACACCTGTAGCCAGTAAGAGGCGTGTTATAAAATAGTGGACTGGTGGGAACTGCAGTCAGTTGGCTGCTGTGAGCACAAGGAAGAGTCAGTGCCTAGAGGAGCTGCCTACAAGGAGCATCAAGGAGGTATGGAACTCTAGCAATATGGAACCTTTGCAATATAATGACAGTAGAACTCTTGCACTATAATGACAGCAATTCTTCACAAATTAGGGAGCCCTGATGTGTTTCTCTACCTGTCCCACTCCATCTTACACAGGAAACCAGCACCATGCTTTTCCCTAATTCACTTCTGGTTTGAGTAGATGGGGGAGACATACAGGAAGTACTCAAGGCTAAGAGAGCAAATTAAATCTGTCTGTGAAAGTCATCTTTTTCAAACCATCAGAAACAAAAGGCTGGTCACCAAATGCTTTGCCTTGT
Source organism: Ammospiza caudacuta (assembly GCF_027887145.1). NCBI lineage: Eukaryota > Metazoa > Chordata > Aves > Passeriformes > Passerellidae > Ammospiza > Ammospiza caudacuta. The sequence continues at coordinate 48,419,618 of NC_080593.1, read as the reverse complement.
GTAGCCTGCAAGCACTGATGTGCAGCCGTCCCCCGGGCTGTGTCTTTGCACATGTTTATGGCCAGATAAGAATGGTGACTGTGCCCTCTTCAAAACCAGCTTTGCTATCCCCAGAGTTCCATTCTGATACTGTAACCTGGAAAATTAGGTGGCTGCTTCCACTCCTCTGGGCCAGGTGTAGCCCAGTGGAGGCGGGAGGACTTTACAGCCTAGTTCCTCTCAGCCGTGGCTGGCAGCAGTCTCAGAGCTAAGCAATGAATTTTTGAAGGGAACACCATACCTTTCTAAGAGGCTGATACTCAGAACATGTACAGCTGAAGGCTAGAAAGCCTGAAGTTCATTACCAGTTAGGAAAGGATTTGGGGATTATTGTTTGGGGGATTTTAGCTTTTTTCTTTTTGCTCTTGGAAAAAGTAATGTGTGCAAACAATAAGGAAAGTACAGAGATTAATTCAGTATTCAAAGTCTTCTATTTGTGAAGATTTTTTATATGGAATTTGAAATATTCAATTCATTTATTAGTGGAAAATGTTAAAATAAAAAAGAAATATTTAAGTATCAATCTTGAGTACTAAGGGAATTATCCTGTGTTTTCCTGTCCCTTGTGTATTCCATTTGCGCCATTCATATTTGTTTACAAACTTCCTTAGCCATCAGAAATTAAAATTGTTAGGAATCCAAGACTGTCTTTCCTGTCAAACATCTGCATAGGGCTTTGTTCAGCTTCAAAGCTAAAGCCAACTGCGTTTAATATCTGAATTTGCCTCTGAAGCAGCAGCAACAGCAACTGACAGTAATAAAGCCCTACAGGAAATAAACTCGGAGTAGAGCATATGTGAGCCAGGTCTTGGGTAGATCTAGCTTAAAAGCCAGGATAAAAGGCAAAGCCAAGAGGACTTTGCATCAGCAGGTTAAAGCGTGGTTGCCAATTGATTGTTGGAATTAAAGGATCTTAGAGAGCTGCTCTATTCATCCCCCTCACACAGTCACACAGAGACTGCTAGGCTTTAAGTCAGCCAAGGGTCTTATATTTCTAGCTATTTTGGCGCATTCTGAAATTGTTTCTATTCTTAATTCTCTGTAGTCATTAAATTACAACCAGCTGTGTCCTGTCACTGACTTTTTTGGCAAACTCTTTTTAAAATACAGTGCTTGCAGTTCGTAGATGTTTGGTTATCTGAGACCTGAATAATAAAACAGCATATAACAGAGCAGAGGGCAACCCATGATCTAGTCCTGTAGTATTTTGCAGTTAATATGAAATGCAGTCAAAATGTAGAAGGGTCTGGATACTGAGGAAAACTGATAATGAAAGAGGTTTAAGGCATAAAGGAAATTAAAGCACAAACTGGCTTTGCTTAAGTGAACAGGAGAGCTGTTTTGACATGTCATTTAACATTTCCCATATGGCTTCAACTAGAGTTTATTTGAAACCTTCAAAACCTTTTCCTTGTGTGCAAAATGACCCCTTACAACAAAGGAGAAATTAAAAACAAAACAATACTGTAAACTGTTTGGCCATTAAAGCCATTTTAATTAAACAATTGGACTGGCCTGTGTGTCTCCCAGGTGGGCAAGTCTGGGATGCTGCTTTTAAAGAGCAGCTGCTGGCAGAGGTGTGTTTGCTGCAGGGAGGAGGTGATATTAACCCCCCTGCCCAGACCTACCCCTGGGCTTCAGGGGAGCTCTCTCAGCTCTGACCACATGAATCTGCTTTCTGGTATGCGGTACATGACCACATGAAGATAAAGATTTTTAAAAATAACATCTGATGCTGAGGCTGTCAAAGTGTTTGTGCACAGAGCTGGGGCTGCTATGCAGGAGCATGATTTTCTAGCAGTTGGGAGCTCTGTGCTTTTTGAAGGTATGGCTCAGAAAGGGTATGGCATGCTCAACAATCAAAACCAAAGAGCTGCCTTTGAAAGTCAGGAGCCCACATATGTGAAGATCCTAAAGTCTGACTATTTCCTTTCTTTTTCAAGACTAAGTTTCCACCCAAAGTTCAGGCTGCAGGACATTGTTATTTGCTGTGTGTCACCGTATGGCTCCCTGGGCAGTGGAAACCATAGTGGGAGCTGTGTACAGCCCAGATATTGGCTGGCACCTATCAGAAATAACCAAGAGTAGAAGGAAAAAAATTAAGAAGGGGGGGGGGGCAATAAAACAAAACAAATTTTAAAACACAAGAAATTGGGGTGCTTCTGCAAATGAGTAACCAAAGAAAGAAGAATTTCCTACAAAGAGATATTTGTAATGAGTAAACAAGTAGGTTGCCCTTTTTCCCAAGTGACCATCTGCCTTGCAGGGGAATTGCAGCCTTAATTAGCCCTTGAAAAGCACCCAGCTTTGCTGAGGAGAGGTGTTCCCAAAGGCCAGGGGAATGTGAAGGGAGCTCTTTTGCTGTAGGCTTCCATGATCCATCAGTGCCGTTCAAGGGTGCTGTGGGCTGGCGTTTCAAAGGTCTTTCCTTTCCACTGCTGTGTGCTTGAAGTCAGGGCTTTCTATTTGAGGAACAAAGACGGAGCTAAATCCACCACAGACAAAAACCCAAGGGGAGGGGGAGTGGTTTCTACCACTTTGCAAAGAAAATTGATTTTTTTTTTTAACGTAGAGTGCAAAAGGAGGTCTCAGAGGACTGCTGCTACTTTGCTGTAAAAATACTGATCCTATGTGGCTTTTGACAGACATTAGTGTTTGCCTCCATACATGTGTCAGAGGCAGGTTGACATGCTCAGGGCTCTTTCACAGACGTCATTACTGCAGCACTTTTTGGGATCCAAGTTGATTTGATTGCCCAGCACTGCTGAATAACACCTGGCAAACAATAATTTAGTTTCCTTTTTTTTTTCTTTGTCTTTCTTTTTGAGTTATTCCATGCAAAAATATATAGCCCACTGAAGAGCAGGGAATGTTCTGAATCCCAGTGGGTAGCAAGTAGAACAGATAATTTCTTCTTTTACAAATTGTCTAATTTTTGAGCAACTGTTGCTGCCAAGCAGTTCAGCAAATAGACTGAGGCAGTTTGGGTTGGAAAAAAAAAGAAAGACAGTGACTAAGATCCCCTGCATTCCTTGTTTTCAGAAAGAAAAAAAAGAGTGTGCTTCTTCAGAAAACAGAAGCTGAGGGAGGAGAAGCAGCGGTTTTGTGGTTTTTTGTTTGGTTTTATTTAAAGATTTTTAAATGTGGATGGGCTGCAGTCAAGGTGATGATAATTTCTTCAAGGGGCGGTATAGCTCATGTTATAAACACACACTTAGCAGGAAGAAAAAACTGAAAAATCACAAGACCCTGAGAAAAAGAAGCTGAATTGTAAGGGAAAAGGAAAATACCTGCATTCAGTTCTAACCATAAAGCATCAGTTCTAATGAGTGGGTGAAACAGGAGCTATAAAACAACTGTATTGAGTGATAAATCAAATTGGCCATGACCGAGTCCTTTCCAGTGTCAGAGGCTTCCCTAATGTTGATACTCACCGGGATTTTTTCTTTTGTGAGTCATGACTTGGCATGGTTAGCTCCTCGCTGCTCCACAGGCGCCGCGGCAGGAGAAGCATGTCCCTGGCTGCCCAGGCTCAGGGTGGGCTCGGTGCCAGGGGCAAGCGGGGCTCCCTGGCCAGCCTGTGGGCAGAGGGTCTCTGCCATAGGGAATTTTATCAGCAGCTGGGGCTCAGTTGGCTGGCCCCAAAGAGATGATGTCCCTCTCCCTTCTTTGCAGGCTGAGCCTAAGCTCCCTTGCTTTCAGTGGGGTGCTGAAGCCACTACACCAGTGTCAGACTGGTTGCAGGGTATCCCTAGTGGGACTCCAGCAAGCCTTGCTCTGAATCACTTCATTGGAGGAGCTGCTGCCACTTCCCTTGAAATATTATTAGCCTGTTGCAGGACATGATTCTGAAAAGCATCCTCTCTAACAGAGATGGAAGTGCTTTCCTCTGCACTAGTTATTCAGAGTTGTGGAGGTTGTGGACTGCTTTTGTAATTTTATTTTTTTTCAGTTTTTATGAATGCATTTCAGGATTTGTTCTATCCATCGTATTGACCCATGTTTGGATGCTAAAGGATGGGTTTCTGCTTGGGAACTGAGGAATAAGAAAACAAGTGTTTGAAACCCCATCAGCTTATGAGAACATGTTATTGGCAGTCACCAGGCTTAGTGTATCTAGGTTGAGCCCTGCCTGTTTAGGTGGGAGCAGTGGTTTGGGAATTAGGAGAAGAGAATTGTGAGGGGGAGCAAAGAAGGGAAGCTACAGCCCCAGTCTGGTCATCACATGGATGTCAGGCTGATTTGCTAGGCTTGAATCCATGGCATCTTGACAATGTTCTGGGGTTATGGTACCCTGTGAGGGTTACAGCTTTGCACTTCATGCTTCACTCCTGGTATTCACGCTTTCCTTATCCCTCTTAGCTCAGTAAAGTTGCAGTGGCACAAAGTAATACCTGAAAGAGCAGCAGGAGGCAAGGTGTAGTGCCAGAGCTTTGCAGCCAAGAGTTTTGACATAGGGGGTGGCAAGTTACAGAACCCTCACCCCAAACTCGTATAAGGCTGTTCTTGCTTGGACTTACAGTGATGGGCAGAAATACTTGGTGCTCTTCCCCCACACCCACCAATGCCCCGAGTCTGCTCCTGCCCTTCCTGATCCCACTGCAGGAGGAGATGGGCTGCTGGGCTTTGGGGCTGGGGGATGGTGCAGCTGGGAATTTGGTGCACCATGCAGAGCTGTGTGTAGAACAGAGGAAAGGGGCACCAGATTAGTACTTGAGACACCTTTGCATCTCTGGGTGATTTTGTGCTTTGTGTTCGGATCCAGCTGAGTGAGACTTGCTGACTTTGGGAAAGCTGTGTGTATCAGCCATGGCTGCTTCTGGTGGTACTCCTCACCTGTTGGTGCAGTCCTTGTGAGCAGCTGGCTCCTTTAGACCCTGGGACACACAGCAAGAAGCAGAAGGTACTGAAAACAAAGATGGGCCTCCATCACTTGAAGAGTTTTCAGCTGCAATGGCTTTCTCAGGATTTTTAAAGGAATGACACTTAAAGATGAGATTTATGCGATGTCTAAGTCCATAAGAGTAACATCAAAAGAAGTAAAAATATTTCTTCTGGGGATGCTTCTTATAAATACAGGATAATCAAGTGTTGGAGGCAAGATACAGCCCATGGGTGAATGGGTCTGAGCCATTGATGGCAGTTCCTGTGTCCCTGCAAGACAGAATTATGCAACTGAGAGCCAGAGGAAGCTGAGCAGTGGGGACAGTCAGCAAAGGCCTCTGGAATTTATTACTGCTTAGTTTACTGCAAAAAAATTGCAATCTTGCAAAAATGCAAATAGGAGGCAGGCAGCTCAGCATAAGCTGTGGAAAGAATAGAAAGCTGGCAGGGTATTAAATATGAGATGAGAATTGTTGATAATTTATTATGGCTCTAAGAGAAATATACAACTTTTATGATGTGATTTTAATTAAAAGTCAGGAGAGAAAAGTAATTCTAAAAATATTGCTCAGAGATTTGTACCAGGAATCACTGAAATGCACCCACAAAAGCAGCATGGAGCTGCTAAGGATGTTTGTGTGGGTATGCATAAAATATTTGGAGAGAACAGGCTAAACTGAAAGTGCTGGCCCACTCCCATTACCCTTTGGGATCAGACACTTGGTTATCTGAGGGTGATCTCCAGTGCACTGGTTATGTAAACCAGGTGAAACAAGATGTGAGGTCCACTATGGTGTGGAAAGTGCAGGTCACATCACCTAACACTTGGCAGGATTTAATCACAGCCTGCTCACATTTCCTGGTGCAGAGAAAGGGCTGAAGCCCTGTATTCTCTCCCTGTATCCCAACAACTGAGAACCTAAAGCAGCCACGGGAATTTCTGAGACATCATTTTCTAGCCAGCTTCTTCCTTTGGTGAGATCCTCACATTGCTCAGCTTGCTCTGCTGGGTCCTCCGTGTCAGGAGCAGTCCAAAGGAGCTTTACATCTCCTTTACAGTTCAGGTATTAAGGCTCTAGGCCCCCCCAAAGAGAAATGCTGTGTTCTGCTAAGGCTCCCACATCCCCCAGCCCAGCTTTGATGCATTCACTGAGTCTTTGAAATCTGTCTCGTTATGTGGCATGGCTATCCACCACCAGGGAGTTTCTCAGAGGGCAGAGAAGTAAATGACTTTTCTGATGGTTTCATATGGCGTCTACAGCCTGTGAAAAGCCAGAGACATCTGCAGAATAGTATTTTTGCTACACCTTTCTTTTCAGCCTTGCCATCTGCCCTGTGGGCAGATCTGAGCATCTTGGACAAGAGCCTACTTGATCATTCCTTTGTACATCCTCCTCATGCACTGGGCAGGAAGGACTGCTCACTTTTCTCCAAGGAACACTTCAGGACATCATACAGGCTGTGTTTGTTTCTCCTCAGGGTATTCTGACCTTTTAAAGAAAAGGAACTCAGAATGCAGCTGGATTGTAAGAATCACTCTGCTTCTCTTCACCACTTCTGTTTGCTAACAATGGGTTGCCTGTTTTTAGATAAACAATAATTTAAAATAATGGTGAACGTAGACATGTTGTATTTTGTTCCAAGCATAAATGTACAAGTGGCATGCTGTTAACACTGGGACCACAGGCAGATAGTAGATGAATAGCAGTTAGGGCAACTAACAGCTGAAATGTGATCCTAGACCCAGTCCCCTACTAACAGGAAAATTATAAGGTCTGTCGTGATTCAGGATCAAAAGAGAATGATTTGCTGTTGTGTTTCAGCCATGAGCAAGGACAGATTTGTATCATGGTCATTCCAACATGCAAAGTGTTCCTGGGGGAATTTGTCCTGTTCTTCAGGGGCTGTTTTGCTCTGGAGAAGATTACAAGCTCAGCAGAGGGTGGTCTTCTATTTGTTTCCAGCATTTCATTGAACATAAAAGTGACTTTTTGAGAAAAGACCAAATCCTACTGATGACTTTCCCCTCACTAAAAAGCCATGACAACTCATGGGTTGTTTCTGGACAGGCTTTGCCAGCTGTGTTTGGGTTTTGTTTGAGACCTGGAGTTCCAGTCTCCCTTTCAGCTGCAGTACAATATCGAGCAAGCAGAGGAGTTCTCTTGAGGGACTGCTGCCTGCCAGACTGAGCCCACGGGGAGTGAAGGATATCCTTTCAGTGCAGCTTGTGAGGAGCACAGTCCAACAGAGCAGCCTATCTCAAGCATTTGTGGTAAGATAAAAGCACAGGCTGAGCTCCCCTTTCCTGAGAGCTGCGTGCTCAATAGGTATCAGTGGGGTGAGTGCTCGTGCCGACAGCCTGCCACTCAAACTGCAAACACACGCACTCCAAGGTCACCAAGTCACTCATAGGAAGTGAACCAGAATAAACAGCCTCTTTAACAGGCTTTATTTTCTAGCAGAGCGCTCCAGCTTGGCTCTCCAAGGGAAGTTGCCTGCGGTGGGGTGCCTGGGGATTTATCTGGCTGTGGTTCAGCTGACTTACACGCTTGGTCTCCTCTCCCACATCTGCTTCCTCTTCCACCTCACACTTGGCATCCTCTCCTTCTGGCAGGCGAGCACAGGGGTTCTGAGAGAGCCAGTTCCCTTCTCTCTGAGTTCAGGTAAAGACGTTATGTTATCCTGGACTGAATTTTCCCAGCATTTTCCTCCTGGGAAATTAACTTGTTAAGGTGGGTTGCACTTCCATGAGGTACTGGGAACTCCCTGCCAGGATCGTGGTATACCGTACATCCCTGATTTTAACTGGGATTTTTTTTTTCCTTTGCAAAAGCCGGGTGTGCTGTGGTCCTGGGGTTGGCAGAGGGGAGTGGCAGTTATATTTGCTGTTATATTTGCCCCTGCCCCACAGGTGACAACAGCATAGTGCTGCTGGGGCCAGCACTGAGAGCACAATGACTGGTCTCGTGCAGGGCCATCTGACAGGAAAGGAAACAGGCCTTTTCCTCACTTCCCACTCACTAAAACAAAGGATTGTTCACAAGGTCTCACACTTTTCCCCAAACTCTGTTTCTCCATGGACAACTGCCACAGTCCAGCATGTACTGATAGCATCAAAATTTTCCTTGGAAGCCCTCCAAAGGATTGAGCTCAGTGGACCACACAATTATTCATACACTGTTTGGGAACTATCTGCCTGAATCAACTAGACTGTTTTTGTTTTTTTCCACTCTGTGACATTGACCTCACACTTCTCTCAACTACCAGAAGGCAGTTAACATTTTTCATCTCTTTAGCAGCCAAATTTTATTCTTTGGGCCTCATCTGTGCATTGAATGGCTGAGACAGTTGGTGTTCAGCCTGGAGAAGGCTCTGGAGTGGAGCTTAGAGCAGCCTTCCAACACCTGAATGGGGCCTACAACAGAGCTGGAGAGGGAATTTTTCTAAAGGCATGTAGTGAGAGAACAAGGGGAGTGGATGACTTGAAACTGATAGCAGGTTTAGATTGGATATTAGGAAGAAATTAATTACTGTGAGGATGCTGACACTCTGGAACAGGTTGCCCAGACAAGTTGTGGTTGACTTATCCCTGACAATATTCCAGACCAAGCTGGATGAGGCTTTGAGCAACCTAGTCTAGTGGAAAAGCCCCTTTGCATGGTGGGGCTGCTGGAAATAGATGATCTCTGAAGTCCCTTCCAATCCAAACCAGTCTGTGATCCTATGATTACTAGGCATACCTGCACCCACCCACACACATGCACCCCCTGGAATAACACAAGCCCCATCCTCCAAGGTTAACCTCATTTATTCTCATTTTAAAAATAAACTTAACATTTAGATGTGCCTGAGCGAGGAGGGAAGGTTTAGAGAGGTGAAAGTCCAATCACTTCTTCAAGACTTGTTGCAGGTCTGATCATCCAAACACAGAAAGATGGGACAGAAACACTTGGTGGCTAAACTAATTACCTGAAAAATAGACTTTGCGACATCCTTGTTTCAAGTTGCAACAAACCTCTCCATGGTGTTTCGTTACCCTGAACCTTAGATCCATGAAAATCTGGGAGAAAAATTGCATGAATGTGGGATGGCTTGCTGGGTAAGCATCTTATCGTGATTTTCTGCAGAGATTATTATTTGAAACCTCCCTGAAGAACTAATCGTGATGTTGTGGGGCCCATAATGGGGATTTAACCTTTACAGTATCCTGTTTTGGAGCATGTTTCTGGCCCTATCCCTCACCCCTTTCTGCATGTCATTCACAGGGCAGCACCAGCTGAAAAACAAGAGAGAATTCTGCTTTTCTGGTTGCTCTCAGGCTTCATTGTCCAGTATACTGACAGCCTGTCACATGTCACAGTACTGTCACATGCTCCTGCTGGAACACAAATGTCTGCATGATTTCTATTGCTGCATGATTTTATCTTGATGGGTGTGCTATTGGGAGAACGCATTTGTCTTGCAATATCTTTTTTTGACACTTTAGATATTTACTTTTGCTGGTCTGCAAAGTGGTTTGGATGCCTCATATTTGCTTAAGAGGTTCCAAAGCTCCAGATTGGTACCTTTGCTTGCTCACAGTCTGCCCACCAAGTGCTAAGCAGCAGTGGCTGCTGGAGAGGACAGTCAGTGGGGACAGCACGGCACTGTGTAGTCATGCAGGGGCATGCTACTCTGAGAGGTGTGGAGGGCAGTTCCACAGGGATTTTCCTTAGGAAACTGCTGAAATACTATTTCGGTACATGGGAAGGGAAAAGAGCCTGGAAGTGGTGCTCCTTCCAAAGTTTTGAGCTTGTTCTATCAAGCTTCACTCCATTATCATTTACACTGCATTAAAAATAACTCTATTTCTGTTATGTTTAAAACCTCATGGCTAAATATGCTAAAACAAGTCTGATTGCAGTTAAAATCACAGCATGAGAGACTCAGAGAAGCTGCTTGTTGGGGAAGGGTTACTCTGTTATGGACAACTTCCATATTAAAGATGTCTCTTCAAGGAGTACCTGTAGCAGAAGGAAATCAAAAGCAGCACCTTGTGGGCAATATCTGTCCTTTGGTACTGTCCCAGATTGCAGCTTATAGAAGAACATCTTTACATTCACACAGTCTGAATATGTTGCAATTTAAGTGTGCCCTGGGATGTGAGTATCATTGTTTGTGTTTCTAAAAGTATTCGTTAGCAGAATGAAGCACAAGCGTCAGACTGGAGCTGTGGGAGCTGCCATGCACTCTCTGCCACTGCCTTATTCTGTGGCCTTGGGCAAGTTCTGTAATTACACTGGGACTCTGTTTCCCAGCCCTGAAACTCGTACAATAAGCATCCCCCCACTCACACTAGTTTTCTGTTACACTTAAAGCCAACCGCTAACTCTGCCTGTCTCCTTTGTGCCTTCAGCATTAATTTTGGTGAAGTTGTTCATTGTGATAGAGGCTCCTGTGCATAAGAGCAGCAGTGAGGTCTGAAGTGACCAGCAAGCACAGTGTGAGGGAAAGACACTGTGCCATTGCAAACAACTAATTACATGATTATTAAGTTATTGCTGTTTTCCACTGAAAGCATCAGTATTCAGCGCCTGATGCATTCTCACAAGAAATCAATGGGATACAGCATTTACATTCATTTTTCTGAGAGCTCAGTAGATCCTCATCCAAGACAGTGAATGATTTAAAACAGTGTTTAAAACATAGTTCTCTGATTATACAGGAATATACATGAAGTATAGCTTGAAATTTTGGGGAAATTTATCCTTTTTTAAAATCTAAGATATTGTTTTTCTTAAATTAAGCCATAAAAGTGTATAGCTGTGCAGTAATTTTTAAATAGCTTAAATATTGTGCACTTTACCTCTCTGTGAACTGAGCTGTGTCTGTTTTAAGATGCAATGAGCATTTTTCCTAATTATATTCTCACCCTTACTCTCCTTTCCCTCCTTCCTTTGACTCCTGCGGAAATAAACTGTTTTAGACAACACCACAGTCTGCACATATTTTGTGATTTCTGTATTAACTTGCAGGGATAGATACAGTTTGGTTATTCATCAAAGATTATTTCAATATTGAATAGTCATTACTGTTTCAGTTATCCTGCAAAAGGAGCACCAAGCTCTCAAATAAACAGAAGGAGAACTGCTGAATTTCACGCTAGCACTGGTACATGCCACTAGGTATTTCTTGCCCTTTCTACTTCAGTTCAATAATTCCCTCTAAGTATGTCCCATACCCCAGTGACTGCCACGGTATGCTGCTGAGCTAAGTCAGCAGTGCTTCATGGATGACAAACTCCAGGATTGTATGAAGTTATTACCACTCTAAGGTGACCAAGAACTGGATTTTTGGAGGCACAGGATCAGTAGCAGGTATAACAAGGGAGCTACTTGCTGTGGTAAAGCACAGCTCCTTCCTCCAAAGCAGTTTTTTCTCATTTTCTACTAAAGCATCTGTACTAGAGGGTGCTAAGGGGAAGATGCTGGATAAGGGAGTGGTATCATCTGTTATAGCATCTCATTTTATGAAATATCAAAACTGAAAGTATCTCTCTGGTGCTCCAGCTATGCTAATTATTGTAATGTGACCACAAATTGGCAAACAGTACACATTTGGTAAACTAGCAGGGCTGGAGGAAACTGCACTGATGTGTTGCTGCTTTGCAGTTCATTCTCCCTGGGAAGAAAGTAAACAGAGACAAAAGAGACTGATGCATTTTATTCATATTCCAGTCAGCTGCATTTTTTGAGGTTTCTCACATCCTTATGAGCCATCCTGGAGATCATAACTGGCATAATATGAGACTTGGACAAGCAGCTGAAGTAGAAATTTATAACAGCGCTTCTTTAGTTGGGACACGGGCAAATAATCAATGTTTTTTGTGGACTATTACTGCTTGCATGTAAGGGAAACCCTAAAAACACTGCAGAGCAAAAGATACAGATGATCTTTAAGGGAGAACCGTGGATTAGTTTCCCCTAGCTTCTCAGCTCTGTGTGATATGAAATCTGCTATTTCTCCATGAATTTTTGTTTAGAGAAGAGATATCATACTAATCCTTCAGGATCAAATAAGCAATAGAGAATTTCAGAAAACTTCCCCAACACAAACCTGAAAATAGATGTTAGGAAGGTGCATTTCTTTCTGTTCCACTCCCTAAGATGATGGATGAGTAATGCCAGTCAGTGTTTTGTTAGTGCATATGTCTGTGTTTGTTCATTTAAAGAAAACAAGACTTAAAATTTTAACGTAAAATAAGTTAAAAGAGGAAGAATGAAAATGTAGATAGCCCTCTGGTTTGGTGCTCAGAGCAAACCTCTAACTCATGTTGAGGAAAAACCTACTGGTCAGCAGCCAGGAACTTATTATTCCAACAGGTTTGTTATCATATTTGTTTTACAGTGAAAGATGGTATAAAAACAAGAGTTGCCCAGGGACATTGTGTTTTGCTGGAACGAAGCAAGAACGTTCTCAAGAGGGCTTCTTGTTGTGCAGTCCAGCACTGTGCAGTTATCCAAGCATTATAAAGGAAAAAATTCCAGTACTCATAAATTTGTCACAGCTCATATGAGATGTGCAATGACACCAGACCAAAATCTGCTCCTGTATGAAGATGAGACATCCAGAAAAATACCCTTCTCTTCCAGTGGAGGAACTCTGGATTTACATGAGAGCAAATCAGCACCAAATTCAGCCTATTTTAGTCTATCTTGTTATTGTTTTTAAGGCCACAAAAGACAACTAACAGAACAGACTAACTAACTCACTAACTAACAGTTCTCTCTGAACTGCAGCCCCCAAACAGGCCTATCGTAGAAAGGGCTGCTCCACTCTCAGGACACGTGATTGGCACTTTGCTAAAAAATTGCAAGCAAACTTTAAAAATGCAGACCTCTAAAGTACCTTACTGAATTCTTGTTGAGGCTATTAAATGAAAAGGCACTTTCATTAAGATGGAAATCCTGGCCCTGTTGAAGTCAATGACAAGATTTCTCCAGGGTTGGTGGGAGCCTGGGTTTCTTCATCCATATTTTAATGGCATCACAGCTCATTCTCCAGGGGAAACAATGAACCTTCAGGGAAAGATTATATTTTCCTTACATTTTGCCTTTCTGAGTGCTTCTTGCCCCCTTCAGGTAGCAGAAAATCTGAGTGTAGATCCCACTTGTAGCCTATGATCTTACCTAAGGAAGTAAATGCTATAAAGAACAGAGCAGAAATCTCTTCCTATTGCTTAATAAGCAGTTTTGATTTCAGATCCAGCAAAACCAGTAGTTTTAATTGAATGAGTAATGTTTTTCCACTATTCCTGATCTTCTGTAAATTAATTACTAGCTGTTTTCAGCAGCACCCATCTGTGACAAGCGTGATTAGGAGACTGAGTCAATTATGAGATCACCCCAAACTGATACCAAATGCAACAGGAGTGAGGGAGCAGCTGCCTCAAATGTGAGGTGAAAAGGTTTTGAAGCTACTTCACGTTCCCAGGTAAGCAGACGTACAACCTGAATCCTTGTACTATGAATCGCATTGTGCCTAACAATTGTTTTTTTGTGGTTTGCTTTGCAGAATAAATGAAGCTTGCTTAGGTTCTTTTGTCCCCAGTAACCTTGGTAAAACTATATAGCCACTTCTGGCCTTTATGCTGTCTTCATTTTCAGATCCTGATTATTTTTTTTTCTCCTGCCTTTTCCAGAACTCTTCTCAAGGGTATTTCATTAAAGGTCTCCTTTCTGTCTCCTTTCTATCTCACACAAAGAGATGACTAAACGTAACACCTCAAAAGAAGCTAGTTCTGAACTGCTCATCACCTAGGGAAAACATTCTAAAAGGTTCTTGAGAGCAAACTGTAGAGAGAAATTGGTGCTCTGTAGAGCTAATATAGCTACATGCTGTGAGGATACTGGGTTTGGAAAAATATACCACTTTCAGAAATTCCAGAAATGAGTGCTGCAAAAAATGTGATGCTTTTATTACATATTGTATGGTTTAGGTCTAAAGCTAAAGCTCTGCTTTGTCATTTCTTTGATGTAGGAGTGTATGAAATAGAGGCCCCTCTGAGTCCCTCAGAGAGAGAAAGGAATGCAGGGATTGAATGGGAACCTTTACAGAAACTGAAATATATTAAGCCACACAGACATTAAGTAGGAGTGTAAGTTTTAGTTTTAAGTAAGTAGAAATATATCTTAAGTGCCTTAAGAGACTGTGTTAACTAGAAAAAAACCCTAAAGCCTAGCTTAGAGTTCAGTAGTGATATCTTTCACAAAATTAACTTAGCTCCAGATATAGAGAAAACTCAGCAGAACATTGCTTGCATTTCCAGGTAGAACAGATAGAACTATTTGTGTGAACAGACAGAATTATATATGTAGATTTTGTGTAAAAACTGACACTACTTCCGCACATTAGATTTAAGCTCAGATAGATGTAGGAAGAATGTTTTAGGATCGTGTTTTTAGCTGATTGGATGATTTATGAATAAAACTGCCCTGCATTGGGGTGCAAAAAAGTGGCAGTAGCTTCTGGTAGCTGCTACTGGTTCTGCTGCCTCTGCTCAGAACATCAGGACTCTATGCCAGAAAGGTTTTAGCACAGACTTTAATACTCTGAACTCTTTGCCTTCAAGGCTGATGTATTCATGCAATAGACAACTTTACAACAACCAACAACTGCTCCTGTCTCTTTGAAGGCCCAAGACCCATGCATAACTCAACACTTTGATCCTTAGAAAAAGACCCAGACATTGTTCAGTGTTGGTTGGGAATAGTGAAGTTTCTCTGAGCCTATGGAACTGTACTAGTGTTCTGTTTCTCATGTGTGTAACCGAACTACATTAAACCACAACAGTGTGTAGGATTCGGTGCCATGGTTTAGTTGAGGTGGCATGGGTTGGACTCAATGATCTTGAAGATCTCTTCCAACCCAGTCACTCTGTGAATTCTGTGACATCCCACATCAAACAGGTCTGTTTCAGATCCATGATTGCAACAGGCAGCCAAGGACCAGACTCCCAGCTGGAGAAAACCACTTGAGGCCTCTTGATTTTAATGGGTGGCTGCTGAGCCATGCCACTCCAGCATCTGGCCTCCTCATCTTGGGAGGGAACTAATTACAGCAAATAATTAGGTTTCCTCATCCTCAGCACATCCATTCAGTGATCTGTTTTAGTACTCTTTCCACAATAGATTGCACCCTCACAAACTGTTCAGAAGCCCCTTTCTCCTAGTGATCCTAACAAGCAGTAGTTATTTTTATTTTCAGGCTCACCATTTGTCAAAAATAAAGCAGCTATTTGGCTTATTTGTAAACTCTTCTGAGGGGGTGAAAGTAGATCTTTGAACACCTTCATATTTTACAGAGAGCCTTCAGGGTACCTCTTTTTATTTATGAAGGTCTATGTTGCAATAAGTGGAAAACCTGTAACAACACATGCTAATAATTGTACATCACAAAAGAACAAATGTCTAGCAAGTGCTTGCTTAGTCCATCTCTAGGGAAAAAAAAAAAAAACAAACAACAAAACCAAAACCCCAGTGATTTCCAAGAACAAATGACCACCTTCTCTGTACCAGACTCTGTTAATTACAGCACAGCTGCTCTCATTCTGCAGCAAAAACTGCATCAAACTGTGTGATACAAACCAAAGTGAACACATTCTTCCCACCTTTTTTTAGCTGCCCGTATTTTTAGCAGACATTGTTTTGATGTTGTGATTATAGAAAGCAAGAAGAGCCAGAGCCATTCTCTGGAAAAATACTTTTAAAGTGCTTCAGCAACTTACTTGTTCCCAAGCTACAGCTTGTAATATGCCATATGGGAAAAAAAAGGACAATTTTGAAGGCGCTGAACTGAGGGAAAGTCTTTAGAATTGTCTGCTGATGCTGGGAAGCCTAGACATAGTCTTTTTTTGGTCTAAGCTTACAAGACATACTAGGAAGTGAGGGGTTACAATTCTTGTCCTGCTATACAAACTTTTTTCTGGTTTCTCCTGTTTGTGTGTCTAGCGTCTTATTCTAAACTGTATGTGGGGCTGGTGCCCGTCAGGGAACTGTTTGGGTTTTCTGGAAACAAAATCATAAATTTTTGTTTATTCCCAGCTGAGAATGACAGGGAATGAGGGGATGAAGCTGTGCGTAAGACACATATCTCCCGAGTAAGCTGCTCTTTGGTTTGGGTTTGGGTTAGGGTTTGGGGTCTGCTCTTCTGTTTGGTTAGAACAGCTGATTCCCCCAGATCTGCCATGGGCAAGACGCCCAGGTGAGGCAGTGGGAGAAAATGGTACCTGGACTGCACACGTGTTCCCTGACTGTCAGGAAGCAATGTTTGCAGTGCTTGATGGTGCAAAAAAAGCCCTCTAAAAGCCATTATCTGCTTCATGTAGGCACTGCAGTCCTGTGTGTGCACAGGCTGGCCAGACGAGCAAATAAACAATGATCTTTCATAAAGCACCAGGTGCCTGACTGGGGTGATTGGTTTGATCTCCTGTGGAAGAACTCAGAGCACCAAATAAACAGACGACTACCAGTGTATTCCCATATGAGAAAGAATTTTCTCTGCTGTACTCAAATGGCAGCCTGGAGAACTCATCAACACTGAGCAAAAAGCTCCTACCAATGTGTAGGATGAAGACAAAGATGCATTTTATCTGCTGTGTAGAAAGGACTCAGATGGATTTTGGGTTGTGATGCCTGCATCTTGTTGTTTTATTGATGACTGTCAGTGTCAGAATCCGTGAGTCTTTGTAGTGGGATGGTGTCAAGTCATGGGAAGGAAGAGCCTGGGAGAAAAAGTCCAAAGAAATAAAACTGCCTGACTCTTGTCAAAACAACCCTTTGATGATGAGATGAGTGACAAAAAATGGGAAGGAAGGGGGCGACAGAGCTGCTGCCTTTCTGAGATAAAATAAGCCCCCTCACTCTATAATTCTAAAACGCAAAGTCTTGAACAAATGTGGTTCCCAAGGAAGAGAATAAAGTGACCTGATGGCTGCTAAAGCCACAAGATAAATGATTCAAATGAACATAAAGAACAGCACAGTGAGAGAAACAATATTTGGAGATGTGTACATGAACAAAAGGGAAAACTGCTGTGATACAATTAAGAATAATTCTATCAAGACAGTGGGCCAATCTACTGCACAAGAATGAGGTTCAACATTTTTGGGGGACTCCCAAAGTGAACCTAATTTCGTTAATTAAGAGACTGAAATGTTTCTTTGGAAATTTTTCTTTGCCTTTCTTCTTAGGCAGTGCCAAAAGAGAAACCAACAGCAGAGGAGATATGGGAAAAAAAAAAAAGAGAGCAGAGAGGTTTTTAAGTCATGTCCATGATGAAACAGATCTTGAAAATACCAAGAACCAGCTACAGGACAGTTAAGAAATAATTAGTGAGCACCAAACACTGTTCAAAAGACCAACATTACACAGGCTGACTTGAAACCATTCATCTCTTCCATCTGAGGAGAGGTCCAGGGATAAACAATGGAAGAGGAGGGAGTGGCATTGAAGTGTTCACTGGAACAGTGTTAAGTTATGAATAGCAGGACACATCAAAGAAGTAGTGACAGAAATGCCCAAGCAACATAGCTGGAGCACTGAGCAAAACATACAAAGGAAAGTTGTGGACTAAGTATAGATGAACAAAGTCATGTAGTCCATCAACTTGTCTTCTGCTGTTGTTTGATTTCCCTTATACTAAGGGAAATGCAGTTTATTTACATCCTCTGTAAACTGGCAAGTCTGCATCAAAGATAACAGATTTTGCTTTAGTATCTCTTTCTAATGAAAAAAAAAAGTTGCAATTACTGAAATATTTGACTAATGGTACAGGACACAACCTGAAGTCAGAAATAAGAGTGAGATGTAGATGATTCAACCAGCATCAGGACAAACAGGATATGGACAGAGACCTTATGTGATAACTCGATTCTGGTTAACATCACAGCAAAGTAAGTGAGTTTTCTTTTGATCAGCAGTATTTTTTCCAAACAAATATCTTCCTGGCTCCTCACTTGGATCAATAGGGAAGCAAGTAGGTGCAGAGAAAACTCCAACCACATCAAAATTCTAAGTCCATTTCAGTAGTAGTAATTCTAAGTAGCATTTCAGGTTAAGGCTTGAGCACCCCATGCCTCTAGTGTGACCTGATATTGAAGTGTGAGAGCTGCCATCTGAGAAGCTCCTTTTTGAGGCATGGCAGATCCTACAAGCTGCAGAGGAAGCAGCTTGAACATTCATCAGAAAGAAACACAGAGGTTGGAAGAGTCCAGCTTCCTGCTGAAGAAAAAGCAGGGAGTCTCCACAGCAGCACTGAGAGTTAAAGTCTTTCCAGCTTGGTGGCCCAACATTGTAGAGTTGCTGGCTTCATGCTTCTTGCAGAAAGCTTCTTATCCTTACTCTGCTGAACTCTTCACCAGCCCTGTAGGCTCCATTTTCCCATGGAAAAGAAATAAAAAACAGAGTCAACTTCACACATCAGATCAGCTGCCAACCACCAAATGCCAAGAAATGTGTCTAACTCAATGATGTAGCAATGACTGGGAGCTGTTGTCAACATGGATGTACCTAACATGCATATAGATTAAGACAAAAACTGTGGGGAAGAAGGGAAGAAAGCAAACCAAAACCTAAATCATATCTAGCCTAATCAAGCTTTTTAGAGTTTTGCTGGCTAAAAAATTTCACAGGAAACAGCACCATTGAAAATATGTTTGTGGAAAAATGGTCGGTTATTAATGAGTCTTTTTAAAAAAAAAACAACTTCCTTTAGAAGGTTTATATTACCCTTTATCAATGAGTGTACTGTACTGATATCTGTAGGAGTAACCTGGACTCTACAATATTGTCACTTGGAAAGGGCTGCTGTTCTGAGCAGTTCTAGTGGGCAGGCATGATATGGTTTGCAAGGTCAGCCTGCAAAATCCTTCCTGCATTTTTTGTATTCTCTCCCTCTGGATTCTTCCATAAAACACGTGCTGTACATAAGCATGAGACTACAGCTTATCAATTCTGTGCCATTCTTTTGGAAACAATCAGCAAAACCTTGTGAGCTGTCTTCTTGCTGTTTTTACACCACAGCAGTTTTTGCAGCAGAGGATTGCAGTGCTGATTTTAGCATAAATCATTAGTCATTATTTCTTTCAGCAAAGGCTTTGACAGCTTGCTGTAGTGTAGTGGAATATTCCACAGGATGACAAAGCAAACATATGCTCAAGGATCTGTGCAAGATGCTAATTGCAACAGGGCATGAGGACAGGTGTGGGAACATGGTGTAGTACACTACTTTCAGTGACACACAGACCATTCCATTCTCCAGAGGTCTTGCACTTCATTTATTTTGGGAAGATATTCTGTGAAACTATCACAGATGGGAAAGAGAAGAGACAAGCAGAATTGGCAGCATTTTATGATATTTTACACTACTGCAAGACAGTAGGGAACTCTGGTTCATAAAGTAAATCAATATTTAAGGTTCTTCTTTCTGAATGCTCACAGCCGGAACAGAGGTTTTGGCCATCCTGTTCCCCCATCTGTACACCAGTTCAAAATGAATCATCTGCACTAGTGGACAGTGAAGAGAGAAAGGGCTTCCACAAAACAGCTTTTTTAAGGAAAACCTTTAAAATGAAAGCATAGCCATCTGTCATGGTAAAGCTTGGATACACTTTTCACCTTCAGAGATCTTTACAAGCATTGACTAATTAGTCCTTGGGACCTAAAAGGACACATTTTTCCCCTCAATTTAGATTGAGAAGACAGCAGGGGCATCTTGTATCCTGGGGCAGGAATTTAGCCTCCCTGCAAGGCAGGAGAATTGCAATCCTTTTGTAGTAGTCAATGCTTTCAGGCAGGGGGGTGTAAATTTAAGCACTTCTACCACCACTTATGCACTTGTGACAAATTAAGGACTTGATTTCCCCCCCCCCCCCCAACTGCTGCACAATCAGATGATTCTATTGGCCTATGAATACTAAATGTCCAACTTGAGTAGGAGCTGCAGATGTTCAGTCCTTTTATTGTTAAGCCATTAAGAAGGGTGTGAGGGAGACATTCACAGTAAGGAGTCCATCGATTTGTTAGTTGAACTGGAAAATATTTCCCATGCTCTGGGGTTGGTTTTTTTAGTTGATTTGAAAAATATTTTATCTTAAATTAAATTTATGTATCTTTATAAATATATTTGTATAAGAATTTTAATTTTTTAAAACTTTGTTGTGGTACCAAAATAACCGTCTTGTACCCCATTTTGTTTTATTTTATTTCATACTAAATAAAATATTTAATTTTCTGCATTTTTTTTAAAAAATAGGAATTTTAGATAGCTTATGTCTTGAAATTTCACAAGCTTTGCCATGTTTTTTCATTTAGAAGTGCCAGCCTAAAAATTTTCTCTTTTTAAAAAAATAGTGTTTTAACCCAAAGTATCCATCAAGTTTGCTAGGAATACATGAAGAGTTGCTGTTGACTTAAACCCACACTTCAGCAAATAGATAATTCTCCTGTCTCTGACCTCAGGCTTGGAAACTGAACTTGTGACATTCACAGGGTGATGGTAACTCTCCAGATGGAAACCTTGGATTCAAACTCTGCTGGTTCAGGCCAGGGCATTTGAGGCACTGCAGCCTCCAGTCCTCTGCCTCGCCCTTTGCCAGAGATTATGAGCTCCACAGCAAAGAAAATTTGCCACATAGCTACAGCAGCTCATAAATAATTGTAAATACCCTTTTCCAGTTAATCTTTAAACGCCAGGCTGCGGACCAAGGCTGCTGCTTCCCTGTCTGTCCAATCTGACTGACCAAGCCCTACCCCACCTTTGTCCTCCTCTCCACCCTTATCACTGTCATCTGGGAAGGAAACCTGCCCCAAAGCCTTGCCAAAGGATGGCCTTGCTCAGATCAGGTGAAACAGGCAGGAAAGCCACATGGAAAATGTTGAGAGTTACAAGAAAAGGTTAAATAGAAAAGATGTAATGCAGTGACCACAATGTATTAGCAATGAAAAATATTGAAGGCTCTAACTTCAAGGCCTTGACAATAAAAGCAGACAGCGCTTTGAGCTATTGAATAAAAGGAGGACAAAAAAGGGGAAAAAACAACAGGAGGCATGAAAGATATAAGTACTTAGGAGAACCATATTAAAACATGAGGGAGTAAGACTAGTGAATCACCTTCATCAGTTCATAACAGGACACAGTGCTACCTACAAGACCTTTGCCTGGGCTTTTCAGAGTTCCTCTAATTTAGTATAGTCCAACAATGATGTGAATAATACATAACACTTAGAGCCTTTCCACTTCTCTGAAGAACTGTGTGCGTTGAAGCGAGTCATTTGGAAAATTGCCACCCAGTTTTTGTATATGTTTATTCTAAATGGACATTATGTAGGATACTGTGCTATCTAAGGGATGTGTGCTCAAAGGTTAGGATGCTTTAAAAAGTTCTTTTTAGCCAGCTCTGAAGCATCATGAATTTTTTTGGCAGGGACAGGCATTTTCAGCCATGAGCATTACACTCCTCAAGAAATATGCAAAATAAAATGTGACAGGAGGGCAAAATATTTTATAGGCAAAGTGACTTTCCGTAATAATGGAATAATAAATGCAGAAGGGAGAAAGGCCAAGTGTGAATGCTGAAAGGCATTTAAAAGTGCATTTGTGCTGCTTCTGCTGCTGCTGGAGTGCCACTTGTTTGTGTGGGTTCATTCAGTGAAGCAGCTGGAGTTAATCACCTCATTAGAGAAGTGGGCATCCAGCACACCTTGGAGCAGTGAGTCTGTGCTCTCCATCTATTGCTGCTCTGCTGCCAGCAGTTGCTGTTCATCGATTAATGTTATGAAGGAATTAGAATGGATGATAGACAGAACAGTCTGTTATTTCCAGCAAGAAAAGTGAAAAATCTGTCAAAAGACTTGTAAGTCCTAGGGAGGATTTGCTTGTGCAGCCCTATTTGTCACACTGTGACCTGGGACAGGAGAACCTGAGCTTGATTAGGAATGATTTGTGCTCTGTCATTGCTGGAGACAGACCTTGCACTACTTCTCTGATTTTGTCTGTACCTGCTTGTTTTCCCTACATGTTAAACTCTGCATTTTGGGGAACAGGTGGCATTTATCATGAGTTTGGGTAGAGCTTATCTTTCTTGCTTGTTGACGTCCTTTTTGCCTATTGAGCACTGCTGCTCCACAGAAAGAATGGAACATTTTATAAGGGCATGTAGTGACAGAACACAGGGATTTGATAGATTTAAAGTAGTTATTAGGAGGAAATGCTGTCCTGTGAGAGTGGTGAGGAACAGGTTTCTAGAGCAGCTGTGGATGCCCCATCCCTGGAAGTGTTCAAGGCAGGTTGGATTTTGAGCACGTGGTGGAAGGTGTCCTGCCCATGGGACACCCAAGGGCAGATGATCTTTGAGGTCTCCTACAACCCAAACTGTTCTATGGGTTTATGATTCTATGAACATGTCTTTAATATTAAAGATCTGTAGTAGACCATGGCATGGCTTAGTACTCTTCAAACCTCAACTGCACATACAAAACAGCTGCTAAATTGATAAAAATAGGCCACTTTTATTAAATATTAATCTGTATAGAAGACAAGGTGACTAGAAAATGGGTGAATATTAAAGAAGGTTTTCAGCCTGTTGAAAGACTGAGCAGATCATAAGTTTTGGAGCTTTTCTTGTCTAAGTTTTCTTTGGGTTTTGTACTGGCCAGTACAAAATGCTATTATCTGCAAGGATAGCAGAGGGGTAAAGAAATCTCAATTAAAATTCAGTGAGTGTCTTCACAAAGCTAGGTTAGTTGATAATAACTGTGCTGCACTCACAACTGGAGACCCCAAATGAAATTGGAGTTGAAATATATTGGTTACCTACACTGAGAAAAAAATCTGTCTTGGAGAACTTAGAGCTTAAACTCTGGCAATTTTAAAAAATAAACAAATAAGTTAACAATAAACCCTCAACAACAGAATAAAAGGAAAGAAAAGAAAGAGACAGGGGAGAAAATAAATTCTTAAAACTCATACAGTTCGCCCACTGTGGTGGATTAAAGGCTTACACTTGAGTCAAAACCCAGGAGTACCCATTCCCTGGCTGCCCAGCTCTATCCTTTCCAGATGAGGGAATAAAAGGAAGATTAAAACAAGCAGGAAAAAATATTGATATTTAAATGTTGTTGAAACACATAGGAGGCTTTATCATAAAATGTTACAGACATTAGGAAAATCACTGTGTGGTAGAGAAGAAAACATGGCATGCAGCAAATAACTCGGCTATCACTTGGAAAGGTGATCAAAATTCCTCCAGTGCCTTCTCCGAGGACTTTTGATAAACAGCTGGTGTTACAGGGAGTGAGGGGGCAGGATTGCCAGCAGCCACACAACCAGCAGCTGGCCAGGGCTGGGAGCCTGCCTGGTTGCATTCTTTTGTCAAGGTGCACAACTGGATGTCATGGTCTGTTCCCTAAGATGACTGATAATCAGCATCCCATTCCCTAGGCCAAGCATTAAACAGATTTTTCATCATTTGAGGATGATTAGAAGCTGTTTCTACCTAAAGAGCTATTTCTCCTCACATCTGTGATGGATGAATTAAGCCCTGGGAATGGAGGGTGAAAGCCACTCACTGGGCTATTCCTTCTATTGAGTTTTCTTCTATGAAATTATAAAAATAACATTTAGCTTGCACCAGTGTCATGGTAAAATGCCTGGTCTGTTTTAAACTTTTCTGGTTAGGACCAATGTATGATAGCCAGCTCCAATGGTTAATTGTTTCCACTGCAGCAGAAGAGAAGCTCCCCTGAAGTTCAGAACTTGCTGAACTTCAACATGAAATTGTTTTTTTGTTTTTCTTAAATGTTTATAGCTCTTTCTAAATTTTTCTTTTTCACATAGAAGCAGATAGTGATTAAATAATCACTTCTAGATCTTGTTGCTCATGAACATGAGTGTTAAAAGCAATTACTTCTGTATTCTTGCTGTTCAGGTACTACATACTGAACATGCTGTCCTACAAAGTGGTTATTCTGTCTCTTCACCCTAATATTCACCTAAGCTGATTATGCTACGGAAAGTTTGACACATCTGAAGGACAGGATGCCATCCAAAGCAGGGTGGGCAACTGCTGCTTTGGGCCAGAGGGCCAGAGAGGGGATTCTGCCCCTCTGCTCTGGTGAGACCCCACCTGGGGAGCTGCATCCAGCTCTGGGAGGACACAGGAAGGACACCGACCTGTTGGAGTGAGTCCAGAGGCCCCAGGATGGTCAGATGGATGGAGCAGCTCTCAGACAAGGAAAGGCTGGAAAAGAGAAGGCTTCATGGTGACATAATTGTCACACTTCAATACTTAAAGGGGGCTTATAAAAATGATGGAGAATAACATTTTATAAGGGCATGTAATGACAGGACAAGAGGCTTCAAACTGAAAGAGAGGAGGAAATGAGGAGAAAATTCTTTGCTGTGAGGGTGGTGAGGCACTGGAACAGGCTGCTCAGAGAAGCTATGGATGTCCCATCCCTGTTCAAGCCAGGCTGGATGATGGTCTGAGCAACCAGGTCTGGTGGAAGGTATCCCTGACCATGGCAGGGGGCTTGGAACTAGGTATCTTTAAAGTCCCTTCCAACCAATCTATGATTCTAACCCCTGAAGAAGTTCTTAAAGGCAAACTAAAATACAAAAGACCAGCAAGTGGCAGCAAAAACAATTTGCAGAGGCGTGCTTTTCTTCATAGAAATACATTAGGTTAATGGCCATTCCTGACCTCTTCATTTTCCTGCTTGGATTTCACAACTAGTGTAATGATCATAAGTATAATAATTACACAGTCTTAATTTCTAATAATTATCTTATTGTAGATATTTAAACAGATGACATGGAAATAAGTCCATAAACAGACCCAAACTACTTTTTAGAATGAGACTTCCTAGGTTAATTAATACCATTCTTATGTGAGATTTATTTCTTTCTTCATTAAGCTGGCCATACTGCAAAGGTCATCACTTTCTCAACATTCATTTGTTAAATACAAATGAATATACAAAAGCAGATTTTGAAAGTCTGAATAGGTACACTAAAACTGAGTCATAATAACCCTTTCATCATCCTGACCTTGTGTAATTGTCCCGCACCAAATGCATATATTAGGTATGTACATATGAATATAAAATTCATACATATAAACAGCAAACCAGTAACTATAATTTAGGGACTCAAGCATGGACATCTGCAGACCTATTAAAAATATCTACTAGTCTATACATGCACAGTTCAGATACTCAGTTTTTTTCATGTTCACTCTTTAATCTGTTGCAGAATAATTTACAAGAGAGGAAGGTTCATCACAGCATTATCACCAGTATAAAGAAATGGCCCAATAAGCATGGTTTTAATATTTTGTTCCCAGGGCTTAATTCCCCTGGGAAAAAAACCCTCACAAAATGAACATATGCATAGACAAAAAAATTCTCATTCAAACACAATAGATTGTGTTGTTAAAAAAGGGAAATTTATCTGTAGGGTCTAAAAAGTAAAAATGTAATAATGATTCTTTAGTTTGTTTCTATATCACAGATAGCATTATGGTATGCTTTAATGGTTATGAACAAGGTTCTGTAGGTTATTACTTATATACCACTAAAATACTGGTATTCATAAAGCCTCTAAGCACACTAAAATCCAACCATCTTTCCTATTGGGTGTAACAAAGGCAATTTTGGATAATTTTTGCATCAGGAAAGTTTTGGCCAGAAGCACTATAACAAAACTTCTTCAAAAATTGTCAGGAACTCTTTTATCTCAGGATCTAAGGTGTTCACTCTCATAACTGACTAATGGCTTTGATGATTTATACAGTTTTGGGGTCAGTCAAGGGGAGATTTCAACAGGCTGGGTTTCTACAGGTGGTTAGCACCTACTGGACTATCCTGAAATATCTTTGTTGTCAGCACAGCCATGCAGTAGTTCTTCCTGGAAATTCTTTTATCTATCTATCTATCTATCTATCTATCTATCTATCTATCTATCTATCTATCTATCTATCTATCTAATCTATCTACATCTTTTTAAGGTTGTAACTGAAATAGGCACACAAATTAAAATGCTTCATTCTTGGTGTTTTCTGTTCCTGCACTCCCTCTTCTGGCTTTCTAGAATTATCTGGCAAACATCTTATGCCCATGTCTTATGATCCACTCTGATTTTGGCTGTAAACACATCAGCTGTAAAGTTAAGGCGCACTTTCGTAGCAGACATCAGAAAAGGGACTATTACTAAATAAATCAGGAAATTACCATAGCAGCCCAGTGCTTCTGTACATACCTATCCTGAGTAGAGGTTCCCTGGACTTTTGGAGACCAAAAGTAATCCCAATCTTGGTGCAATGGCTGCCATACTATGGATATTAGATCGGAATAGGAATAAAGAGAAAGTTTCCAGTTTTCTAGCTTGTTCTCTTGAACTGTGCAGTAGAATTTTGTATTGAGTTTTTTTCCAGAAGCTAGTAGAATTTTTCTTTTCACAAGTTTTCTTTTAAACTGTGCTACAATAGCACTGGTA
Source organism: Ammospiza caudacuta (assembly GCF_027887145.1). NCBI lineage: Eukaryota > Metazoa > Chordata > Aves > Passeriformes > Passerellidae > Ammospiza > Ammospiza caudacuta. Next base: position 48,393,164 of record NC_080593.1, on the reverse strand, counting down.
AATTACCGTTCTCCTGCACTGTTCAAAATCCAACTATTATGGTAATATACAGCTGAAATCAATGTAAATGATTTTTGTTGTTGAGCATGAGAGAAAATTGAAACATGAAGAATGAAATTTTCCATTTTAAATATTGTTCACTCAAATATCTTTCCAAACACTGTATATCTGTATATTTACATCCCCTGGGACCATACTGGAAAACTGAGCCAATATTGGAAAATGAAATAAACATCATCCTGTTGCACACCTGGTATTGTATTTACTATGCCCTTTTCTAAGTTGTAAACACTCTGGTTTCTATGTGAAGCACCAAAATGCATGAAACAAATGTAGGGGAAAAGTCTCAGGATTATGGAAACTGTTCAAATGCAAACTTAATCACCGTTTACTTGCTGTGGATATTATCCCTCTTTCAATAAAACTTCTGCATCTGTGAGAAACTCTTGAGATAGTTTGATAAGTGTTTTCAGTATATTTAATAAGAAATATATCACATATGGATATCATGTGTTGGAGTTCTTTAATAAAGCAATGTGAAAATGTGATTAAAAATGTATATTTAACACAGGAACCAGTGTATTCATTTCTGTATGCGAAGTCCAGCTTCTCCATGAATTTCAGTGCTCAAGGAGGTCCTAAAACTCAATGGCTTTAGAAAAATGTTCCTTGATTAAAGGGAATGCTGCCATGGTGAAGTTTTAGGATGAAGAATGGTGATGTTTCCTGCCCAGCTCCCCCAGTGTTCGTTGCTGTCACCTGTGCCACACACCTGCCTGAAAGCTGCCAGAGAAGGGGGGACCCGGCAGGCAGCTTCTTCATGCATGAAAAGGAGCTTACATGGTTTTGGGGTCTACTCTTAGCCCCTGTCACTTAGTGGAATCTCTGCTCTAGTCCTATAAAAACAGTCATCTGTGACTCAGGTGAGTCATGCCATTTATTGCCTCACACCGGCGTATTTGCTCAGACCTAACACGGAGTGTTAGCTTAGATCTGGTGTATTGCTGTCATGGTGCATTACAGTCTAAGGAGGGAAAGAAGTCTCCTTCCTCTTCTGGAAAGCCCACAGCAATTCTGCTGGGTATAAAATCCTAGCAGGCAGCTGTGGGACTTTCAGAGCAATGAGCCTCTTAAATATCAGCTGATGCATAAAAGCGTTATTGTGGTTTGAGGACTTGGGTGTTGCAGAAGAGTGGTTTTATGGGAAATCACTGGGAATTATTACCCTGCATAAAGATCCTCTTGTACATAATTATATGCAAGATTAGAATCAGTAATTCTGCAGGTTTTGGTCTTCATGTATGATGGGATAGTTCACAATAAGTAAATTTTGTTACACCACACAACAATAGTTGCTGTACCACAAGCAGGCTTCGTGGCTATCAGTTCTTGTCAAAGTGAAATGTACAGGACTTCAAAAAAAAAAATAAAATAAGGAAAACACCACCCTCACTGTCTGGTATTAGAAGATATAATTTGATGGTTTGCAGGGTGACATACCCTGGGTAGTTCACACAGTAACTGTGGGTAAAGGCATTAAAGAAAAATAAACCAAAGCTTATTGATCACTTTTCTTTCAGGAAGACGGAGAACTGATATTTGATATTTGACTTTTCCAGCGAGCAAAACCCACGAGTTGGGCGCTCGTCACTCGCCGGCGCTGGCGGGCCGCGGGGATGCTGAAGCGCCGGGGCCTGGGCGGCCGCGGGCACCGAGCGGGAGCGGGGCAGGGGCGCGGAGCGGAGCAGCGGCCGCCCCCTCCCGGCGGGTCCCGGCCCGGCCCGGCTGGGCTGGGCTCCCGCGGCGGCTCGCTCGCTTCGGGGGCGAACACACAGACGTGCGCCGCAGCGTGCCCGCTGCAGGGCTGCTCGGCGGCGGCGGCTCTCCGGGAAGGGAAGCGGCATCAAAATAAAAACGGCTATTCCAAAGGCAAGGAGGTAGCCCCGGATCCCTCTTTAGGGGCTGCAGGAGGAGGGACGCCAGCCGCACCCCCGCGCGGGGGAAGCGGAGCGGCAGCGGGCGGGGGCGGGAGCGGGTGTCGCCCCCCGCCCGCAGGTGCTGCCGATCCGCGGGACCCCTCGGCGGCAGTCGGCCCGGGGCTGCACATCGCGGCCCGGCCAGCAGGAGGAAGGAAGAGGAAGTGAGAGCGGCGGGTGCTTGTGCGAGCCCCGGGATGGGATAGTGCCGGGGGCAGCCCAGCGCACCGCACCGAGGCGGCGGCACGGCACGGCACGGCACGGCGCGGAGCGCAGCGCGGCTCCCGCGGCGGGGGCGGCCGAGCGGCCCCGCTGTGCTCGGGCCGGGGGACGCTGCCCACGCCGGAGGTAGGAGAGCTCGGTCCGGAGCGAGGACGCGGCAGCGGCGCTGGTCGGGCGCTGAGGGAGCGCGGAGGGGCGCGCAGGGCAGCCGGGGAGGAGGAACGGGACGGGGCCGGCGGCCGGCGAGCCCCGCACCTGCCCGGGAGAGCCCGGAGCCGGTCCCCGCGGCGGGAGGTGCGGGCGGGGGGCGGCCGCTGTGAGAAAGAGGAAGCGCAGCGCTGTGCTTGTCAGCGCGGCGGGGCCTCGGACGGCGGCTGCCGGCGGGGGACGGCCCGGCCCGACCCGCCTCGCCTCGCACAGCGGCTCCTCCCGCCGCCCTGCCCTCTCCGCCGGCCCCCGGCCGTGCCGCCACAGCCTGCCGGTTCTCCCCGCCGAGACTTCGCCGGCGCCCCCGCCTCCTCCTCCGCCACCACCTCCTCCCGCTCCGTCGCCTCCTCAGCCCCTCCCGTGCCCCGGGCAGCCCTGGCCGTCACCGGCTGCTCCTGGTGGCCGGAGGCCGCTGGCGAGGGCAGCGGACGGGAGCCGCGCACCGCCGGGCGCGGGGGGTGAGTGCTGGGGGGACCGGGGGCACCGGGGGGCGGCGTGAGGGGCAGCGGCCGTGCCGGACCCGCGGGGGTTAATGCGCGGGGTCGGGCCCGGGCGGAGACTGCGGCCGCAGCAAGTGTCCGCACCGCCGCGGGCGCCGCTCGGGAGGAGAAGGCTCAACTTTGAAGCAAGTGCATCCCCGCAGGCAGCCAGCGCCGTGCTCGGCGTTGGTACCCAGCCGCCGCCTCCGAGGGCATGCCTCCCCCTCGACCCGGCAGCCGAGAGCTTCTCGGGGGGTGGGAGGGAGCGCGTGTGCTCCTTTTCCTAAGTTTATGCTCACACAAGTGATCAAACCGCTGATGAATTTCAGATGAAATGATTGTTCTGAAATGTGGGTGGTGATTATGCAAAGCCACAGTAGAGCAAGCCTTGTAGAGCAGCCTTGTAGAGCAAGTGGGTACTGGGTCTAAAAAGTTACATTTGTAAAGTTTTTTTGGCTCAAAGCCTTTGCAAAGTTTATTTTGAATATCTTTTCCTTGCAGAACTAATGCAACTGTTCAGCTCTCCCCTGGGAATGGTGTAAAGTAAATATAGGAGTTCCTGAAAAATAACAGTGAGTACATTTCAAATCAGCAACGTTTTGTTTTTAACTTTATAAGAATATCTCTTAACCTGCCAAGGCTCTAAATGTGTAACAAACACAGAGAGAATGCCAATGATAATAACAGTGCAGGAAATGTACCGTGTGTTAATTGCTTTAGTATAAACATGGTTGTCTATGAGCTGTGTTTCATGATACTGCAGTTATGGTGCAATTTCAGCCAGGGATATTTTGAAGTGTATTCATTAACAATTAGGTTTTCTTTTGCTTTCATCCCTTAGCTGCCTGATTGCCCTTGGTTAAAATATTTGTCATTTAGGAAGAGAGGGAAACTGAGTAAGAACTGTAGTGAGTTCTGTATCTGTGACTGGGGATATTGTTTCCTCCTCTTTCCCATTGTCAGTTTCTCCTCCTTTCCCCCAAATGCACACACACATGCATGCCATCTCATCCTCAGTTATATAATCTCACAGACATTTATGGATCATTCATTGTTCGCATTAGTCCCATTCTTTCCATGTCATTCCTGCTTGATTGAGTGGCTTAGGCAGAATATTACAGAGGAAAGAAAATACATTGAAATTTACATAAAGTTCTTTCAATTTGAACTGCAAGTTTGCTTTCTTTGAAGGTTCTCTTTCCCCGATTCCCACTTTTTTTTTCTTTCCTTTTTTTTTTCTTTTTCTTTTTTTAGCTGTCTAAGTAGGTGGTAGGGATCTAATCTGATGACCAGTAACTAGATAAGGAGGAGGAACAGCAGCGGTGACAGCTTGCTGGTAAAAGTCCCTCTTGTGTACTGTTAGCAAAATATCCCTTAACACACGTCATAAAGCTGTTAAAAGTGCTGCAGCAGCTTTTAAAACTCACTAGTGAGAGAAAAGAAAGATTAGTATGGTTAAAACAGGGACATGATGTGAAATGGGTATTAGTAAAAGATACTGCCAGTGCAGTCTGTGGATCTGGGCGCGTGAATTGGCTCGTCTAGAGGCAAACCTGAATCACAATTTATTCATACTGGAAAGGTTGCACAGGGGTAGATGGCTTTCTTTCTCTCTCTGTAATCTCTTTGAAACTCACTGTGCACTGCAATACACCTGCCCTCTCTGTAGTTTGCAGCTTTGCTTTGAGTATCATTGTCTGAGGATTTGTTCTAATAAACAATTTGCTGATGGGGGGTCGGGGCATTAGAGGAAAGAAAACTGGTTTATATACATACCATTTTGATATTTTTCCTTATATTCTCCATATTCCAGGAAAAAATTACTAGGTGAAGAGTTCAGACAGATTTTGCTGAGGGGGGAGGGAAAAAGTCTTACCTGCTTACTTTGTAGCAGTCTTGGTAACCAAAAGTATCTGCAGTTCTGCAGTTGTCGTTATATAACCTGACCATTGGTGCTCTTAAAAGCAAGTGCTCTGTATTCTTGCTGTTAGGGTGCAGCATACTGTGTTGTCCTACAAAGTTATTTTTTAATGCCCTTTTACCCTGGTTCTCATGAAACACAGCTTGTTATGGTATGTAAAAGTGTAACTGTTGCTGACACAGTGCTGTGTGCATTGAGCTTCCTGACAGCAGCGCTGCGAGGTAGCAAATTACAGATCAAGAGTAACGTGGCGCTCCACCCTTCCTTCCGCTCTTTGTTTTTGTCTACCTAGTAGAAGTCTCTTTGATTTTAAGGTCTGGGCTCATAGACATGGGTTATCTCAATGTCTTGCCTACAAAGTGATGTTGAAATATGATCTCATGTTTTCCATGTTGATACACAGGGAGCAGAGCTCCCATGCTCACATATAAGACTTGTTGCTTTCTTCTTTTGATACTCTAGATGGCTTCAGTATATGATGGGGTGAATGGCTAATGCCTATAGATTTAAGTGTTACCAGGAAAAGGCTTCCCCAGATCTCTGCCAGTGCACCTGCACACTAAAATGCAGTGTTCTCTTATTCCAATAACAAGTTTTTGTTGTTGTTGTTTTATTTTGATATATTGCCAGCCACAGTGTTTCTAATTCTGTAATTGTCAAATAAGGATTTTCTTGGGACTTAAATGAGGCCATGAAGTACAGTTTTCCTCTCGAGCTGAGATTTTGCTGTCACTTGATAGTCAGTTTCCTTGAAATAAACAATCTCTTTAAAATTTACAAGCTCTCTTTGTCATGCTGTGCTGTGAATGTGCAGCATGTCCTTGGATTAAAAGAACATTCCACATTGTAGAAGGTGATGGGATTTTAGGAACCCTGGGAGCTGGGAAACATCATGTACCCTTGAATCAAGCAAAAGTACTGTTGTCTGTTCTGGTCTATTTTTCTGCACAGTTATACCTGGGCCTCGTAGACTTTCTCCTCTGCTGTGTCCCTGCACTGTCTGGAATGCACAATTTGAGTGAGAATGGGTTGGTCAGATTTGACTCCCCATGCAGTCATCATTCTATTAAAAAGAAGATTTCAAGAAAAAGAAAAAGCCTTTACAGTTATGTTGTCTTTGTTGTTATTTGAACACTTGAATCTACAAATAGCTTTATAACAGGTATCAGACCACTGTTCAGCAAGATATGTGCTGTATCTTTAAAAGATTTCCCTGCTTTGAGTGAGGTTTTTTTTTAAAGTTTCTTGCATTCGTGGCAAGAGGAATGTGCCAAGTACACGTTGTTAAACTTGTGTCAATTCAACAGAGCAACTGTTTAAAGGATTTAGAATAATTTTTCTTCTACTCAAGTCAGTCACTTTTTTTTTTCTTTTCTTTTTCCTCCTCTCTCTTCAAATATAGCACTGGAAAAAGAAAGAGAAACTAAAAGCAATTGGCAGAAGTCAGAATTTTGGCAAGCATTTGATGGTACTGATCTAAGAGGTGATAATATATATGTGACACTTAAATAAACTTCATGAATATGGTTTTAGAGAGACTAATGGAAGAAGAGTCACAAACTTGCAGAGCTGTCTTTTGCTCAGCATTTTTGCATCAAGCTCTTTGCAAGAATTTGGTTCTGTGGTGATATCCTTTATTATTGCAAGTGTGAGACACAAAAGACAGATTGAAGATAATGTCATAACCTTCCTGCTGGCTTTCTCTGTTTTCTGATCACTGTTAACAGTGAAGAGGAATATTAATGAGAAGTCTATGCTCCAGGGGATAGCTAGCATGCTTCCTCTTCTCTCCATTTCACATCTGACAGAGGAAAACTTCTGTGTTCTGGGCAGGCTGGCAGTGGCTGGTGCTACACGTGTGGTGCCCATCAGTAAGTGAGGCACTGATTTCTCAGGCTGCTGAGCAGATGGCTTTGTAAAGCACATGCCTGCACTCAAGAGCAAGGTGAACAGGGATTCACGTGGTGCTTGTTTGCAAACCCTTGGAAGTGCATTGATTTATTTTCCCTAACGGCAGGTTTCCAGTCTATATTTGATTTGTCTGCAGCAGGCTTGTTGTCAATGGCTGCCGGGAGAGGGAAGTTAATTGTGAGAAGTTGGGGGACAAGGTGTTTTTTTTGTTCTGCAATAAATCACACTGCAATGAAGACTTGTAGGTACTGCTGGTAGGGATCCCCTATAGAAAAGTGTTTTAGTTTATGTATAAATGAGCTCACTTTGGTGCATTTCTAGGGAGTAGGCTATGGAGTTCTTTAGAAAGCTGAGTATACTACCTGGAGGTGTAATGCAAATATGATAAAGGACCTGTTCTTACCACCTTTGGGGACCTAAATCTTCTTACTACTGTTTCTGCTCTGTTCCATTTACAGTCAAATAGCACTGCAAAACTCCACAGAAGCTAGCACTAGAAGAAGGGAGGCAGTGGGAGCTACAATTCAATGCTTAGGGGAAAGACTTCCCTTTTCAGATGGAATTAAGTTGATTTAAAATATTTGTGAAGCATCATCTTGAGTCAAGAGGCTGGGGATGGCAGTGGGAGGTGTAACAGGGTGGAAAATAGGAAAACAAATTATTCCCAAATAGGTTTATTACAAAACTATATCTGTGTCCTGGCTGTGTGCGTTTTCTCTTTTGCTTCTGCTTTCCTTCTGATTTTTATTTCTTTGAGTTAAACGTTCCTTGTAACTTCTTCCTCCATGTTTCCCACTTCTACTTTGGTACCTTATTCTTTGGTATCTATCTATCTATCTATCTATCTATCTATCTATCTATCTATCTATCTATCTATCTATCTATCTCAACTCTCATGATTTCAAGGTCTTTGCCCAGTCCTTAAGTTCTTTATCCTAGGAACCCTCAGGTAATTATTCACATAAATAATTCTGTTTAAGATTTCCAAGAAAAGCTGTGGCCTGAAGTGTGTATCATCTCCTATATTCTTAAAATCTCTAGCTCAAAGGCTTTATTGTACATACCTAATTTATGGCTGTCTCTGAAATCTGTCATCTGTCTATGACATCTCTGTGTCATCAGAGATGGTATAATTTCTTTATCAGCTACATGAATGCACACATAATAACCTGGCTCTTTTTCTTGTTGAGCTTGCTTCAACTGAAAGGGAGGACAGGTCACTGCTTCTAGGGGAACTTCAGATTCTGGAGGTGGCATTAAACTCTCATTCTTTAATACAGCAGAGGAAGATTATCTAACTTGCCAGAGCTTTTTTGGAAATCCGAGTGTGCATGAGGCTGGACAAAATTCTCCCTGTGAACCTTACTTTTCTTAACGAGAATGTATGAAGTTGACAACCCATATCAAATACATCCAACATTTTGAAGTTTTTCAAGAGGAGGGATAAGCAGGGTTTGACAACAGGCTCAAATAATGCTGTCAGCACTTCAACTTACCCCCTTCAGCTGAGATTTTAATGTGTGTTGTCTGAGGTTAGATGACTGGTGCTATTCAGGGGTGGTTTACTTCTAGCTCATTGTCAGCCTTATGGTAAAAATGGGAAGAGTCAGGTCTCCTGATGTAGTCTGTTGGAAACTTCCATAAAATTCAGTATGTAGTTGTCCTTTCCTGTGACCATGTGCAAGCTGTAAGTACTTTGTGCATTTGTTTGTGGACTTGAAAGCCATCTGTAATCCTTCTGATGGTGACTTGATCTTTCAGATTTGTTTTAATTAACTATTCATATACTCTCAGTACATGCATGTATTCTGCTTCTTGAATCTGTAGTTGAAGTGAAACTATTGCTTGCCCCTTTTTCATTCTCTTCAGCCAACATACATTTATCACATATTCCAGCAGAAGTTTGAGGGATACGTGGGTTTTGGCAAAGATTTCTCATGTGAGCAGTTAAGGCTTTCTGACTGGCTAGACTGGCAATTTGCAGTATTCTTCATTGAATCTTGTTGATGGCAACATAGCAGGGGTTACTCTTTAAACTGCTGCTTCATATTTTAGGACAGGCAGTAATCCACTGAGGTTGGGTGATGAGGAATTTATAACTATCCATATAATATCCTCTGGCCAAACAATAAATTTGATTTGCACATTTTTTCTCTAATAATGAGAAGAGAAAAATGTCTATGACACAGGTTGATATAATACAATTTTTTCTCTTGGTGCCAGTGAATGTACTTGTTACATACCAGTGCAGTCTTTTCCATTGCTTTGCTTTCTGGTACAATTGCCACATTAATTTTCATAGCAGCAGTTGTGGCTTCAGCTGGAAATTGAAACCTAATAAATGTTGGCTCGGCACATGGACTTCTGGACAAAGTTTTTCAGTAGCACTGAGCCAAACCAAGTGAAAAAAAATAAATTCCTAAACGTAAGTACTTGTCCTTGGATTCTGGAAAAGATATCTGGTATACCCTAGGCTGTTAAAATGTTGGAGTATTGGTGTTTGTCTTTTTTTTTTTTTTCCCTCCCAAGTTTTCTTTTCTTTTCTCCTCCCTTCAAGCACCAGCAGACTCATCTGTTGAAGCTCTACCCCCTGTGGTTCAAGTACATTCCTCCTATCAACCTTTTCACCCCACCTCCCACTGTCCCTCTTCACACATGCGCCTGAAATCTCTTCTGGTCATCAAACTCACAAAATTCAGGCCTAGATGTGGGGTCTAATTCTGAGCTCTACTTTATGTAGGTCTAAAATCTCTTCTGTAGATATGCATAACTTCTCTTGTTGTGCTTAATCTTCTTTTTCTAAAAAAAACCAAATAAGGGCAGAAGTTCTGAACAAGTTAGAAGTTCCATTGGAGACCAAAATACACATTTAGTGTGGTGGTTGTAACTACTCAGGAGAAGGGAGAAAGGGGGAGAAAAAGGAGCCAGTCAACCAAAAAGTCTACAAAACAAAATGAGAAGATCTTTTTCATTTTGGACTGCTTAATACGATTTTTACCATATTTATGACAAATAAAGATTTGACAGCTAGTGCCAGTTCCAGAAAAGGAGGGGAAAAGAGCATTAAAAAAAAATTCAGACCTTGAAAAAAATTAAACAATTATTGTTTCGGGGTTTTTTTGTTTGTTTTTTTCTTCTTTAATTGTAACTAATGTTTGAAGTAGGTCAGTTATGTCATCTCTTTTGAAAGGACTGATTTTCATATTTTGGAGCTAAATTTGAAACTTTTCTAAATGGCAAATGTGGAAAGCAATTTTGAAAGAGAAAAATAATCTCACTGCCCTGTGTTGCTCTGAGCCTTTCTCTGTCCTGGCCTTTTCTCTGACATATTTGGACAAACTGTGGAAACTTGGGCATCTGTTCTGCCCTCTGTGTGAAATGGTGATTTCAGTCTGTGTTTCTTGGATTAGCCTTAATATGTAACCATGTACAGCATCTTTCATAAACTTTTTTTAATATCCAATAGTCTGGGCTTTTATTTCTTGACCTGCTAAAAATAGTCAATTTTTTCCTTCAGCTACCTTAGGAATTTAGCTTGTTGAAAGTGTCTGGGTGTGTGTTGGGGTAACAAGAGTTGGTTGTGTCAGCTGTGTTAGGATGATTTTCTGGAAAGTAGAGGTTGCAAAGACTTCATCCCCTGCAGCTGTAAGTGACTCAGAAGACACATTATGATAAAGGAGAAATGTCTGCTGAGAGAGAAGGGAAAAAAATAATCTGCATAATTTTAAATCCAAGTTGAAATTCGAGTTCTATTTTGATACAAATGTATAAATAAAATAGTCTTGGGCTGTTTGCACTGGGATTTTACATTGATCTCCCAGTTTATAGGTCAGAGGGATCAAAACACCCACAATTCAGTGGTGTGTGGATTGAAGTTAAACCAGTAGGTTTTAAGATTTTTTTTTCTGTATGTTCCAAATTGCTTAAATTTTGTAAAACTATTAATTTGACTCTAGAGATGGAGAGGCTTTTAGCTTTGAATTAATTCTGTATAATTAATATACAAAGGTTGAAAAAACCAATGGTAGCCTATAGGCTATGTTTTCTAATTAAAGGAATGATGGCATAAAGGAAAAAGCAGTTGGACTTCCCTCCCCTAAATCAGTACATAGTCCACCAAGCTAGACTAGAAAATCAAACTTAAGTCAACCTATAGGTCCTTTGTTTCCAGCTAATTGTTCTTTCTGTGTTCATTGGTCTTCATAAGCTTGGCTAAGGGGATAAGCCTTGCTTTCCTGTCTTGAGGCTTTTTTCTCTTGATCTATTGAAATTCAGAGCTGAGGGCCCCCTTTAGAGAATGTCCTGTGGGTAGCTGTCTCCTCTGTAACAAAGAAGCCCCAGCTGTGGATGTGGATTGAACCAGAGGTAGCCTCTCAGGCTGGCAATTTGGAGCCATTTAGGAGAACCAGTAGTTTTAATTTAATTTGGGAATGATAAGCCTGACTCGGTTTTCATGCTGCTGATGTCTTGCTTTTGAATTCAGACAGTACCTGGGAGGTCCAGTGTTTCCTGCTGCAGGTTGTCTATCAGATATGTGACTGTAGTGGAATGGCATTGTGCAACTATATAGTTTTATGATGAAAGAGACATTGTAAATCACTGGTTTGATATTGGAAGAATGTAGTTTAGGTCGTTGCCTCAGGTGAAGCCTGGTGCCCTGAGTGAGTGCATCCTCAGGATGGTTGCCCTCCAGTGCTTCAATGCAAGCAGTGTTCCAACAGGAAAGACTGAGAGGGGAATTCAGGTGTGCCGCACAGTGCAGATGCTGCTATGAAGTGCATAACACCAGTTGACAGGGCTCATAAAATGTCTTCTACATCTTCTAGCTTCTTCATCCCAGTCTGTTTCCAGCAACCTCCTCCGAGTCAAGATAGACAAGTGTTAGTTATGGATGTATAATTACAGCTATACGCGTAATTAACTGTGCTGTCAGAAGGAGCCAAGGGGAAAGAGTTGTGGTGCATGTGTGTTGTATGGTGGCCCATGTGTGTTGTCATTTCATATGCACACTACATGGGACAAGAGACATGGGACAGAGAAACCTTGGGAGAAAAATATCTTTGTTAAAAATCCATCTGGGTCACAGAACACTTTGGGTTGAAAGGGACCTTTAAAGATCATCTAGTCTGAACTCCAGGACCTATTTTTTTTCAAAAGTAGTACTACTGAAAAAAAGATTTAATCAGTCAAATGCTAGCTTGTGAGAGCTGCAGCAAGATCCCTTAATTTACTGTATTTACCAAAAGAGAAAGGTGAGTCTGCTCAGTGTCATCACTTCATCTTTACTGGTTCTATGGCAGAAGTTACAAGTGGGAGCAAGGCAAGGTTGTGTTCTGTATTGATAAAGATAACCTGAAGTGGTTAAGAAACTTGGAGGTTGTTTTGAGCATCTTCTTAGCATTAATTTAAAAATATAAGAGTAGATGGTAGGATGAATGTAGACACAAAGAGATATATTTGCAAGCTATTTTCTGAATAAAAGCTGGGAATTGCCTTCCCAAGGGACAGCACGGACAATATGTGCCAGATTGTAATATGAAGTTCCTGCTGTAATTGTAGTGCTTTGGTGAGATGATTTAGCCAAACAGGGCAGAAAAGATCTGCAATCAATTTTTTTCAGATACAGGCAGAACTGAACTGCTCTAGCTATTGAATTATATAGTGGAATTTCCACCAGACACTGGGAAAAGCTCAGGGCAGCTCTATTTAGGTTTAACTGTCCAGTATTTTTATTGAATAAACCTATATATCAACTGTAGGTAGAAAATCTCAAACCCCTAGCATATGCTAAAGGCAAAAAAAATGTTTAAAAAGTGTTAAATTCAGTTTGAGAAATCTGCTTTTGTTTTCATTTTTTACTCTGATGGTTATCTAGTGAAGATAAAGTCAAAGAAAAAGGAATGGTTTAGAAGGCACTTTTTCAATGGAAATGAAGATAGGTGGTTTTAAAATATTACTGGACAACTGGCATGAGCTCTTAAAAGAGTGTATATAAAGACTCTCTGGAAATATCTATATTTCATGAGTGAAGGACCACCTCTCTCTCCTCTCTGAATTAGAGCAGATTGTTCTGTAATAAAGGTTGTCCATGGGTAAAATACCATGAAGTTGCAATGTGATTTCATGAAAAATACTAACCCTTGACCTTCTCCATAATTTCTTGTTTTGTATTTGTACTGATTTCATGTTGATATATCTACACTTGAAACTGAAAAAATAAACTCTGAATGTTTGGGTTTTTTATTTGTGCATTTGGATTGGGGTTTGTTTTGTTTATTTCAAAAGAAAAACTTAATCTGTAGCTTTTTGCTATCTTAATGGAGAAAGCTGTGCAAGGGTTTTATTGATCTTGTACAATAAAATCTGGTAATAACTTGCCATAATACTTTCACTAAAAATGTTAACCAAATAATCCTGAACAGCTGGCCCAACTCAGTTTCTCTTGCTAAAATAGTCACTCAGTACAGAGGTGCTAAACCTCTGGAGTTTGTACTTTAGAAGCAGAAGAAAGAGAATTATCTCAGTTACACAGTGCTGTAAACATTGCTTCTTCAGTTGTGAGCAGTGTATAACATTGTGCAGAGAATTCGTCCACAGAGTCACAGTTCAGTGCTCAAAGTCTTGAATGAAAAATTAAGTTCAAAGAAAGGAAGGCACCTTCCTTGAATTGTGTAAGAAATTGATGCGGACTTAAAATATGCAGAGTTACTTTTTCCTTTCTATGGTCTAAAACTGGTCTTCAGCTACTTCTGGTCCCACTGAGGAACTCAGGAAATCAGTGAAAGATGGGTGTGATACGTGTGATAATTGCAAAGGCTTTTGCTATTTGCAGAACAATCTGGATACCTCAAGGGAAGAACTTATCTGCTTCTTTCCCACTGGTATGCTGCTAAAGCAGAGCAAGTATTTAGGAAGAGAATGAGCCTCTCTCATTTTGTGTTAGTAGAGCAACTTTGTCTGAGGAGCAGCAGTTTCCCTGTTGTTACCCTTGCAGACAAAAAGATTGGGTTTCTGAGACACTGGCATAAAATAATGTGTCTTTCTGCGGTAGTTATTTTAAAGTATTTCTGACAAAAAATAGTGTCATTCTGCAGTTGTCAATGGCTCACCTTGCACAATTGTTAGAAGAAGAGCAGAAGTTTGTAGCGTCTGGTGCCACTGTTTGCTTCTGCAGAAATGGACTACAAATAGTGGAATGTTATTTACATCTGTGGGTATATGAATCCCCAGTGTAATGTGTTTTACTTCTATTCTGCAGAGCATTTTACAGAGGTAGGAGGAGCAGGTATTCATTGCTGGTGAAAAGCGTTGTACGTTACCTGCCCCTTTGGAAGGGAAATTTTATGTGTTTATATTTAAAAGCTGCCAATGCCAGAGGCATGGTTTTTTTATTATTATTATTCTTATTTTAAAAACCATGTCATGGACTTCCTTATCCCTAGAGATTGTTCAGTTTCAGACTCTTTGTTGGAACTGTACTGCCAGGAGCCTTCCTGGCCTCTGGCACTATCAACAGAAAATGCAGCTCTTAGAAGAATGGATTATAGTTTAGGAAGGGCCACTGGAGGGGGGAGAGGATACCAAGACTGGCAGTGAAAGGCAGAACTTGGCATTACAAAGAAATGGCAGAAAAAACATTCAGGCTCCTTGAAGGTTTTGATGATGGTAGAATAAGGTTGAATGAAGGAAGAGAAAAGAGAAATAAAACAAGTAGAAGGGGAAAGCATTAGCAGGCCCCCAAAGGGGAGGGGAAGGTATTGTCCAGTTTATTTAGGTCCTGTCTTTCTTGCAAGATAAGCCTGAAAAGGGAATTTTTGATCTTCAGTGTTTCAGTTTAGTAATTTAAATCCATGTGATATATGTAACTTTGGGGGGTTCCCCCACACAAAGTCATGTGAGCTTAGTCTGTCAGGCATATGGAAACTGACGTTGAATATCTGTGCCATTATGTAACTTCTAACTGACTGAAGAGATAGAAAAGCAGAACACAATGGCACATTCATTAGGTAAGTATTCCTCAGTGCTCCACAGCTCTAACACATGCTCATTTTTATATAACATTGCCCGGCTGGATGCAGGATCACTAGCTGGTGGCAGGACAGGTAACTGTAACAGGTTTTCAAACAACTTTTGCATCCTCTGGGGAGAATAGTGAAGCCAAGTGACACCTTGGATTGTCCTGCATGTCAGGGACATACAAACTGGCTGCTGTGCTTCAGAATGGCCACTGGCCTTTCTCATTCCTTTTTCTTTTGACTTCTTCCCTCTCCATCCTTTCTGTCTGCTGTTGCAGATCCTGTTTGAGTCCTTGGCAGACAGCATTATGGATTGTCTACCATAAGGATGCAGTGGGAGTAAGGAAGCTCCTGAGATTTTAAGGCCAATCCTAGATTATTCTGGGTCCTTTGAGGTGGGTGGGTGGGCGTGCAGACAGAAAAGATTCTTATTAAATTACAATTAAATATGAACTTAACTTTTGCTCCTGTCAATTCAGCACAAACCAAGACAGATATGGGTCATATTCTGTTTTGCACTACAGGTATAGATAACAATGGAGAAAATAAATGCACAGGTCAGATCAGTGGGGTGGGAAGCTCCCATCTTGTGCAGCTGCAGCTATGCCTCTGACCATTGCTACTTTCTGAACAGCTTGGAAAGCCTTCCTATGAAGATTTTTGCTGTTTAGGCAAAAAGAGATTGTAAGCTGCACTCAGGAAGCATTCTTTTAATCAAAATATTTGGCTTTTATATCCATGCACACACATGCATGTGTGCAAACCTGCAGTATAAAGCACAGTGAGGTCTATGCTTATTATTTCAGTGGTAGTAAATGTTAAGAAATTAGCCACTAAACCAGATGAAAAACTGAGTTCCTGCAAATTTAATTGGAACTGTGGTTGGATAAAGGCACGGGCATATGGCTGTGTCCTTGATCAAAAGAATCTGAAATCTGCTGGCTTAATGGTTTTCATCTCATTTCACTGGCCTTTGACCCTGAGAATTTTGTATAGCTAACAAATTCAGCCACTAGTGAATTATTTGCTATTCATTTCAGAGATTCACTGTGCTACAAAAATTGTAATGTCTGTCTCATAGAGAGGATGAACATTATGCTGGAGCAGTTGAGTGTCTTGGGTGTGTAGTGAGGCGCAGAGTCAAAGCCAGGCTTTTCTTTGCTGCTGCTGGAGCATGATTGCTTGGATTATACTGTTGTTCTCAGAAAATGCTGAGGTTTTTTCCCTAAGTATCTGTTGGAGGGTCACCTTTTAAGCATTGAACATCATTTGTAATTAAGGGATCTTAGCGTATTTTCTTAAAAGCTGAAAGGAAATTAAATTAAACAGTCCTCCATGCTGTTCTGACTTCTGCTTTAGGAAAGGATGCCAGATATCAGGGTAATAGGCAACACATTTGAAAACTTTCTCTAAATGTTGTTGCAAGGTCTGTGGAAATGAGTGGATCTCTAGAGTACTAAAAGAGAATAAAGTTTTATTGCTTGCTGTAAAGCTCCTGGTGGAGGGAGTAGTTACACTAAAGCAAGGTGAAGTTTAAATTTAAACAAAGCTCTCTGCTCTACTCTATATAGGTAGATCCATGTAGGTATACTTCTTCTGAAATAAGCACCTTTTAGGAGGTCTTGGAGAGGAAATGCAGTGAGCAAGTGTTTACTTTATTGTGGATAAACTTAGATTCTCTCCTTACACTTACTCCTGAAGAGACACCACACTGTCTTAAGCATGTAGCATTTTACTTTAACTGCAAATTTTGTCATGGAGGCAGGCAAAATGAGGGGAAGGAATGAGTGTTTGCAGATTTAACTTGTTGTCCTGCCCCTTTGGCAGTTCTAAATATCAGGAGCATGTGGAGAGTTACTGGCAGGCTTACAGGTAATGTGGAGCTCCAGCAGCGTGGCTGCCAGCGAAGCCAGCACTTACTAATAACTGACTAATTGTTTCTGTCACACCTGCACAAGCCTTTCTATCTCTCTGAAACACATTAGCATTCATGAGAAGTTACTGAACCATGATGAATGACAAACACATTTTAAGTAATTCTTTTGTGATTCTCCTTGGGCCAAGTACACCTTTTCTAAACAAGACCTTGTTTTTCTACCTCATGAAACATTGTATTTCATTTAACTGAAAGGCAGAGAAATGAAACCCTCTCCGTGTATTCAGGCTTACCTTTTAATGGGGATGTCATATTCTTGCTTCTGACTTTTTACCTCTGAGTCTCATTGTGTGGTTAGATAAAAAAACCCTGATCTGTGCTGCTTTTATTAATGCAGTAATAAGGCTAGATCACATATTGTGACACACTCAGTTGAGAAGCTTTGGATGCCAGTTCTGCCACCTCCCTGTCTGGGTGTTCACCCTGTTAAAAGCTGGTTTCCACAGAGGGCTGTGTCCATCTCAGCATTGCTCATTGAGTCAGATGATGGTTACTTGAACTGCATGGGAACTCCACAAGCCTTTTCCATATGAGAGTGCCTGTGCTATTCCAGGATCTTGCTGTGATCTCACCACTGCATGCCTGCCAAGTGCTTAGTTTGATTTACTGCTCTCATTTTCAATGTAGACTTAGACAGTCATGAAAGGAATGATTAAATCAGAGTGGGAATGACTATGCAAATAACTGATGGAAGTGTAAGAGTGGAATAGCAACAGCTATAGAGTTTTCTATCTTTAGTTATTTATTTGAAAAGTTATTTAAAGATAATATTGATCAAAAAATGCTGTGTTTTGCTAGGGCTGAAAGATCTTGCACAGTGAAATGGAAGTATTAGCTGAGATCACATATTACAGAAAACCTTTGGAATAACTGGTGTTTTCAGCATTCTAAGCCAAAACTCCAGGATGGATTTCTGCTGGCAAGATGTTGTTTTAGGTATGGAGAGCAACCAGATCTGCTTGAAAGAGTTGGGTCATTTTTGCCACCCTCTGAAGTTTTAGCTTGGTACCCCAAGGAACAGCAACAGATTTTGTTGCTTCTTTGTTTGGGATCTGTGTCTCTTTTCTCCTTTTCTACTCTACTTTTAAACTGCCAGCTCAAGCAAACCAAGTCCATAGAGCAATAGAAGTCCTGAAGATGCAAAGTTCAGAAGGTTTTTGAAAGTAGAAAACTGGGCAGAGCAGAAATTGTAAGGGAAAAGTTCTGGGGTGAACCTTATTAAACAGCTAGAGACCTGCACCAGGAATTCAGATGGGTTTGCCTTAACCCTGCTGCTGACGTGGAAGATCTTTGTTCTCTTCGGTTAGACAAATGTATGAGAAAATAATATTTTGCTTTTTTAAGGAAAAATGAAATGAAATGAAAGTCCTGAAAGCCAAAACTTGTACTAAAATTAGATTGTCATCCCTTAACTTACCTGGCTTCTACTCTGAAACTTGCAGGGTGTGACTTTACACAAAGCCTCATTGTCAGAGAATTTGTAGAAACCTCTACATAAGTGAGATTCAGGCTGCTCTAGCAATTTCATCAAAGTTTTTAAATAAAAATAGTGGCAAGCACTCACTTTAAACATTAAAAACGTCAAAATTCCAAGGAAGCACAATGTTTTAGACACTTTTAGGCAGTCCTGTTCTGCTCATGAAAGAGTATTGCTAATGAAGGAGACCTAACAAAACCAAAAAAATAGGTACTGTGTGTCCATATGGAAGAGTGCTGTGCAGATGGTAGACAAACACAGAGGAACAGTTATAAAATCCTGCTGTAATGAAGAGCTCAACTAAAAAGAAATTTACACTGCCCATTAAGGATGGATTACAAATTAATTTTGTGTTTGATAGGCCGTTGTTTGGAGCTTTAAAACATCCTAAAGCATAGACTCATGTTGCTAAGTTTCACTGTAAGAGTAAAGTTCACAGGTTGGTTTTTGTCTTTTTATAAATATTTAAAATTCTACAGGGATGCAGAAGGGAAGAAAATGGTGGCTAATGGAAATAGGATGTTAATTGTTTCCAAATGCTGGCTTGCTCATGAGGCATAATTTATCTCCAATTGAAGGAACCATGTAAATTCAGATGGTCAGGGGCTATCAAGGCATCAGATGGGGTCTTAGAGCTGGTCTGATGGTAGCTTCTGCTCAGGCCTCATTTGGTGGCTTAGCTCTGCTTTTTGACCTGCAGCTAGCCAAGGGCCTGACCAAGCTGACTTTTCTAGCTGGTGCTGGGAGAAAGAACTTGGGGGTCTTGTTTTTCCTCCTGGCCAATAGTGCCATGGCTTTCTTCTGGTGCCTGCTCACAGATGAAATGAATAGTTGCTGTAAGTTAGTATCTCTCAAATTCTTTAAGTAATTACTTCCCCCTCCCCATGTTTAGCATGAATTTCCTCTTCATTTTGAGCACAGCATGCTCCCTTGAGTTTGCATGTCCCCATCCTAACAATTTAGCTTAATTAAGGACCTTTTTTTGGTGGTACTCTTCTACTCTAAGCCCTTCTAGTATCAAGACTGTCATAATGTACATTCACCAATTGAAATATAGCTGTTACTCTTGGCTGTGTTTTAGTCCACTCCAGTCCCAGCTGCCTTTTCTTGCTTTAGTCTCTGAGGTTTTGTCTTTTCTGCCCTAGATGTTTAAATTCTCACATGTCCATCTCACTTAGAGATCTTAAAATTAGATTTAATTTCAAAGTCGTTTTTGAGAAGGAATGTGTGGGAATATGTGTATTAACAAAAAAAAAAATGTCAGTCCTTTGGGAACCACATCATTTTACAATTTGTGTTTCTACCTACTGATATTTTTAACTAGGCCGTGCTTTCCTTTCTTTCCTTCCCCCCACCTAAGGGAACTCTATTTGAGGTGAACTTTCTTCCTTTAGGATTTTGAATCCCAGTTAGAGCAGGATTGTTCACCTTTTACACACATTAATTCTGGGTTACCGCTTCTGTAGCTGTCCTGAATATTATATGCCTCTTCTGGGTTTGTGGGTTAATGTTAATTTAATGCAATTATTTTCAGCTGCTGTCTATTCCCTTTAAATCCTGTACTCTGCTGTTCTAAGCTAATGAAACACAGCTATTGTGGTGTGCTCTGCTTCTCTGCTTGCTAAAGGCTGTTGTAATGTGGAACACACTAACTGATAGAGATTTTCCTGTCTGCAGCACATGGAAGTTAGTAAAGGGCTGCAAGATTTTTTTGCCCTTCTAAATACATTTTTTTTTTTGCTCAGTCTTCTGCCACTTCTTACTTTTGGAATCTCCTTATATCTTATGTGTCTTGGTTTTATGGAAAAAAACCCCAAAGTGTTAAAGTCAGTTGGTGATGGTATGGAAGGAAGGACATTAAAAGTCTCTGGTCTGCTGGTTCACCTTTCACTCCAGTGCAGATGCATCCTGAGCATCTCTTACATGTTTTAAGAACCATATGTTCAGGATGGAGGAAGTTATGCTGGTTCTTATGCACAGAGCATCTGGAGTACGTATTTCAGGATATTTGTTGTGGTCAAGCTCTTGGTGGCTCATTGCAGTGAGAATTCCAGCCCTGCCATGCTCCCAGGGCTGGACTGCTTTCCAGATAAGCTAAAAATGCCCACCTACTTGAAGAGGGTGCAGGATTCAACTTGAAGTCAGCAAGATGACTTCACTGCTGTATCATGTAGGAGGAGAGGATTCACTGCAAGGGAGGCAACATATGTTTAAACTTAAATATCGTATAATTAGCCAAACTGGCAAAGGAAACTGTGAACAACATAAGGAACATGTATTAAGTCCATTTTATGATGTTTAAAGATTTCCCCAGTGTAAGAACCCCCACTCCAGTATTAATATTTCAAAAATGTCCTTATCCTATTAATATATCCATTTGACTTTGTCAGCAGTAGTTATGTCAGCAAGAGTTGAAGCTTGGTTTGCTCAGTTTCTTCCCCAGGTGTGTTGATACACCTGTTGTGGTGGGGAATAAGCTGTGTCTGGGAACCCATCCAGGTTAAAAATAAATTTTTTCGTTTTATTCAGCTTATTTTTTTGCTTGCTGGAGGCTTGGCTCCAATCCCCATGTCACACCACAAATGCTTTGCCTAATGTGACTGAAAGGCTCTGCTGGAGGGAGGGGATAAAGCAGGAGAGAAGGGGGAAGGAGGGACATGAATGGAAAACTTGGCCCCTGGGAGAAATGCCTCTGTAAATAGACCTATAGGGGAGATTGTAGGCGGCAGTAAAGATGTAGCAAACTTGTGAATGAGAGCAACATGCCACTCTTCCAGCTGTATATATTTTTAAATAATATTAACAGGTTTAACTGTGTGGGTATTCTTCATTATTTAAGTGAAAAGATGATTTTATTCTTGTCATGGCAGATACTAGTAAGATCAGCAAATCAGCCCTCTTTCTTTTTTTAATTTTTTTTTAACCAACATATTATTCAAGCCTGTTTTTCACCAGAATTAACAAGCAGCAGTCACTGCCTTGAAGGTATTGACCTAATTGGACAAGATCATACAAAATAAGGTCATACAAAGTCTGGAGAGGACCAGTGGCACCAAAAACCAGTGTGGCCAAGTTCTGTAAGTGGGTCAGAAGCTGAGTCAGTCACCGAGGCCAGTCTCCCATATCTGTAAGATTTCCTATTCCCAGCCCTGTCACACTGCCAGTCTCTGGCTTTCTGCAGTAATCCCCTTCATCCCCCAGAGCTGGACCTGAAACCACCAGCACGGGAGAGAGAAGGAGGAAGCAGCAAGGGGTTTGTTTACAAGCTTTTCTGCGTGGTGCGGTGTGTGGTGTTTTGACGTTTGCCTGCTCTGGATGTGACACCCCTTTGTCACTGAGGCTTGTTCTGGTTGGTGGTGCCAGCAGCAGCTCCTCGCTCCGAGTGCACGCACGCGAGGTCTCGGGATGAAAATCCTTTGGTGGTGTGATCTGTTACACACACTGGCTGAGAGCACTTCTGCTGCCTGCCTTAAACCCCTTGCTGCACTGCTGCTTGAAGCAGGGCAGCTGTCAAATCCTTCATCCTCAGTGCAAACTGTTCCACGGGAGTGCGTGCTGCCGACCTTTTGTACCGTAGCCAGACTTAGGAGGAAACAGTGGTTTGTATGTTCTGTAGTAACAGTGTTGCTACCATAACAGAGTTTTGTGCTTGCTTGCATCTTTCTGCATTTTTGGGGGTTTTTAAGGCAAAAAGAAAAGCCTGAAAACTGAACTTTTCTGAAACTTTTCAAACTCCGTTTTTCATGTGGTTTCAGTGGAACGTTGCGATACCTCTTTGTGTATGAGGTGCTGTGAGGGGATGGTTCTGTTCATTTTAGCTTCATGCTATACCTTTATGCTCCATTATACGAGGGTTTCTTCTGTGCCTAGAAGAGTTTATAGCTACGGTTAAGTGCTGAAGAACTGGAAGAAGCTTTGTGAAAGTCTGGGAAGCAATTATCATTTCAAGGCTCATGTATAATTAAGAGCTGGACTCAGTGATCCTTGTGGGTCCCTTCCAACTGGGTGTTCTGTGAATCTGTGTGGTGATGGCCTCTTTGGTAGTCATGTACCACCTTATTCTTTGGAGTTGTGACATTGCGTATGAATCACACTTTCATATGGGTCTAATTTGTTTATTAACTCCGCTCTGCTGTCATCTGTCAGAAAAAGCATATTATATCTGAGGTTACTCAGAAAGCTGGCACAGTGAAGTGTTTTATGGAAAAACAAACAAACAAAAAAATAAAAGCCACCCTGTACAGTTGCCAAGAGTGTATCTGCTGTCCTTTTCACTTGGAGTACCACCAAACTGGAGAAAAACTAGTCTCCTATCAAGAAAAGAAAACAAACAAACAATGTCTTATTCTTTCTTATGTTTCTAAGAAAGATGAGAAAGGAATAAAGCTGGTATAGGTGGAGGATTTCAGAGCAGAGGGGAAAAAGACATTTATTAATAAAACAAAACCCCATTTGTATGAAGTCCATCTGTGACAGCACTGCTTTTACACTGCCAAAGGAAGTCTTGGCTACTTCTCTCACAAACTTTGTAAAGAAATGTGACATGTTGGACCTCTAGTAATGAACATACTCCCAAGGCTGAGAGGTTTGCCATAAAAATGATTGATTTTTGTTTTCCTAACTGCATAACTATTTGCATTACACTAAGCAGCTGATACCAAATTTCTTCATCATCAGATGAGTCTCCCAAATAGCAATGTTGGTTGCTCTAAAAGTTTTGCAAAGCAGGGTTGTTCTGATCTACCTTTCTGCCATTACAGCAGCTTCAGCTGAGATTTCTTACAGTAGTTCTGTCTGAAATTTATATTCTAAGTATCGGGTTCCTTCAGTTTTTTATCCTCATCATACACTTTTTTCAGACTACTTAAGGCATCCTTCATGCTTCTTGTCACTGTAATAATAGTGATTCTAAGCTTGTTGGGTTTTGTTTCATCTTGACTTTGGCTTTCTCTGTGCTGCTTCTACTTCTCTGTGCTGCCTTATCAAATTCTGTTCCACCACACTTGCCTGCTTGTCAGCAAATCTGTGGCAAGAACTCTAGCTCAGAGGTGCTGACAGGAAGCAATCAAATCCAAAACACAAGCAAAATATTCTTCATTCATCAATGGCTTCTTGCTGCATCTTATCTATTCCCTTTTGTCATTTAGATTGTCAGTTTCTTAAAGCAAAACATAATTTTCTTTGTAATTTGACTAGCACTGAGCACTTTACAGGTACTTAATAAATACCAAACCAAATAATTTATATCCACATAATAGCCTGTTTTTACACAAACCTCATAGACGTGTCTTTTATATTTCCTGTAACTATTTTTTATCCAACTTGCAAAGCAGCAGGGTGGATTAAAAATAGACTGCACAGTGCAGTCTAGCACTGGAAAACAATGCTTTGAATTAGATCTATTACAAGTAGATTTTCTTATGTTTCAATGGGTTTTTTTTGGTCATGCTAGTTTTGGGAAGGGTCTTTTGGTTGGGTTTTTTTGGTTTTGGAGTTTTTTTGTTTGGTTTTTTTTTTTTTTTCCCTAATTGCTTATGCCACTGAGGTTCAAGATATGCTACCATTACAATGATGCCTGGATGGCACCTTATAATTTGAAGCTCCCTACAGCTGTGAAACCACCTGGGTCAGGGAGGATAAACCTTGCCCCTTCAAGATAGTTGTTGTTGGGGAACTGATTGATCTCCTTACCCTTATCTTCTATAAAGCTCTGGATCTAGGCATTACTAAGCATTTCTGATGCTTTCTAATTAATTTGCTCTTGCTGGCTACATTTTTTTGCTTCTGCTGGAGCCTGTGTTCGCAAAATTACTGTAAAAAGACTGGTGGATGAACATTAATCCACACTGGACTGGGAATTTACCAGGGCACTAAACTACACCCAAGCTGTGTGGCAGACATATAGCATGGTCATCTTGGCTGGCCTGTGGGAGGGCTGACCCCATCTGTCCTCCAGATGTCCAGGAGTTTTCTTCTACTGGTGTAGCCTCCAAAGGTGGTGGCATTATCTCACAGATTAAAGGTGAAATCACAGTGTGACTTGGGCTTAGAACTATCTTTAGGTGACGATTCAGCCAAAGGCTTTCAGAGACATCTGTGCCTTGTCAGGCCACCTGTGCTAATGGCTACTTCATTCCATGTGAACTTTCTGCATTTCCTCACACCATTTTAACTCTGGAGGAGGCTGTTTCAAATGCCATCTCCTCTGGTCAGGGAGTGAATATTCTCCAAGCTTAATCTTACTCAAAGAAGTCACATCAGGAAAGAGAGACTAGTTTGCTGTTGCAACAGCAATGTAATTCATCTTGTACCTCTTGGTGTGACACAAGTATTTGCAAATACTTTGTATTTTGTGCAGTGAACAGTCCTAGTTGCATCTGCTCCATGTTATGCTGTATACACCCCATGAGCTCTGGGAGTTATCCATCTGTGTTTTGCCACAGTTTTAGTAGTTATTCCAGGCATATGATGGAATAAAAGAATCCATTTCTCCGGGTTATCATCTTGCACATATTCAGTTAAGTTGCATATGCTTATCCTTGTTTCATGCCAGATTTTGTTCAGGACGGCCAGGGTATCAGACCCAGCCAGCACGGATTTAGGAGGGGTAGATCATGTCTGACTAACCTGATCACCTTTTATGATCAGGTAACCCGGCTATTGGATGCAGGGAAGGCTGTAGATGTTGTTTTTCTGGATTTCAGCAAGGCCTTCGACACTGTTTCCCATAGCATACTCCTAGACAAACTCGCTGGCCGTGGTCTGGATAGGAATACCCTTTGCTGGGTTCAGAACTGGCTGGATGGCCGGGCCCAGAGAGTGGTGGTGAATGGTGTCACATCCAGCTGACGACCAGTCACCAGTGGTGTCCCTCAGGGGTCTGTGTTGGGGCCAGTTTTGTTCAACATTTTTATTGACGATATGGATGAGGGCTTAGAGTCTTTTATTAGTAAATTCGCTGATGACACTAAATTGGGAAAGAGTGTAGATCTGCTAGAGGGGTGTAGGGCTCTCCAGAGAGATTTGAAACGGTTAGATGCATGGGCAGAATCAAACGGGATGAACTTCAATAAGTCCAAGTGCCGAGTACTGCACTTTGGCCACAATAACCCCCTGTACCGATATAAGCTGGGGACGGAATGGCTGGATAGTGCCCAGGTGGAAAGGGACCTGGGGGTGCTGGTTGACAGTCGATTAAATATGAGCCAGCAGTGTGCCCAGGTAGCCAAGAGGGCCAATGGCATCCTGGCCAGTATCAGAAATGGTATGGCCAGCAGGAGCAGAGAGGTCATTCTTCCCCTGTACTCGGCACTGCTGAGGCCTCACCTGGAGTATTGTATCCAGTTCTGGGCCCCTCACTTTAGGAGGGACGTTGAGTTACTTGAGCGTGTCCAGAGGAGGGCAACGAGACTAATAAGGGGCTTGGAACACAAGCCATACGAAGAGCGACTGAGGGAGCTGGGGTTGTTCAGCCTGGAGAAAAGGAGACTCAGGGGCGACCTCATCGCTCTCTACAACTTCCTGAAGGGTGGCTGTGGTGAGCTGGGGGTCGGCCTCTTTCTCCGGGCGACAACGGATAGAACAAGAGGACACAGTCTCAAGTTGCGTCAAGCGAGATGTAAGTTAGAATTAAGAAGGAAATATTTCACAGTAAGAGTGGTCAGAAACTGGAATCATTTACCCAGTGAGGTGGTGGAGTCATCATCCCTTGAAGAATTCAAAAAAAGACTGGATGTGGCACTTACTGCCATGATCTAGTTGAACAGTTAGAACATCGACTGGACTTGATGATCTTATAGGTCTCTTCCAGTCTTGAACTTCTGTGATTCTGTGATTTAATAGGCACAGGATGAATGCTTTTCATGTCACATTTATATTGTTTGCACGTTTGGTGAGAAGTTGTATCTTTTTGACCTTTCTAACCCAAATTAATTCTCACAAAAAACAACTGAGGTTTGGGATTGGATCATGTCACAGGAGAAGATCCTGAGTTTTTTTTCTTGTTCCTAAAGTTGAGTAATTTTAAATTATCATGGATCAATTTGAATGCTGATTTTGCTCTTGTATTATCTTCTTTTTGTATGCTTCTAAAGCTAGTGATTACCTACCAGTTCTTTATTGATTTAGTAGGTAATGCTGTCTAGTATTGCTAGTATTTCTGTCTGAGAGAGGTACTGTGAGGACAAATGCACAAAAAGTAGTCAAGCATTTAGTTCTGTAATAATGACCCACATAAGAATTTAGAAGCAAAGAGATTATTTGCATGTATGCAGTTAAAATTATTCAGGAATTCTGTGCCTTTGCAAACAGTATAGAGTACTCAGTTAATGGAGCTGCAGCAAAAAAAAGCAACTACATAGCTACAGAATATTTTACTGGTATTAAGAATAAATTTACAATTTCTAATACATGACTTGACTGAATACCATAAATCTACGATTACACATTTGTGTCTATAGAAGTGCATATACTAATGTTGGGCAAATGTAGTGTGAAATAGCACATAAACAACAAAGCATTGATGAAGTGTTTAGAATGCCTTTAAGTTAATGAGAGAGACTTATTTAAATTATATACTTCAGAGAATACTGCTCTCTGTTCTAGATTACAAATATCTGCTATTTAAACATTTTTCTCTGGGGGTTGGTGATAGGAGTGGGAGGAGATGCATTTCTAGTTTCATCTGTATCCTTGAATTAACTATGAAAAGGGGTGGGTTCTTAATTTAACTAACTGAAGCTAAAATCTTAGTGGAAACATGCTTTATTGTCTTCTGAACAAGCTTCCACAACTTATTTTAATAAGTGTTTTGCTTTCATTAGTTGACCATATTGGGAATGTAGGTTTCTCACAACAGGACCAGTACCTCAAGTAGCAGCTTGCTGTGCATTAGGTCCTGCCACGTTTGATAGCTGAGCCTTCTTGCCTTCACCTCCACCTTTGGCCCACTTTCCCCCTTGGACAGGGCAAGTTGTCTTGGTGAAGGGTTGAAGAGATGACTCTTATATACATGAGGAAGCTTTGCCCACAGAAGAGTCCTCCCACTTCTTATGCCCTCCAAAAGCCTTCTGCAGGGTTGACATCGTTGAACCTCAGATTTGGTGAGGGAGGCACATTTTATTTGTCTGAAGTTAAGAAATCTACATGAAATTAAATTTAACAAGATGTATCATCCCATCTGTATGCAAATATCAATCTTGACAGTAGTAAATAAAAAGGTCAGATGTCAATGTGAAATTTTTCCTTTGGATTTAAGGGACAGTAAAACTGAGACATCTGGTTAAGACTTTGAATCTGCTTTTTTTCTACAAGCTCAAAAAGAAAATAATTGATTTCCTGTAGACAGGAAATATTGATATTCAGTTTACCTGAATTCTGTTACTTAAGTGTATGTCAATGGGGTATTGGTGTGTTATAAGGGAATTCATAGGTCAGCAGCAACTCATCAGTAATCTCAGTATTTTATGCAAAGTATATGATAGTTTATCTTCTTTAGAAACCATTTAGCATATGCTGAGGTCTTGTCTACATAGGAATACTTGGAAGAATTAATCCAGAGTAAGATATGCTTTGAAAGTGGATTAAATTACATAGTACTCCTATACAAGGACATTAGGCAGAATTTAAGTGGCTTTTGTTTTAATTTCTTTACTTCCTCAGTTAAGTACATTAAATCAAATTAAAGACATTTAAATTTTACTGTTGAAGTTTAATGCAATCTTATTACACTGCTTTTAGTAATGTTTATCTGTATTTACTTTCATTTTTTTCTTGTAAGCAAATTGGAGGAATGTTCAAACAAGCAGAAGTCAATATTAGCAAGTTCAGTGTACATTCATATTTTTATATCTTGTGTACTAACATTGGGTTTGACCAACCCTGTCTCTCCACTTACTGATTCTACCCTTCTTCTAATTCCACATGCCTCATTTGCAAATTGTCAGTAATGATTTTTATATCCTCAAAGAGCTTTCTATATGAGAAATGCTGAGCAATGGCTGTGGTAGTATTTGATTAACATCCAGATGGAAATCTGAAGTTTGCCTTTTTTCGTTGCTGTAAAGGCAAGGGTTGAGTTGGGGAAGATGAATGATTTACAGGAGCTTTACCAATGAGTATAGCTATTTTTTCTGTGAAATTATGTCAGACACAAAGTGTTTTAATGTTACACAGAGTTCAGGCATCTACATCTGCTTTTGGTGCACCTGCCTGAGTACCTTTGTGTGAGATAAAATGTTGCTATGTCTTTTGTAGAGCCTAGGATGAGGGGTGTATACACACATTAATCAACAGATGTTAAATATGGGGGTTTGTATCCTTTACAGAAATGGAGACAAAAGGTGAGAGAAATGTTGCTCTGTCTGACCAGTAGCTAACGTTGTAGAAGTTGATTTGCAAAATGGCAGCACCAGCTTTGGACCTTTTAAAATAAACTGCTTTTTTTTTTTTTTTTTTTTTTCATTGTTTGACGATGGATACAAGTCCAGTGACATGGGGTACTTGAGAATAGCAAACATTTGTATGCACAAATATGAATGAGTGGCTCAAAAGTTTAATGGCTAATTACTCATGTTGGCATTGCAGTGTGAGGGCTGTATAATGCTGCTGTCTGAGGAGACAGACAGTGATTGTAAGTGCTCCTTCTGAATATGCAGAATGGTGATCTCTGGTATGTGTTTTGTCCTGTGCGTGGCAGCATCTAGCAGTGGGCAGTTGTAACATCTGATGATTTAAATTGCCAAGTGATGCCTTTACACTCAAATCTATAAGAAACCAACCTTTTCCTCTCCCACCCACAGCCCCATTGAGAAGTGAAATGTACTGAGATGCAAAAAGTATGTCAAATATGCATTTAAATGTCTTGCTTCTCTGACGTTTCATTTGATATGTGCTACATGTGACTTTGAAGCATAATAGCACATTGTCCTAAACTGATGGAGTTAGTCAGTGTTTGATCTCTTCAACTGAACAAAGGGATTGTTTTAATGTTTTTTAATGACCTTTTAAACAGGAGAATTGATTTTTTAAAGGGAAATCGGGACATAGCTGAGTCTTCTTTTTCTTTAGAGTTTGAGCAAAGTAATCACAGATTTAATCACAGAGTATTTTAAGTTGAAAGGGACCCACAAGGATCACTGAGTCCCGAAGTTATCAACAGCTTTGGAAATTAAGATCCTTAAAATACACACTTTCTAGTGATAGAATTGGAAGAGTTGGAACTCTGTTTACCTGCTGATGTTCACCAGACTTCTAGATGGTGCACCTTAAAGGCTGAAGCTTATAGCTTTGAATATTAAAGTCACATTCCTGTGAATATAGCACAGGTGAGTGAGAAGGAAAGAATACAAAAAGCATACTTAGCAAATAGTGGTTTGTGCTAATAGCCTTTCTTGTCACCTTGTGGCAGCATTTTTGAAGTACCAGGTTTTAAGCCAGGTGGCATCAGCTGTGGGCATAGGTAAGTCAAATGATGGCAGGTTTGAATGTAAGTCGATCAAACATGCTCTATACTTAGCCAGCATTTTTGAAATATTGCTAAAATTAGCTATGTAGATATCTGCAGCTGATGTGAAGTGGAGGTTAGCTTTGTTGGATAGGTCTAAATAAAAATCTTGCCCTAAGATTGTTTTTAAAATTAGCCTTGCTTTTGCTTCCTGCTCTCCCACCCACGTTTTTGAAATAATGCTACATCTTGAGATAACAATTTGGCTATTATCCCTTGTGTATGGTTCCTGATTCTACAGTTAGGTAAGAGTATGAGCAAAATGTAAATTCTTTGGTAACTTGGTAGAAGATACTATTTCATTACAATTGCTATTTAATTTTTGCAAAAGAAAAGAACCTCCCACGCTGAATGTTCTTTTGAGTTATTTGAGGTTGATTTTTCATGAATAAAATTCTTAGTCATCTCCAGAATCTATGCAATATCTTAAAAAAATAAAGATTTTGCACATTTCAGTAGTTCATTGGTCTCCTTTTGCACCTCTCTTGCCTCCTTGCTTTGTATGTAAGAAGCTGCTTTTCTGGCTGTAGCACTAGCCTTGAGGTTGGGAGTTAAGTGGTGAAATCCTTCCCTCATGGTAACCAACAGCAAAGAAATTTGCATTAATTTTCTACTTTAAGCCCTGACATTGACTTTCTGTGTGACCTTGATGTGAAGGTCTTATCAGCAGAATTTATGCAGATAATCTGCACCTTGTTCTGCAGAACAGGAACGTATCATGGGCTGACATGTGGTAAAGTTGCATACAAGCGGTTGATACATTTGGTAGTTCATGTTTTCCTCCTCCTGTGTGGCAGAACTCTTGAGGATATGTGAGGTCCTTCATTTTTGTCAAAATACAGCCCATCAAAGCAGGATGCATCTTCACAATGGCTGTAGTTTTATCTTGAACCTCTGCCCCACAGCTGCACATTTTACATCAGTTTATATCGTGTACAATCTTGGGTGAGTAATTTTATGGAGAGGAGTAGAGTACTAGAATGCTGTGCAAATTGGCCCTTGCTGCAGTGAGTAGAAACCCATAGACATATCACAATAGTTTTTTGTACCTGGGTATGTTACATATTTGTACATCTAATAGTATATGACAATAACAAGTAAACTGGAATGTTTCAGGATATCCTTGTAAAGGATTTTGGGATCACTAAAAGTTGTAAGTGAAACAGCTCCTGTGGCTTTATTTCAAATATCCACTCTTGATGCTATTCTAAAAGCCTGAACTCATGAATCATAGAATGGTTGGGGTTGGAAAGGACCTTAAAGCCCATCAAGTTCCAATCCCCCTGCCATGGGCAGGTACACCTTAGACCAGACCAGGCTGCTCAAGGCACTACTCAAGCTGGCCATAAACACTACTAGGGATGGGGCATCCTCAGTGTCTTTGGGACACCTGTCCCAGTGCCTCATCACTCAAAAATATTTTTCCTTCTGTCTAATCTAGACCTACCCTCTTTCAGTTTAAAGCCATTACTCCTTGTCTTATCACAATATGCCTTCTCCATCTCTCTTGTTGGCCTCCTTTAGTTACTAGAAGGCTGCTCTAAGGTCTTCAAAGAGCCTTCTCTTTTCCAGTTGATCAGACCCAACGCTCTAAGCCTGTTATCACAGGAGAGGAGCTTCATCCCTCCGATCATCTTTGTGCCCCTCCTCTGGACCTGCTCCAACAGGTCTTAAGGGCCCCACCCTTGGGAAAAAAGGGAAATAAGGAAGACCTTGGGAAGTACCAGCCAATAACTCTCACCTTTGTGCCTGGCAAGACTATGGGGTAAATCCTCCTGGAAACTGTGCTAAGGCAGATGGAAAGTAAGGAGCTGGTTGATGAGAGCCACCATGCCTTCACTAAGGGCAATTTGTGCCCGACAAATTTGGTGACCCTCTACAAAGGCATCCCGGCATTGGTGGATAAGGGAAGAGCAAATGTCATTGAATCTATCTGGACCTGTGCAGACACTTGACGCTGTTCAGCACAGTATCCTTGTCTCTGACTGGAGAGACATGGATTTGATGGATGGACCAACTTGTGGATAAAGAATTGTGTGCAAAGTCACAGTCAGAGAGCTGTGGTCAACAGCTCAATGCCCAAGTGGAGAGCAGTGATGAGTGGCATTCCTCAGGGGTCTTTAATGGGATCAGCATTGTTGGGCACCTTTGTCAGTGACATGGACCATGAGATTGAGTGTATGCAGCAAAGTTGCTGATGACACCAAGCTGTGTAGTGAGCTTGACAGGCTGGATGGAAGGGATGGCATCCAGAGGGATGTGGGCAAGTTGAGAGATCTGTCTGTTGGTCTTGGTGTTGTTAAACCTCCTGTTGTTGGATTTGGCCCATCTATCCAGCCTCTCCAGGTTTCTCTGCAGAGCACTCCTACCCTCCAGCAGATCGACACTCTCCCCACCCCCAGCTCGGTGTCATCTGCAAATTTGCTAATGGTAGACTTGATGCAGCACCATTGCCCACCACTCTCTGTCCTGGCCATCCAGACAGCTCTTAACGCAGCAAAGAGTGCATCTGTCCAAGTGTGGGCTAGCAGCTTTTCCAGAAGTATTCTGTGGGAGATGGATTGACTTTCCCCTCCCCCAGCAGCTTTAGTTTAAAGCCCTCCTCACCAGCTTGGCAAGCCTGTCAGGCTAAATGACTGCATTAAAAAAAATTTGTTTGGGAGGGTAGTAACTCTCATTAGTCTAATTGCTGTAGCTGAAGAAGGTAAACAATTTAAGTTGCAAAAAAGTGTTTTCTGTCATGAAGTGCAAGCAGCAGACTTGAAAGCTAAATTGAAGTCAGAGAACACATGCTTTGAACTTGCTCAGGTCTGTATCAGTCTGACAGAAAAGCCTAGCTGATAGCTGTGAAGTAAAGAGCATGATGGAAAAGTAAAAGGAAGAAGGCTGTTGTGAATGGGAAGGAGTGAGTCAATAACATATGTCTTGGAAAACATGAAGACATTTTATAACGTGCAATAAAATTATTGTCTCAATCTCATCTTTTGTTATGCATTAAAGCTATGATCTAAGACTTGTTTCTGGAAGGCTGGGGGTGGGGTTTTTTGTGAGGGAATTTTTTTGTGTTTTTTTATTTCTTTTTTTTTGATGTCTCCAATGATAAATGTTTTTTTTCTTGTTACCCATGTGAGTTTGCACTGGTGCAACTGTGTGCATTTAGCAATAGTTCATTTAAAATTACCATGTAAAACTAATTAATGAAACAACACCTATCTCTTTTTTAAACAGCAAGAATTAGTAGTCACCTTAGTAGTGAAGACAACAAATATCAGCTGAGAAAAGTAGTTCGTGATTTATATTTAGATACTGGGGTAGCAAATTTTAGGGTTAAGTGCCTTTAGAATACACCTGTTACAGAAGGCAGCAGTTGATTTGAAACAGGCACTTAGGAGTACTTAAAATTATAATTTTGAAGGTTGCAGCAGCTACATTTACTGTTTGGTTGAGCCTCAGAAAAACTCATAAAAGTCCAGCTAATTGGAAGGGCATGCCTTAATGCTTTGCAGTGTGTCTGTTATGAGGGGATGTGTGCCATGTTTGGGCTCTTTCCTATGGCACAGCTTGTATTCTGAGGTCACTCAAATCATGGAGCTTCTTGAGGGGTATAGCTGTGCCACATGCACAGGATATTTAATTACTTTATGAAATGCAGTTTTATTTTGCAAGTGGCGTGTTTTTTTCTTAGAGTCCCAACTGATTTGCTAGTGTTATTGCTAAGGGGATTGTCAAAGTGATTTTACCCTATGTTCCAGCAGGGAACATGAGAGAACTAATATGAGCTATACTTGCTTCCAAAAGGGTACAATGGAGCTGTGTAAACTTAGTAAATAAAAGTTCAAGTAAAATCACAGTGGCTTTAATTTGAACTTTCTTTTTGGTTAAGAACTTCCCCATTTCAAGTCTAAAATCATCTTTACTTTGAAGTGAGGTTTGTGATATAACAAGGAAATGTTATTCCATCTGATGCATATTATTTTGCTGTTAGAGTTTTCTTTGCAAATGAAAGGAAGAAACCTTTTTTCTTGATATGAAAAGCCAATTACTGTGTTATCCAGAAAGGGCTTTAATGACCCTAGCTTACCTAATGATAGCATTATCAAAATAAACCCCCGTTCACAGATTTATAGGATGATGTTTTTTATTTTGAATTGCCTTTTATCTCAAATTATTTGTAGTGCAGTAGTTGCTGGGTGGAGATTTGCTTGGATTTTTTATTTGCTTCTTTTGTTTGTTTGTTTGTTTTTCAGGCCAATATGAAAACATTTCAGCATGTTTTGTTTCTGTTTTGATGAGGCAAGATTTTTTTTTGCCAAGTAAAAAGTTTAGCTAATGTTGTAGTTTAGGTGCTAATGTGAAGTTACTATGTCAGATTTATAAGTAACCTTTAAAAGTAAGCATATGAATGAAAAAATTTCTGACAAAAGTCCAACTTCTTGAATGCTGAAGTTGCAGGGGTTTTCTTTAAATGACAGAGAGGCTGGGTAGGGCTGGGACTGAATTAGTTTTATTTTCAGATTGTGGTATGTTGCAGTTTTCTTTTAATGGCAGAGGCTGGAAGAGGCAAATTAATTGCTGTTGTGGTGTAGAGGCATGTCAAATTATGGAGTTTGTGTTGTGCTGAATTGGAATGATGAAGTACAGATAACAGGCCACAGCTGTAGCCACAAATTAGGCCTCTCAATTTGATGGTGAAAGTATTGCATTAGAATTGCTTTTCTAGGATTACCATGTGGAAAGTCTGATGAATAAAAGCAGATCTGAAATACGGAAGCTAAAAATCCATGCTGCTGCTGCTGCTGCTGCAAAAAGCTTTTTGGGGCTTCATTGTTGTAAACAAAGTTGACAACTTTACTTAAGCAAGAGCAGTGCTCAGGAGCTTAGTGGTCTTCAAGAAATGCCACTGGTTTTTGAATCTTAGCAGTTGCTTAAAGAACTAGAGTTCTCTGTGATTCCTTCATCTTACAGCCAGCATGGCTGGGGTGAGGATGAGAGCTATGATCTGTCCCATGGGCTCACAGCACCTGTTTTTACACACATTCCAGCAGAGTTGGGAGCATGGGGTTTATCAGGAGGTGTTTCTGGAAGTTGCACAAGCTTTGATCTAACTGAAGTACTCTGCAGAGTCCTTCCTATTTGGAAAGATCCAGTGAGGAGGTAGAGCATCACCTATGAGCTCCTGTGGGCACAGGAAACTTCAGCATGCAGGTTTTGCTCTTGCAGTCTATGTAGCTACCCTGTTGCTGTGAGAATATTAATGCTGCAGGTATTTCCAGGCACAGGATAGTTGCACTGTAGTGGCAGATCAGATCTAACTTACAAGAGTGATACTGAGCAGTAATAGTTTTAGTAGCAGGAGTGTTAAAAACAACCCCAAACTTACCGGCCTGTCCTCTGTTCAGGTTGGCTGTCAGACATGCTCACGAGAAGTTCACAGATGGTCCAAGAGCATGAACTGAGGTGGACTAGCTGAAGCTGTCACAGCTGTTTTGTAGTTGTGTGTCCTATAAAATTATCTGGGGCATTGAATTCTTACAAAAACAAAAGATAGCTCTGGCCAGGCGAGATCTGCATGCAAACTTTGCTTATCCCACAAAACCAAATCCTGTATAGGGCTGGAACCAAGAAGATGGTGAGTAATAAAAGACTGTGCAAAGTGTCCCCCTCCCCTTCCTCAAATGTTCTCATTCAGTGAGTGTAGCTCTAGCCTGACCTGCAACATCCTGTTCATTGTTTTTGTGCTAGGAGTTTCCTGAATGCCCCATGGAAAATGTGACACACTTTAAAATTTAGAGCAAATATCTTCTGCTATGGGGCACAACCAAAAGGGAAAAAACCTCCATTCTGCATTGTGACTTTAGTCCAGATTTGCATTCTAGTGAAGAACTCTCATCCATAAAGTGTCTGGAACATAAGATATTGAAATGTAAAGCCACACAGTTGTTCCTTGTATTTGAGTATTTATTTATGCACAACTTGGAATTGATAAATCTCTGGCCTTTTAAAGGACTCTTCATTTTTTCTTACTGATATTTTAATATTTTTCAAATGCATGTGGCATTTTACTTGGTTGACAGATGATCAACTGATGTTTATGTACAGTAGTTGAAGCTATGTTACATTTGGGATGTAGTATTTTATTGTTTGCTTCAGTCTACTTTTGAGACTTTCAAACTGGAACTCCCATCGAGTCCTTCAAATCTATAAATCCACATTTTTAAAAGAAGGAAGTAAGATAGATGGCAATTCTAACATTTGGTGTCTAAGGGTTTTGTGATGGATTATTTTCTTCTGACTCCTCTGTTCATACTTACTTTCATAATCTTGAAAAGCAGAAACATTTATAAATCAAAGTGGGTTAAAGATCAGACACGTGGTTTTATTTTAATAAGGGATAAAGCTGAAACCTTACTGAGTGGACATTGTTCAGCACTTGTTCTCTGGGGCATATGAATCAGTCCCTTCATTACTGGTCTGGACGCATTTCCTTTTGTGGTTGCCATGTATTTTGATTAGAAAAACCAATACAAGATAATACTTGATGCGTTTCTTTTGGCATTTATGCTCATGTGCAAAGTTAATATTAAAAAAAAAAAAAAAAGAGAGCCTTTTGTGGCCGTATGAAGTTTTGATTTCACAGAGTGAGTTTGCTTGCTTGCTTTATATCTGTCGGCAGGAAGGGGATGTTGAAAGAAGGCATAGTGATCCTGCAAGCTTGAGAAAGAGCTGTAATTTGCATGGTTACATCTTGTATGTCTGGGACCTGTCTTCCCAAAGGCTGCAGGGTGAAGTGTGCTTTGGGGACTATTTGCTCTGTCAGTGTTGAGGAAAGCAGCAGGGAATGTGTGTTTCTTGTAGCTTTTTCTCATTGCTGGTTGTTAGTATTTGGGACAGTGTCCCCTGAAGAGGGTAAGGTCAAAGAGAGAAAGAGTCATAAATTAGAGAATTAAAGAATTTTAGACCTGTACTATCATCCCCCTTGCTGCCATACCTACACAACAGCCCTCCCTTCAGTGTCTCTTTATCAGTATTGCTGAAAGAGGCTGCTAAATGAAGAAAGCAGCTTTCTTTTCTGAACTTTTAACCTTCACAAAAGCTACCACACTTGGGTTCTGCAGAGCATAGGTTGTTTTGATCTGCCTTTAAAAAAAATATATAGGAAGAATGAAATATCGATGTGCGCTTTTGGATTTCCCAAATTGGCGGTTGAAGGTCTTGCTTCCCCGTGTTTTAAAAGCCTGAAAAGTGCAGAGAGATATTGGTGAAGGTTGAAATGTGTGTGTTGCATCTCAGTTGGGATGTACTTTGGCTGAGATGAAAGTTCAGCAGTTGGTACAAAATCTCCACCTGGAAAAAAATGGTTGGCATATGTGTGAATTGTGATCTCTTTTGAGGAAGTGGAAGATGGCTTAAAGAATGGGTCATGTAAAGGGAAATAAAACACTGTCAGAAAAGAAAAGGAGAAAAAAAGGTCAAAGGTGAGAGAGATGAATTGTACAGCCTAGACTAAATGTATTATGCTTAGATTTCTTCTATGAATGAATGTCCTGTTTAAAAATAAATAAACAAATATTTCCTCTCTTCATCCTTGTTAAAAAGGACATGGTGAAACTCCTGGCAGTCACTATTCTTTCTAAGAGTCAATAATTTGAAAATTTTATGTCCTAAAAGCAAGGAAAGCACATTAAAGTCTAATCCATTCTTATTCTAGTGGGTCTTAAAACTGTCATCACTTTAAAGTCATGCAAAAGCAAAAATAGGGTCTTAAATACAAATGCTTTTTTTCTCCAGTGACTTTTAATGCACATAAGTCAATAATTAAAAAATCTAAAAGCAGATCAAGATCGAATCATGCCTTAGATACCATTTAATCTAAAAGTGCTTGAAAACACCTTTCAGGGATATCATTACTATCTTTGTCATCTATATAGAAATGTAATATATTCTTGGAAATTTGAAAATTTAGGGGGCCATAGTTTGGTGGCAGAGACCTGTAGCCTTTCCTTCTCACACACAGCCTAATAGCTGTGCTGAATTCATCATGACATGTGTTGTGGCAGCTCAAAAGGAAAACGTGCTCAACAAGGCTTTTTACTTCTTAGCTCCTAGAGGAAACTGCCAACCTTTGGCATGGTTAAGTTTCTCCTAACAGAAAGCAGCAATAAAAAGTGTAGAGGTAACTTGGCTGGTGGCAGGCAAAGCTACCTTGCTGCCTTCCTTTTAAGACAGGATTCTTCTTTCTTGAATAAGGTTGGTTAATGAACCAGGGGAAATAGTAACACATTTAGGAAAGGAACTGTTAAAACAGGCACCTCCTCAATTTACTGGCAATAGTTCAGTTTGATCTTGTTAGAGATGAAACAGTTCCTGAGAAAATTGGCATCCTTCGCAGCTGTGGGATTTTTCATTTTGCTGTCATGTTACACATCTTCAAAGCAAGAGGCGAGCGTTTTCTGTCATGTGCCTGTCTCTTTTAACATCTGTATTTCCACTTCAGCAATGAAATTATTAAAAGCAAAGGCAGGGGAGTGGGGTAGCCAGCAGCCACGCATTAATCCCATTGTATAAAACTACAGAGATTATTTGGGTCCTGAAAGAGGTAACTGTGACAGGACAGGGGTGTCTTCCT
Organism: Ammospiza caudacuta; assembly: GCF_027887145.1. Classification (NCBI taxonomy): domain Eukaryota; kingdom Metazoa; phylum Chordata; class Aves; order Passeriformes; family Passerellidae; genus Ammospiza; species Ammospiza caudacuta. Next base: position 48,354,891 of record NC_080593.1, on the reverse strand, counting down.
GTCATGGGTGTGCTGAAAGCAAGGCAGTTGCCAGGAATGGCTGAACCAATGAGTCAGATGAGAGATTAACCTGTTCTCTACTCAGAAATAAACTTTCGGTGCTCTAAAACCAAAGCACTCGGTGCTTGGCAAAGTCACTTGTATTAAATGATGAAAGCTTGAGTAAAAGGAAGAATGTGATAAAGAGACAAGCAGTAGTTGCTTCCTTGGCTGTTTCACAGTATTTGCATTTTGATTGGCTCTGCAGACATTTGTGTGTGCCTTGGGGATGCTTAACGTGAGGAAAAACAGCTTTATAGGTAAAGAAAATGGCAGTGAGGTTTCAAGCTTGGTCCTTACAGCATGTTCTGTGTGCTCTTTCAGTCTTGGCTTAAATGAAAATAATGGTGAAGATTTTTTTTTGCCTGGGAAAATAGTTTCCCTTGCTGACTTGGTTTAAAGCATGTAGTCACCTAGAAGTATATTTGTCATTTTGTCTTGGAAATGAATCTTTTAATTTGGCTGAGTAAGATAATTAAAACACATTGGAAAATAAATATAGCCAAAAAAAGGATTTGCTCTCCTCTGTCCCATCCAAGAGTGCATATCTGGTATCCTTGTGAAAAGCCCTGTCTGATGGATAATTGCTCTGAAATGCTCAAAAAGAGCACAGTCCATTTCCAGCAGACCCCAAAGCTGCATCTTCACTTCTACATCTGGTTTCAACGGAAAGTGTTGTATTGAGTCTTAGGGTGGTAGCAAGAAATAGGTAAGCCAGTCTCTACTTTCAGGGCCCTGAGAGCTGGGAAGGGTGAAAAACAGGAATATCTGGGGGAGTGTGGTGCTGCATGTTATACTTGGTGGTTGGGGGCACACAGAAGCAAAGGGCAAGTGCATGGCCACACACCAAGCCTTTGAATAAAAGAAAATTAAACACAAGTGTTCTTGCTTCCAAGTTTAGCATCTTTGTCTTTGAAGCAGAACTCTCTGTTCATTTAAACAGCGTGATTGCTACATGTGGTAGAGAGTCCTCTTTAATTAGTGCTTTGGGGAACAAACTTGGAAGATATAGGGTCTATTTTCAGGTGGGGTATTGGGGTTTTTTAATTTTGTTTTTAATGGTCTTTCTCTTATCCTAGCTCCTAATGGTTACATTTTCTGAAGGACACCAAGGTCAAATGAGAATGTAGGGCTCTTGTGTTTCAAGGGGTTTGTTTTGCAAATGCTAGAATACATTTTTCTAACTTGTTTATATGGGAGAATTAGACTTTGTCCTGGTCACTGATGGAGCATATTTACCTATGGACATTTCTGCTTCAGGATTTTCCTCAAGTGCCTTAATTAGAGTTAGTGTAATCTTTCCAGCCTCCTCCCCTGGTCCTAGTCAAAATTTTAGGAACAGTGGGTGAGATCAGCAAGTTAAGATGTGACTGAAAAAAATTGAATTCTTTAACACATGACAAAAGAGCTTGTGAAGGTGGTGTGGCCTTCACAAATCTGTTCCAGAGTTTGGAGAATGAGACAGGTGAAAAGGAAACTTCAAAAGAGTATTTTCCTTCATTCCTTGTGTTAAGAGGTTGTGTATGCCCAGATCAAGAAGAAGCAGTTGGGAGCTGCATATTGTGGAGAACATGTTATTGTGAGCCCCACATTTATCTTCCAGGCAAGATAGGAGGAAGTCAGATCCAGGTCTGACAGAACAGCCAATCCGTTGTTAGGAAACGGGGAAAATGGAAGAGATGGGGAGTCCATTTACTTGTTACAGGTCAGGTTTGTCTGTCAGCTTTGGAAATGGGAACATCTCTTTCCTGATCACTCTTGTTACTCCAGATTAACATCTTCTGATGGGCTCTGTCTGTGATTCTGAGAATGCAGCTCAAGGACTACCTCAATAAGAAGGAAATGAAGTATTCTTTCAGTAGAGATGTGCATTGTAGCTTTTTGGAAATCTTGTACTTTCAGTACAACCTGTAAATACTGCTTAATTTTGGGTAAAATTGATAGTGGGTAAAGGCTCTGTCCTTGCCGTTGGCACCATGCTGCCAAGCCTGTAAAAATGTACTTTTTCTTCACAGCAGAGGAGAAATGCTTGACTGAAGAGGAGAAAGAGGACTTCATTCTCTTTTAAAGTGATTGATACCTAAATCACCCTTACTGCTTGAACAGCAGAGATCTAATGATGTTAAATTACTGCTGAATTACAAACTAAAGGTGCCATAGAGTTATGTGTTTGGCTTTGTTTCCGTGTTGCTGTTTGCACACAAAGGACTTTCCAGCCAGGTGTTAGCCCTCCAGGAAGTTCAAAATGGTCAAGTTGAGTTGACAGCTTTATTTGGAAACAGTTCTAACGTGTCAAACTGAAGTAGACAGTTACCTGAACAGATTTGCCACCCCTCACCCCCAAGTGCAATGGGAAAATTTAATTTGGGAGCACTGAAATCTGAAAGGAAGAAGGATAAACAATGGATTCTCTCACAGGGTACTTGGTGAAGAGGTGTTACTCTGTATTTCTGAAGGTACAGACTCTAGCAATAATCAGAGCACTGAAAATGTACTTGGATTAAATCCAAATACTTTAATCTTTTAATGTCTGTTACAATTATAAAGCAGCTCATTGAATTAATGAGACATACTGTAATGAACTTAGTAATTGCATACTTTTACATCATTCTTCTCTATGGAATTGAATCTCAGCTGTATGCATTGAAATTTTCACAGGTGAAAAAGTTTAAAATGAGCAAGATATATTCTCGTTTTCCTCTTTGGCCTTATATATTGCTTGTTGTGGTCCTGAAGCTTGGGTGAGTGCGTGGTGAATGCACTCAAGGGGCTAATCTGCCTAAAAATCTGTTTTTGTTTTGTGGGTTACTTTTTAGATGCTCCATCTCTCTGAACTGGTATCCTGGACAAGTGCCAGTGCTGGCGCTGGGGAGAGGGAGGAAAAGCTGTGACACTGGGGAAGCAGACCTCAGATCTGCTGTGGAACTGGACTTCGTCATTCAGAGAACTTTTTGGAGCAGAAAAATTTTATTTTACTAGAGAACGTAACGATGGTGGCTCAGGATGACGTATATGTTTTACAACATTTTTAACATGAGAGAGTTATGAGGATCCATTTTTTTTTGGCTACATTTTTATTCAGTAAAAGCATAGTGTCCTTTTGCCTTTTGCTGCCAGCAACTCCCTGTTCTGCAGTTAGCAATTTTAAGTTCTTAGCAGGTAAAATGCTGGGCAATAACTCCTCCGTGGAACCAAGCTGGTTGGTTCCACGCAGGAGTTATTTGAGGCACTCTTATTTGTTTTTAGGATAATAGAGCAAAGCATCACACAGCAAGTGCTGGTTCATTTTGAATGGGTGTTTTGATAAAAGTTTGATTGAGTTGCAGCATCATCGGTGACAGTTGATGTTCTGGCTCCTGGGAAGAAAACTGCCACGAGTCGTCTTGCTGAATAATGTGGCTGGCACAGTTCAGTCCTCGGTGCTTGTTGCTTGTCTGCCTGTATTGTGGGGAGGTTAAGCTCTCAGTCTGTTGATTAGCCAATTTGGAAACAGTGAGTGTTTTGCTCATTCTTGGCATAACTCCGCGTGTTCCCAGCGAGGCTGGAGCAGGAGCTTCAACCGGAGCGTGGCAATGGGGAAACACAGCTGTGCTGTCATCAACTTTTGACAGAGTATTAGCTCTAGTCATCTCAGGAGTCTTAGAGAACCTTTGAAATTATAGTTCCTTATGAAGTAGAAGAAACTTGGAGAAACAGATCATATGTACTATTAAGAAGGTGACTTTTTAATTGATAGTGACTTTTTACCTGCACAATGAAGTGAACATATTTACTAGACAAGCTGGTATTTTTCATGAGTCAAGTTTCTTCATGAAAGTATTCCCACTTTTTTACTAATAGTAAGGCAATAGATATTAATAACACCTGTGAATAGCTTCAACTGCAGTGGCTGAAGTGATGGCTATCTTGTCCCCCTTCCATCTCCCCTTTTTTTTTCAATAGCCCAGCATGATAGCATGAATTAGATTCAATGGGGGTTTAAGTTCACATGTGGGTTGTAATTTCTGAGTGAACTCATTACCTGTCTTGCTGTCCCTGCTAAAAGGGAGAGACAGTAAACTTTTCAACTGTTGTCTGCTGCTTAAACTGCATGGCTCCCTAGAGCTTATGACTCAAACCAATAAAGGATGATGTTTGCATCATTCTTTCCTCTTTCCCTGGGCCATGCAGATTTTAATGTTGAACAAAGAGTGCAGTAAAATTATGGGGTGACCACAAATTGTACCCACCTCTTGAATGTCATGTATTAGTCTGTAACACAAACTCATTTTATGGCAGTTTTCTTGTCAGAAGTAAAGTTCCACCTTGACCTTTAAAATTTTAGTTCAAGTTATGAAAGTCTGGGATATTCTTTGAATGACTGCTCTTGGATGCAAGATGGGAAGAGTTATGGAGATTGTTGTTCCTAGGTTGTAACAGCTGGTTTTAGTGTGTTGTAAGAATCTTATTTTGCCATAGAAGGCAACCTGCTACAAAAGCAGGACTTTTTGCTCATGATGTGCCCCTCAAGTACAGAAAAGGCACAGTATTGGAACACAGATGTGCAGGCTATGACTTCAAGAGTGCTTAGACACAACAGTCAGTGTACTGAGAATCACAGAATGGTTGAGGCTGGAGGGGACTCCTGGAAGTCATCTGGCCAATTGCCCTGCTCAAACAGGATCATCTGCTGCTCACAGTTTTGCAGTATAGAGACAGGTAAGGGATAGTCTAATGCTAGAATACCTGCATCTCCTATTAATAAGTGCCACATTTAATGCAGTTTACCAAGCTTTATGCAGGACAAATTTCCCCCAGAAATGGGCTGGGTGAGCAGTGTTGGCACTGCTACTATCTTGCAGTCAGATTTGTTCCAAAAGGTTTCTCTGACCTCTCCAAAACACAGTCTGTGTTCTGGCTGTGTGAACCTAGAGTTTGCCCTGTTCTTGTGTTCTTTACTATCTTTTTGCTTGTATCTTGCTTTACAGTGATCTTATGGTTAACCTGACTGTATACCTGAAATGATTGTTCAGGTATGCAAGCTCCTCTTGAATTATAAACAGTGGGCCCAAGGTATGTATTGAAAAGGAGGGTGATTATCTCCTTGGGATGTCCCCAGAACAGGATTCCAGGCGTGCAGGTCACCAACTGAGCAGTACTCAGCAAAGCAGGTGCCACCAGTGTTCAGGATGGGCATATGCACAGTAGTTGTCTTGCGATGCGACTGTGTCTGTGTTTGTTCTTTAGTATTTCTGTTTCCAAAGTGAGTTTCATGATGTCCATTAAAACTCCGGCTTAGTTTTGACATTCTATTTAAGGCAGAATAGCTCAAGTTATTCCACAAATGTTAGCTATAGGCAAAGTCTCTAATATTAACTGTGCCAGGCTTTTTTTTCCCTGAGTGGCCATCACTGTTTTTTCCATATGCTGTCTAGTTTTGCTGAATGTCCTTCAGAGAGCCATTACTGAGAAGTCCACAAGTGTTAAGGACAAATTATTTTTTGTGAATATAAGAGTAAACTGACAGAGAGCTAGGAGCCTGCAGGAGTGGATTCAGAGGCTGTGTTGTGCTGGGAAGTCAGAAAAACATGGGGCATTTTGACTGTTAGATGTTTTGATGCACGGATTGAAGTAAGTATTTCTGCTGCAAGATTACTGATAGGTGTTTTTTTCCTTATCTTGTTTTTTTTTTTTTTTTTTTTTTTTATCTTTTACTGTATCATAGAAGGCTCTGAGTTGGAAGGGACCCACGGGGATCACTGAGTCCAGCTCCTAGCCTGCACAGAACACCCCAAGAATCACACCATGTGCTCAAGAGCGCTGCTCAAACACTTCTTGAACTCAGACAGAGTTTTGTGCTGTGACCATTTCCCTTGGGAGCGTGTTCCAGTGCCCAGTCGCCCTCTGGGTGAATAACCTTTTCCTAATATCCCACCTAACCCTGCCCTGACTCAGCTTCATGCCATTCTCTTGAGTCCTCTACTGGTCTCCAGAGGGAAGAAATCAGTGCCTGCCTTTCCACTTTCCTTCATGAGGAAGCTGCTGACTGCAGTGAGGTGTCCTCCAGGCTGAGCAAGCCAAGTGACCTCAGCTGCTCCTCATATGAATTCCCATCTAGATCCTTTACCTTCTTCACAGCCCTCCTTTGGATGGCTTCTAGTAGCTTTGTGATTCTTATATTGTGGCACTCAAAATTGCACATCTCTGAAGGGCAGTGTCAGTGCCTGACAAAAGGCTGGTGTCTTCAAAATTTTTGTGCCCTTCCCAGACTCACAAGAGTTATCCCCCCTTTCTTTTCCTGTTTTTCTTACTTATGATGAGCATTATGCTTATGCAATGTGGAATATCAGTATTGCTCTTTTCTGTAGGATTTTTCTATGCAGAATGATTACATTAGGAAATAATGCTGTTTGTTTCAACCTTCAACATCCTGTCTGTGCCATCAGTTAACTTGGTTGTTTCCTATAACATTCACACCTCTCTGTTGCCCTCTCTTCCTCCATTTGACTGCTAACTTCCTAGCAGTTCCATTCGTTCCCCTGGATGTATAATAAACATTGATAGGGTAACAAATTCTTTGGTTTTTTTACTGCTGCTTCATCTTCCTTCCAGCAGGAAGTTTAGGGTTTTCCCCAACTTTGAGCTTATCTTCTTGTATCTGTTATCTCCTTTATAAGACTGGGATATAGCCAGTCATTCTTGCTTTGACTCAGTTTCTGCTGTATTATCATTTTGACTGAATGTGCTCTTTTTTGTGTCCTTTCTAGCCCCCGATTTATCCAAATGCCAAGGAAAGTATGAGGTACCATAGCCAGATCATGCTAGTAGTAGAAAAGAGGACTGTGATTTTTTTTTTTACCCTTAATTGAGTTTTATTCAATGTTCACAGCACTTTTGATAAACTTCCTTTGTTTCTTTTCAGCTTGCTTTCAACCAGCCTGTGATAGTTATTCAGTTCTCATTTTCATGGGACTCCTTTGGAATGGGCTTAGTTTAAATATTGAAAAGCACCACCCCTTTAACTTCTCCCCCTCCCAAACAAAAAAAAAAAAATGCTTCCATCCTTTCAAGCTGTAATGTTTTGCATTGCTTTATTTTGTTGTTTCACAGTGCCAATGTCTTTTTGCCTATCTTGTGCCCTCCAAATTTCTTATGCTGAGAACTTTGATTTTTAACCTACAGCTCTTTAAGAACAGTAGGACCACTGGCTGAAATTGAGGTTTTACATTTTCCCCACTACTTCCTTTCTACCGTGCAGGTTATTTATATGAGGCAACCCTGAAAGGTGGGAAAATAAAACTATATTTAACTGAATTTTAAGGGATATTTTTTTGCGACTTGTTTCAGTTTAGAAACATCTGGAGTCAAGCCAAATGATGAGAAACAACCCCAAATGAAGTGGGCAAGATTTGACAAACTGTGAAAAGTTTAAGTAGATTAAGTTATAGTTTGTATTCAGAGTAGCATTTTTTTTCTGTACTAGATACCTGCCCTGGTCTTTAAATTATGTTAGGCAGGTACTCAGCATGGTTGAAAAATCATACTTTTTTTTGTGAAGTCTTATATCTTTAACTGCTGGATTGCTATTTTTAGGGGGCTTGTGGTGGTGCATTTTGGTTTAGTCTAGGTTTTTTTATGATTTTAAAAAATTTTGTTTATTTATTTATTGGAATTTTCTTTTGAGTACTTGAGCTTGATACTTCCCTGATCTCTAGTTTGAAGAGCTCAGATATTGACATCTTTAGTGAACAAGCATCCTTATCTGACTGAACGTTACATGTGAGTCAATGAAATTGCCACAAAGTTTGAAATAGAAACTTGAGTAATGAAAACTAAGTTTTTTGTCCTCTTATGAATTAGACATGTAACTAGGAGTTCCTTAGTAAAAGGAGAAGAATCTTCCTAGAAGTGGGGTAGTTCATGTTAAAAAAGTACCTAAATTTTTCCAATATTAAAAGCAAAGTGCTTTAAAAGCAAGACCAGACAGCTTTCTTGCTTATATTCTGAGTACACCCAGTCTGTTTTGTTTTCTTCCACTTTTTCTTTTGAAGCACTCTTTAAAGCTATTTTGCTCTCTAGTTTTGAAGAGTGCTCTATTTGAAACTGGTCTGGCCTGTCAAACACAGTGAAACCTCAACCATATAAAATGCTTCCCAGGAAGAGGAACAAGATGTCTGTGGACAGAGAAAATACTTGGAATGAGATTGTGAAGAAAGGTTATAGGTATGCTGGGAATGAGGTAGGTGACAACCACACAACTATTAGTTGTCTTTCCTGGACTGCTTTACCAGTGGCAAAAACTGTCTCGTTCTGTACATTTGACGCCCGTAATCCTAAAATCTCCTCAAATTCTTGGTCTCCGCATATTTTGGAGAGGAAGGATGATGCATTTAAACCTGAAGGGTCCAAAGCTCATTTTAACATAATATTAAATATTTCACTCCTGGTCTAATGATGCTTTACGGATCAGCAGACTTAGGGTTCAACATCAAAGAAATGTTCCTGTTTGGAAGCTGATGGGCTGCTCTGAACCATGGATGCCATTTGAGGGGGATCAGGTGTTCCTGCAGTGTTGGTGGCTGCTGCAGAGGAATAGCACCCCCACCCTGGTTGCCTGGTTTTGGAGAACTGCTGCTGTTTTCCCATCCCTCTCTAGAGTGTAGCTCATAGCTTCTGTACAGCTTTGTCTTCCATTTGTGTCAAAACATCAACAGATTTTATTGACATGGGTCTGCTGGGCCTTTGACTCTTGTCTGGTTCAGGGGTGAATAGCACTGAATGCCTAAGAAGGAAAAAGGCAACATGAAAGCCTTTTTACGTACACAAAGTGTACATCCAGCCCCTGGCTTCTCTGCCCTGTTTTCATTTCTTGTAGAGATGGTAGAGCATGTTTACAGCTCCTTAGACTCAGCTGTTCAGTCATGCAGTTTAACTCCAAAAATAACTCTCTTGGGGGATATTAATCCAGCGCTGGATTATCTTTCTAAAATCGTTAATCAGACTTGGTCCCCGAGGGACCTTCCAGCTGAACTTGCCACTTAGTTTCTGTTTGCTGGGGCGGCAGGAGCGGAGCGGAGGAAGCTGATGAGCTTTGACAAGAAGCGGTTCCTTACATAAGGTGCCGAGCAGAGGGAGCTGTGCCTCTCCTCCTGCTGTGGGCCCGGCCAGGCCTCAGCTCCCTGCCAGCACACACCGCATCCGGCCTGGCCCTGCTGCCCTCACTGCCCTGCTTGCCCATCACCTTCAAGAGATGCCATGCAAAAACCTGCCTGTGTCAAGGAGTGGCAGGATCTGTGCCAGCTCCAGGTGCTGTATCTACTGTCTTTTGTCCAGGCTGGAGAAACACATGCTTTATTTTATTAAATTATCAATGCACGTGGCATTCCTTCAGTCACTTTCTAATCATTAATTTTCTTACTCGAGCTGCTTGTGAAATGAGCTGACCTGCTCTTTGAGTGCTACCTCTCTTCTGTAAAAGAACAATTTAGCTGTGCTAGGCTGCTGTTTACATTTGTGAGTAGAGCTGCAAGTCATACAGCTCCTATTAGCCTTGTACTTTTCTTCTGTCTGTGAAGGAAGAATAGAATTTATTTCTTGAGAGATGTACTCTGATAACTTTAAGTTATTTAAATTACTTTGTGGTCCCTGTATGGAAAGTGCCAATGAAATTGCACAAGAAGTTTGGGGAAAAAAAAAAAAGATTTCCACTAGGAACTAATTTCATACACAAATAAAATCCTGTTTTCCACATGCAGTGCATAGGTAGAAGGGGAAAATTCAATATGTATTTTACTGACATTTGTGCTGAATGCATCCTTCAGAGCCAGGCAGGTAAATCAAGAGCTTGCATATCTGTGCTGATGCATTTTTACATTAAATTTCACATACTTTGATTTCCAACTTGGATGTTTATTACTCTGACTTAGTAGACCACAGGAATTCCTTCATAGTATGGTTGAAATGCATAAATGTACTGCATGTGGTAATAATAATAAATGGCAAAATTGACACTTATGGGATGATCTGTTATGCAAAATCATGTTGATGGAAGAAAGTATGTTCAAGTGGTTGACATGCTTTGGCAGTGGTTTTTTCTCCCCTCAAAGTATAAAATAGTGTGCTGGGGAGCATGTAAGTTGCTTAAACGTTCTCCAGGTTATATCTCCTTGCATGCATTAGGGAAAACAATGGGAATTTGCCTTCCTTTTTCTCTGACTCCCTCCTTCCCTTCATACACTCATGCCTGCACATGTGTCCTGCTTGCCTTCAGATTTGGCCTTGGAAATAAAGGTTGTAAAAATGAGTTGGAAAGTTGCTCTTACATGTGAGTGCTTCTGAGATCCCACTGGGAAAGAAAAAGGAATTGTACTTGAGAAAACTCCATAACTAGACCCTTCAGTGTCACCCCTATCCTTTTCACTGTTTGACTGCTGTTGGCATAACAAAAAGCAGCTGAAAACGGTTCTAGTTCTTCATGCACATAATGAAAATTGCTTACTAAATTAGAACCATTTAAACCAGGATTTGTGCCTTCCTTATTTTGCTGGGCAGTGTCTATCACACTGCGTAGCATGGGAATAAATAGTAGGTAATTTTGAACTGTCAGCATTGTAGGTTGTAGAATTTTCTTTTGGGATGACAACTAAATATCAATTTTGGGCTTTAAAAAAACCCCAAAAAGAATATTTGTTTCTGACATTGTCACATAGGTGGAATGAAATGAAATTATCTTTTGTATGTTGTACTGTATTCATAAAAATATAAATTAGGGAAGAAGTCAGCACATGGACTAGGATGGCCACTGAGAAACAGAAATGAAGTGATGACTTTTTATGCTTTTCAGCATTCAGACCACACTCTTATCTTTGAGTTGGTCTTCTGGTGGGAGAAGTGGGACTACATCCATTTGTATTAGTGAAAGATCTGTCACTTTGCTTTGTGTTTTATGACTGTATAAGCATATGTATAGTAATAATTATAATTATGTAGGAGATCTGCTAGCCTACATTAAAACTAGTCACAATGAAATTGTCTGCTGAATGCCGTGGCAGACTTCTCTTGCACCTTGCTTTGGAATGTAAGTGCTTATTTTTCATAGCTGGATTTGATTAACTTACCATCAACTTTCTTTGACTCTGCTTTCTTAAACCTTTCTTCCTGCTTGAGTCAAGACAGCCCACAACTTGCTACAGCAAAATTGGGGTTAATGCCCTCATGTGCATGGGAAAATGGAAGTTTTCTGCAAATTTATTGCTGCGTAATGTTGTTTTACTTTTCTGCTTAGAGCCAATGGTCATGAATCAGTGTTTTTTCTCCAGCATTTATTGTGAGCTTTGGAGGGAAGGTATTGGGCCACAAGTTACTTCTCCTCAGTCAAAAGGAAATGTGTTTGCCCGTGCAATAGGTAGATTCTATAGTTTTTATGGATCTCTTTAGATTTGTGGTCTACAGATGATTTTCTTCATTAAAAGTGTAGAGGAAACATGATGGGGGAAAATAAAACCGTTGAAAACAAAGCCTTACTCAGCTGAAGCTCTCCTCAGTCAAGTTTGTCTGGCAGGAGCTGATGTTCTTTTTGTGTTGTGGCCAGCAAATTCAGGTTCTGGCTGAGGCTTCCAGCATCCCTGCTGCCAGGGACGGGATGCCAAGGCAGGGAGTGCAGGGAGTAGCCTGTCGGTCAGGCCCCAGGTGAGTCAGCCCCACTTCAGCACTGCAGACAGCTTAATGCCAGAACACGGGCAGGCAGGCTGAGAGTACCCAGGACTGCGCTGCTGAGGAGGTGGGAAACGCCATCACTGTGAGTGTGGGAGCAGAAGGTGCCAAGGTCTCAGTTTCAATTGACTATCGAGGTGGATTAACAGCTCATTGCTGCCAAGAAACGTCGCTTCTCCTCCCCTCTCCCGTGTTGTATCACCTCTGAGTAGCTGTTTGACTCAAACATGGTAAAAAGCAGTTGACCAAAAATACTTTTTCAATTTTTGGGTTTTTTTTTTGCTGATTGATTGAGCCAGTGCACTGCGCAGCAAGGGGACCGCTGGATGGAGATGCAAATGATGGGCTTTTGATGTTTCAGGGAGAAATTGTGGGAACTTTGCATTTGCTAAGGCTCTACAGGGTAGAAGACACCCTAAAGTAAATGCCTGATTTTCTCAATGACCAGGAAGCCAGCTGCATGCTTTAATTGTGTTTATTCCCTGTTCCTTTAACATCTACCAAATGTAGACAATATCACAGTGTTTCTTAATCACATTGTTTAGTCTTTCAAGGCATTTCCTGCAATCCAGTTTTATTTATAGATCATCCATTGTCTCATTTACTGCCTTGTGCTTTGCTTTGTGGTGATGTGCGATCCTGTCGGCGTCAGAACTGCCATTGTTGGAAATAAATTGCTGGAGTGTTAAAGTTCATAAATTGCTTTTATATTATGTGTTGAGAGCCTTATGTAGAATGTAGCAGGGCTTGCAGAGTCAGAGGACTGAGCCTTTTCAGAGCAGACCAGAGGCACACCAGAAAGAAGGAAAAATGGAGACATCCACAAGGCTGGATGAGCTCCCACTTACAAAAGTAGTCTGAGACTAAGGTACAATGTTTCCCAATAAAGGGATGATTTCACAATTTTGTTCAGACCAACTTGAGCTCCAGCTTCTGCTGCAGTTGAAGAAAGGTCATTAGGCCAGCTTAGTTGAAGCAGCAACTGAAGGTGCTCAAAGCCTGTTTTAACCTTTACCTCTTTGTGTCTTTGGATGTCTGGTATTCTCAGCCAGCTCCTGTCTTGCTTTAGCTCTTTGAGAGGATGCATGTGCAAACATGTCTCCATGCTTTCACCACTTCCTTCTCTTTTTCTGTAAGAAGAAGTGGGACTGCACCCACTTCTGGGGATTTCTGCAGCTTCTCTTGTTCTGTGGTACATGATGGCGCTTTGCTGGGTCTCAGCAGAGCATGCAGGAAACACCATGGTTGTTGTGGAGGGCATGGCAAAGCCAGGAGGAACCTCCCCATCTGCAGGAGGGTGCATGGGCTGCTGTGTCTGGGAACTGCAGAGCTTTGCTACTAGAGAGGGTGTCCTGCCACCATCGAACTGAGAGAGGCATGCAGAAGCTTTGTTTGTAAGCCCAAAGAGGCACTACACACTCTTGATAAACATTTGTTGTTGCTGTTGGAAGATTATAAAGTTTCATGAGTCAGAAGAGACAGAACTTCAATTCTGCAAAACCTGTGGATTTGGTTATTCCCCTTTTCTCTTTCCCTGAAATTCACAGTTCAGACTATTTGACACGAGATCCTGTTGATATTCATATTCTTGCCAAATTATGACGTGTTATGTAGCTGGTTATGTCACTGTGAATGTATGCTACATCCTTGTGTATTCATGTGTCTGAATGTAGCATGAAGAAGTATTTATATGTGGGTATCTCTGGATCCGTGAGGTGAGGATGTGTGTGTGCGTGTGTGTGTGTGTATATGTGGAAACTGCTGTGTGTTCTGCCTTCTTCCTGACATACTGGTTGCTATAGTGCAGTGATCTATTTGTGAACACCCAGAAGATCATTGCTATAGTTAAAAGAAACCGTGTTTCCTGGCCATAACTTCCTGGGCAATCTCTTCTCCTGAAGCGCCAGCATTAACCGAACTGGTCCCGTTCCCTGGGACTCCAGGAGTGACACTGTAACAGAGGCTTTCTTTAGTTTGTCGCTTTTCCCCCACCAGCATATTTAATAATATTTAAAAATAGTTTTTCTATTTAAATCTAATGCATGCCTATTATTCACCGTACATTTCAGTGCTTCAGCCATCTTTCTAACAGGCTGTCGAGCTGTGCAGCTGTCGTGGCGTTGTGTCCTGTGCTTGCTCCTGTAACGTGTGCCGTTCTCCTGCCCCTGCACATAAACACACACACCTGTACATTTCCATCCACCTGCCCAGCCAGGGGAAATGTAGGAGACTGAAGCGGCAGTGCTGGAGTTCTGCCTGAACTGCTGTAATATTCTTCTTTCTATTTTTTTTTTTCTCTCCCTGCAGGTGTGAATGAGAGAGGCTCTCTGCAGTGTTTAGTGTCCAGTTGTGCTGGCTCCGAGGAACAGCAGCATCGCAATGCCCCCTCCTGCTGATATAGTGAAGGTGGCGATTGAATGGCCAGGTGCCTTCCCCAAGTTAATGGAAATAGATCAAGTAAGTGCCTGTGTACCTGTGCTCAGCTGGCCCTGTTCATGAATAAGTTCTTTGCATGTTTTCTTCTGTATTTATACTTACTTCAATGCATGTGCATTTTTCTATGAATGTATGTGGGGTAGAAAGTGTTTTTTATAAGGGGTGTAACCCTCTTCCTCTTTTACTGCTTAAGATTTTTGATGTGTTTAGCTGGTTTCTTCATTTGCTTTTTCTTTCTAAACAGCTGCTTGAATAAGGCATTTACTGCTTGTGTGACCCAGTTAACACTTTTGTGCCTTAGTTTCTTCAACTGTTAAATTGTGGTAGTGTTTTACCTCTGGGTGGAAAGTCTTCAAATTTCTAGTCAGTGCTTTGCATTTAGAATAGAATCATACTGAATGGCTGCAGCAAGTGCAGATTTTGGAAATTAAGTAGTGGTGCACTGTGAGCAGGAGGACCTTTGTTGTTCTGTTCAGGAATCTCAGAGGTTGTTCTGTTTGTCTGGTTAGTTCTAAAGTAATGGCCCTGTGGACAGATTGGAGGCAGTATACAGAAGTTAACAAATTCAAAATTATGAATTAAAAACTCCTTTTAGGGAATTGTGGTGGGGGGAAACAAACAAAAACAAGTTATACAAGGGCCATGTTTTATATTCTGGACTTCTCTGAGATTGTTTTTGTGGCCCATGTATTAATATTAAAAGCAACCTCTTTAATATTTAACAGCTTACCCTTAACATTTTGAAATCCTGCAGCATGTTACCTGGTTAGAATGATTATTATTTCTGTAAATAGTATTCAGAGTGAAGAAAAGCATTTTATAATGTGCTTTAGACCCTGGTGTGTCTGAGGACTCAGTACATTATAAAGGTCTATTGGAGAGGAGAGCATTTGAATTCACACTGAAAATGTATTACTGAAATGGGTTAATAATTTTTTCATGCAGTGCAATGAGTTTCACTTGTAGTTAACCCTTTTGTGGCACATGCCTGGGAAATTCCTGTGTGAAATTTGAAGAAATATGGTACAAGAGGGCATCTGTAATCACAGCAGTATGATTTTTAAGGATTCTGGAAGCTCCCTTAGAGGAAAAGGGAGTTCCCAAGTGAAACCAAACTTTGTAGGTTGATTTTTTTGACCGGCCACCCTTTTCCATTTTTATTTGCTGAAATTTTTCAGTAAGCATAGAAATCTTCTGCCTTCTGGAGTGAAGAATATTTTACTTTTTTCTTCTTATATAACAAATGGTAGACATTGCACACTCTGTTCAGGGAAAGATGCGTGTTAGTCATGATGAACCAAGTACAGTGAGGACAAAACTGAAAAAGTATTATGAAGTCTCCTTTCAAATAGCAGCAGAATAATTTGAAAATTATTTGGTTTTATTTACAAAAAGCTCAAAGTAACTCTCAAAAAACCCTCATACCTTATCTGTAATATTAGCTTACTTTCCTAGTACCTTGTTTTTAATTTTATGATGTAAGATTTGAAAGAGACAAGAAAGATCAATGTTGAACTATATTGGGTAAAACTCCTCAAACAGAGCCTGCCAAGTTATCTGCAAGCTTCCTCAAGCCACATTATGGGTAGGAGGAGGAAGGAGAGGGAAAGTAAGGCCAAAATGGAGAAGGCTTTAACAGCAGTATGCTCCCGATGCAGAGAGAAATGGAAATGAGAGAATGAAGTTTGAGAGTCTTATTCCTCCCCTTTCTGACATGGAAAGATGGGATAGAAACATTCCTTCCTTCTACCCGTGCACACAAACAGGCGTATTTACCTTTCTCAAGGTTGGAGCAATGTGGGAATGAACCTTGAAAATATCTAGGGTGATACATACTTCAGAGCACACAGCTCTGCCTTTGATTCACTTAGTGCTAACTTTTCCTCAATCTGTTTCCTTTAGAGCAGCTATTCAGTGGAAGAGCTGTAGTGGAGGAGATGATTCATCCCTCAGATGGCTAGCTGTCGGAGATGATAAAGGGGAGGAAGACAGAAAAGAGAAACGACTTACCCACTGACCAGACACTGCAGCCAGTGCCTGTGTCCCAGGTGGCATCTGCTCATTCAGTCACCCTTTGACATTTATTCAGAAAATCCTAAAAACTTTCACATAATGGTTTCTCCTCTCTCTTTCTTACCATCAAGAAAAACAGAATTTAAATGAACAGCACTATAATATTACTTAAAAAAAAAAACCCAGCAGAACCCCATCACTGTAGTGTGACACAAGTGTTTTATCTTTCAGGGTACTGAGTTTGTTCCAAAAACTGAAGTACAGATACCATATAAGAAATCAAAGGAAAATCTGGGAGGTTTTTTAAGGTTGCTCATTGCATATACTTGGAAGCACTTATTTATATTCAGTTGCACATTATCCTAATTTACTTGCTGTGTGTATGCATGTTTTGCTTAGCAGTTGAGAGAGTAAAATATTTTCAAAGTGAAGAAATGTCACTGTGAAACCAGAACCATTGATGGTGGTGTACTGGCAGGTGTGGGCCTTAAAAGAGCTCATGAGTATTTTTTCCCCAAATGTTATTAAACTTTACACTCCCCTGCACGACTTCTGACAGCTTGGACTTCAGGAGGCACAGACCCTTTTCAAGTTGAGGCTTCCCACTGCATTTCTGTAGGTTTGTTAACCTGGGTTCACCAATGGTGGTTTAAAATTTAATCATGCAAAATTAGTCTCACTCAGAGAGATTCTGTGCCAGAAAAATTGACATATAATTAAGTGCCTTTTGGAATTAGCCTCTGTGCCTGCTTCCAATGAATGTAAAGAAAATTTTCTGCTCATTCATTGACATGTGGTATTTGATATCAGTGTTTCACAAGTGCTTTTTTTCTTGGAAAGTTGCTTTAAACAAGGGAGGGGGGAACTGTCTCTTATTTACAGCCCTCTCTCTCTTACCAGGTGGGAACTAATTAAGTTGCAGTAAACCTCACAGGTGGCTGATGCCTGTATGGATTAGAACTGATTTTAAATCATATTCTTCTTGAGAGATGGACTTGACTGAATTTAGTTGCTCTCTTCCTGAATACTTGGGGTTTATTTGGGTTTCCCCCCCCAGCTCCATCATTTTCCTCAATCATAAATTAGAAAAATAGCATCCAGACTCTTCCCTCCTCCATAAAACTGTACTGCCAATATTAAAACTCTGCCCAAAATTAATTTTTAATATGAAGATTTGATTGTGGCTTCAGAACTGAGTACAGTGTTGATCTTTCATGCTTTAGTCTTTCTGTCATGTAAGGGGAGGAATGGAAATGAGTTGGTGTCTGAATTTGCATTGGGATCTTTTTGTGGGCTTTTTAGCAATGCAGTCTGGGGAAGAAATGAATGGTAGATGCTGACTGTCTGTTATCTTTTTCTTCAATCTTCTGGCTGATTATTCTAGAAGATGTTGATAATAGGACTGCACAGGGTCTGTACAGTTGAGCCAGGATGCTGGCTAGTCTATCCTGTCATTTCTTTGATTGTCCCAGAAATAGCTATTTCATAAGAGGGTGTTATTTCTTGTGTTCAGTGAAAGCCTGCATGCTTTAATTTGTGCCCATTATGTATAATTCTTAGCTGTTGGGGTTTTTTTACAGCACAAATTATTTTAGGTAAGCCAATGCTCGTTTTAGGTTACCTGGATACTTTGTGGATTTACAGTCACACTGTTCCTGCTGCAGGAGAAGCAGCTTCCAGGAGAGGCACAAGATGGAGATTTGGGGACAACATCTATTTTGGCTTATCCCATCCAAATCCACTCGTGTGTCTTAACACAAGTTGTACTAAAACCAGACTCCTCTAAGCTTGGGGATGAACTTCCTCAGCCATGGAGGTAAACAAGGCTTTCCTATTGAAAGGAACAGTTTATAATTAAACTTGGCCATACAGTCTCTTCCTCCAGGCTTGCTTTTACCTATGAGATCATTAAACATGGATTAAATTAGCAGATGTGAGTCTTTACATTAGCAAAAAGAAATGGATGGGGGGGAGGGAGGAGGAGAGCTGTGTTTTTTTTTCAAAGAACAAATCTCGTATGGTGAGCAAAATTTACAGGAGCATTTTCATATGACAATTTCATGTTAATAGAAATGCAGCCATGGATAGAGCCATGGGCTGCTTTACATTTATGTTCTCTCTAAAGTTTAGATTTAGTCAGCAAGTTTATCTTTTAAGAATCTCTTTCAAATTGTCTCTTCTCTTCTGCCAGTGTCATTTTAATTGTGGTTCTTTTTTGTCTTCTTCATAGAAGTCATTGTACTTCACTGCATATTAAAAGGTCACCAGTAAGATTTTGGTTTTTTTAAAAGAAGCTTTCAAACCTAAATCTAGTTTCAGACCTAAATATGGACCCTTGGGGATTGTTAATTGATTCAGTGTGTTTCTCAAACTGTGGGGAAAAATGAAGTTCAAAAGAGATTGTAAAATGCTTAATTAGAGAAAAGAAAGTTGCACATCGCTTCTGCCATGTGTGTAGACTAATAATAGATATAGTTTCTGCAAGTACTGTCACTAGTAATAGCAGTATACCGAGACAATCCTGGCACCACGAGTCTAAATGTATGCTATACTAGTGAGCACCAGCATTGTTCAAGCAGTGATCAAGAAAGGGATATTGATGTCTCACTGTACTGTGAAGTGTCACCCTCTGTGCTTCATTCTGGCTCCAGACTCTGACTTGAGGCATTTAGTTCCTAAGGGAATGAAGGGAAAGAGAGGCTCTTGCCTCCTTCCCACAAACCTGCAAATTTATATGAACTCTTACCCAGAAAATATAATGGTACTGCAGTAGCTGGAACTAGTGAAGATTTTTGGTATGAATATTGCTAAGATTTCCAGTGTTATTGCACATCCTGAGTTTATAGTAAAGGGAAATGTCAGTGCCTTTAACAGCTGACAAGATTGCAGTTTCTTGAAGATAGAGGGCTACGAAGCAGATCATGAGGAGAGGAAAAAAACCCCCCCCCAAAATAAAAACAACCCACTGACTTATAAAAACATTCCCTGCCTGGATTTGCAGCAGAAAAGTAGCAGCAGCACCTTTCTGTCAGATAGGAGAAGGAGCCAATGCTCGGGGCTGGCCACTGCAGCTGCATCTCACCCATTCTGAAAGGAGGACATCAGCTGCTGCTGATGGAGGACTTGCCCCAAGATGGATGAACCAAAAGGTGGCTGCCTTTTCAAAAAGAATTGGAAAACATTTTGTTGTCTTAAGCCGGTTTGTTAAAGGTAGGGCTTGCTTAAAATCAGTGTTTAGGTGCCAATCAGATGCTCTTGGAGTTTTATTGCTCCTTGTTGTACCTGTCATATTTCAGCTTCACAAAATTGAATATGAAGCTGTTCATAAAGCAGGTGCTGACTGGCATATAAACATAGTGAAAATATTATTAATAGAGCTGGTAAAGAAATACTATCTGTTATTTTTATGTGATTTTTTTTCCATTTCCTTTGTTGGACTAATGAAAAGTCTCAATTTTTTACTTTTTTAATTTTAAAAGCTGTTAGCAGCAAGAATAACCTTGGAAACAATAATGCAAATTTTTTAGTGCACTGGATATAATTCAATGCACTGACACACTTGTATACATAGACAATCCTTCGTTAATATAATGAACCAATTGTTAGCTACAATGGAGTTTGAAAAATATGATTCTTTTTCTTACAGAACTGCAGCATTGGAGTAGTCATCATTAGAGCCTCAGTTCTTTGATGCGGTGGCTGCCAGCCAGCAGGGATAAAACAGGCAATGTTATTGTCACATGTTATATTTTATTAGTCTGGCTTGTCCAAAGCCACATTCCTACTGGTTGGCTGGATTCTTTCAAAGCTGCAAACTTATGTCCTGTGGTGTGTGTGGCTGGGACCTCATCACTAAAAAATACATAAAAACTCTGTCTTACTGCTTCTGTTTAATACAGAGGGAGCAGCCAGACCTAGTAGATGGAAGAGGTAATAGCTGTGCAGAAGGTTTAGGCATTGTAAAAGAAAGGGAGGGGGAGAATAAATAGAAATGTTTTGTGAACTGCAGTCACAAATGGGTGCTATTTATGCTTTCTACTTGGTGCTATTTTCTAGGTGAAGAACCGTAAGTTCAGTGCAGTAAACAGGGTTCTGTTGGTTGGTTGGTTGGCTGGGTGGTTTTTTTTGTTAAATAGAAGTGCAAGTAGAGCCAGGATACACTTGAGGTCTCTACAGAACTAATATCCTAGTGTTCCTGATCTCCAGAGAACAATATTTTAACAAAGAGATAAAGCACTATCTTCTATTCTCCCCTTGATTTTTGTGGGTTTGTGGGGTTTTTTCTTTGGTGGATTTGGTTTGACTTTTTTCATGTCTGATTTTAGTAACTCAATAATTCTTGCCAGAACCTCCCTGTTGGAGCCTGAATTTTGCTGCCTGCAGGTGATGGCATTTTCAAGATGAAGGCTAAACATGACTTTAAGGTTGTTGCATCCATAAAATTTTTTAACTATCAGCAGGAGTCCCATCTCTTAAGTTAATTCTGCTCTTATTAAAGGGAAATGTGTAACAATGAGACTTCTGAAGTTATGGACTGATGAATTCATTCACATTCTGGCCAGCTGGAGTATCCAGGCACACTTTATGACTCAATTATATTCTAGTTATAGACATACAGACATTACATTTTGTAATACAAAAGAGAGTAATACCAAAAATCCCACAGTAGAATTTTTTTTTTTTTTGCTTTCATGGAGAAACTTCATGTCCTTTTAGGCTAGAAATATGTCAGTCATGAGCTGGGGGTTTGGAGTTCCTTCACTCTGTCTTGAAAGGCATGCTCTCCTAATAGGTTGTGTGAAGAGCCACATCTTAAAGCCCTGCTTTGTATTTAAAAGTGTGTTTTGGCTGTATTTTAAATATGTGTGGCAAGAATGCTGCATGCAAACACGGTGAAATTCACTGCTATGGGTCCCTAGGTGTTTTTTAACTTTTCAGAACTCTTGATTGAGTGTTTTTAGTGTTCTTACTTACACTTGAGAAAACAGGGAGTGTTACGGCTTGTTAGGGACACTAGAGATGGAGTAAGAAGTCTCTGCAAAATTCTGTTTATGGTTTTCATTTTTTGATTGAGGTTTTTTTGTTAACAACATTATATTTTGCTGCTTCCCTTGTTGTACAGTCACTGTAACATCCTAAACACATGATCTGTGGGTCAATGCTTAGATCAGGTGAAATGCAGACTTAGGAGTGAGGATCTCTTTGGAGGTGGGAAGGGAGTAACTGAGGAAGCTGCAGCTGAGTGTGAAGGGAGAGAGGACACAAAAACCTGGGTTTCCCTAAGTCTTGGGCACCCTGTGGAGCTCCGAGTGCTAAATTTATACCAAGGTGTTGCCACTGACATGTTAAAACTGTCACCTTAAGAGCTGTGAACTGAGCTGATAAAAGCTCTCCCCCATCAGCAGCAGCTGCACTTGCTGAGGATTTTGCCTCTGAGGTGTGAATGTTTCCAGCCCTGGGCTGTGCTGCTGCACAGCACAAATGTGTGGTGTTGGCCTGGCCTTGGCTGGGTTTTATGGTCTTTTTCACTGTAGCATTGTGGATTCCCTGTTCTTCAGGCATTCATTCTCTGGGGTGCTCCCCTGGGTTAGAGAATTCCTCCCTTTCATCTTTTACAGATGCCCGATAATAAGTTAACAAGTCCGGTCTCACCAGTATTCCATTGTATGGAATGGTGTTGATTCCCAGAGTGGTTCAGAGCAGGTTGAGTAGGTTGAAGTCCAAAGCACTCCAGCATCCCCCCTTTCCAAAGACCTTTTCTCTTACACCCCAGGAAACCAGTGTTGAATTAGCAAGTCATGGATCTAGGAGTCCTTGCATCTGGTGTTTGCCACCGGTCCACTGTGGACCCTGGTGTATGACAGTAACAGGTAAAACCTCCACTGACTGTGAAAAGAGGTGTTTTTCTGCTTTTAAATAGCCATAAAACGACTTTAGCACTGAAAGATTTATTAGTGTCATAATAGTATTAATTATAAGACAGAATGTTTACTGTTTACTGGCTTGAAGTTCTGTTTTTTGACAGGTGCACAGGTCAGCAACTGAATTATTTTCCTTAATGCTGTTTCACACTAACAGATGTGCTGCATCTGCTGTTTTTTTCTGTGATAGGCTTAAAGACAGCAGAGTTAAGGGTTTTCTTGTTACTTCTGCAGTTAAAAGGTGTCAGACAGGGAGAGGGATATCCCAATCATTGTCCTAGAAAAAACCCCAACAAGCAGAACCTAACAAACCAACCGAAGCAAAAAGAAAAAGCAATAAATCTCTATCAGTCTTGCAGAAAGGAAAGATATTCAGGCTTGGCCAAAAACAAACCTGTCTACAATTTCCTGGTATAGCACAAAGTATATCAGAACTGTACATATAGCACAGGTTTCTACCTGGATTTAGGCTTCTGTCCTCTTTACAGTTCACACACACACACACACACACACACACATACACAGACACACACACTTTCTGTTTGATTTGGAAGGGCTTTAAACCCAAATTGGAGTACTACTGGTGGTTTGAACAGGACCTAGAAGTGGGTCAGCATTGATATATTGGACATTGTTTGCTTGCTTTTGCTCATGCCATGATTTCTCTGGAACAGCACAGTGGTCTGCACTAACACCTGTGCTTAGTTCATCCTGGTGACTGTTTACCTATGAGTTCTCCATAGGGGTAGGCATGAAAGGATGAAACTGGTGAGGAAATTGGAGTGGGAAATCTTAGTCTGTGCTCTGCAAGTTACTTTGGAAGTGCTACCAAGTACTGCACAAGTAGCAAGGGCAGGTACTCAAGACAGAGTTTGGGACCTGTGTGCATCCCAGCACACAGAACCCGGTGACACAACTGAGATATGTGCAGGTGAGCTCAGAACTGGTGACCTGCATTAGGGCCATGCCTGAATCCTGGACATCTGTGCTAACCAGTCAATGCAGATAGAGCTTTACCAGGTGTGTAAATTCACACTGGCTGTAGAGCTGCCTGTGCTCTGTGTCATTGTCAGGATTCTCCCCTTGTGTGCAGATCTGTAAGACATGAGGCTGAAATGCCCCAGTGTCACTTAATTTCAACTCTTAATTTAATATCTGCCCTAGGAAAATACTTTTATTCTAACCAATGTGTTCAGCGCAGATACTGTGATAAGTCAGCTGAAGGTGTTATCTCCTGTAGGGAGCACAAAGTTTACTTTGATCTCTGTTATTTTGTACATTAAAGCAACAGCCTGATCTTCTTAGAGCTTTAAATGAGCATCTCAGCATGTGTAAAAGCTCACTTCATTTTTACAAGTCTAGGAGGAGACATAGAGACCAAAAAAAAAAAAAAAGGCACTAGCACAAAATACTCATTTCTATGAAAGAAAAACTTAAAAATATTTTTGACTGATTGTAAGAAATTCTTTGAAGTACATTGACTAATAAGGTAAATTTGACTTTTTGGAACTGTAAATGCAGCAAAGCTAAGTAAATTTCCATAAACAGAATTTTATTAATATTAAGGTAACAAAACCTTCAAATCTATGCTCTTTGACATTTGGCAGATATTTAGAGCCAGGGGCAAAAAAAAAAAAAAAAAAGGGACTTTGAATGGCCTGCCAAGTGGAATTAACTCTGCAGAGAATGGAAATAGACTTTTATCTCATTTTCCATGGTTAAAAAATGAAAAAAAAAAAAAGCTCCCTTTTCTTTGTTTCCTAGTAGTGCTGTGGTCCTATCCTTGCAGTAGACAGTCATGTCCTGACACTGGTACCCAAACACATTTCCGTGTCTCGCAGGCTGCGGCACATTCTGGGGGTGGCTGCAAGCCAGCTGGGAAGTGCAGCAGGAACTGGGCACTCACCCACCTGCCTGCCACTCCAGGGCTCTGCTGGCAAGGGGGCCTGGCTGTGCAGGCAGGGTGGCAGGGCTGCTGCTGCTGCCAGCTCAGTGTGCTGCGTGCCAGTGTCCCTGCAGCAGCCTCCTGCCAACCAGCCTCCGCCTAGGAGAGGGCACACAGGGAGCCATGGCAGCCCTTGTGCTTGCAGGGACACCCCTCTTGTGAACAATGTCCTGGTGGCAGTTTATCTCCCAGCCAGGGAAGGGGAGGGAATTTTTTCTGGAGACTTAAATCTAGGGGGAGTGCAGCCCAAGGGATTATTAGGAGCAGCAGCTTATTGCTAGTACTTATTTGTGATGGTGTTCACAGGGGTCTTAGGATGAGGGAAGAGATGAGGATCTGACTCCATGTTTCAGAAGGCTTGTTTAATTATTTTATGATATATATTATATTAAAAGAATAGAAGAAAGGATTTCATCAGAAGGCTAGCTAAGAATAGAAAAAGAAGGAATGAATAACCAAGGCTTCTGTCTCGGACAGAGAGTCCAAGCCAGCTGACCGTGATTGGCCATTAATTAAAAACAACCAGCAGGAGACCAATCACAGATCCACCTGTTGCATTCCACAGCAGCAGATAATAATTGTTTACATTTTTTCCTGTCTGAGGCCTCTCAGCTTCTCAGGGGGAAAAATCCTAAGGAAAGGATTTTTCATAAAACATGTCTGTGACACTTATTATTACTTATTGCCGTGGTGTTATTTATTTAATATTTATCAATTTGTAAAGTGTTATCAAATTGATAATTGCAAACTCTGTGTCCCAGAAGAGTTCCACTTTTTTTCATGTTGTTTCTTTCATCATGGGCTGTGCTTACTCACATCAGTGCTGTAGCAGTAGTGCCACAGGAGGACCAAGCTGTACCATGAGAAGCTGGTTGTGTAAATAATTTTTATTATTGAGGATCCAGTTGCTTTTTCTTTTAGCTGTACTTTACAGGTTCTAATTGATTTGTTGCAGTGTTTTTTTTTGGTTTTTTTTGTCCAAGTTTTTAGTTTCAGATTTTGTCATATAACAATGCAGAGGTGGTGTAGATTAGGCAAAGGGGGTAGGAAGTGAATGGGATTGACAAAGGACATAAAAGTTAATGGTATAGAGAACTTAAAAGTATGAAAATAATTATTTTAAATGTAATTTAATCCAGTCTTCGGAGTATTTCTATTATTCCTATTTTAGGTTGTTGAATTTCTTTTTTGTCATCTTCTAATAGGAAACTATAGATCCTATGGGAAGTAATGAGAAGGAAAAGCAGTACTCTTTTTGTCCTCCATGATATTGAATCTGATACCTGGTTTCTGTTTACTTTGTAAAGGGAGTTAATAACCCAGATAAAATTTTGTCAAAATATGGAAATATCAGAACAGGACCTACAGCAGCATCCTAAGGGATGAAGGGGATAGAGCATGCAAACCTGTGCACTCTGCCTGGCAGCAGTTTGCCTACAAGACTGGCCCATGAGCACTGAAAGGCAATCTGAATTTATCTAGCTCCAGACAAAATTGTGCTCCTCCCTCTGTCCTCCACAATTTTTTTCTTTGTTTTTTTTTTTTTTTTTTTTTTTTTTTTTTTTTTTTTTTTTTTTTTTTTTTTTGCTGGTTGTTGTTTCTTAAAAGGTAGAAGAAAGAAAGCAGTTGGAAGCCGGGGTTGCTCTTATAGGATTGCAGAAGCTGAAAAAGCCCTCAGAGAGGAGAACAGTAGGTCAAAGTAGCTGTACACAAGTGACACAATAATCCAGACTGAGGAACTGATCAGTCCAAAAAAACTAGGAGAAAAACCCACTTTTTCTATCTGGTGTGATCTGCCTGTTCTGCTCCACAGCCTGGCTGCAGCTATGCCAAAAACTGAGGCAGTGCAGCAGAGAAGCTGCTGTGGAGAAGGAACCTGTTCCTGCTGCAGAATGGAGCAGTTTCCCTCCTCTGCCTTTTCTTCCCTGTGCTGGTGTTTGCTGCTCATTTAGCAAGGAAATCAGGAAAATTCCCCAAGAAATCAGTCCTGGGGAAAACTATTTCCCCCCCTTCCCCTCCTTCTCCTGGGCCAGCTTTTAGTTGTATTAACTGCCCTAGCGTGGATCATCTTGGGTGGTCACGTGAAAACAGAAATGGCTATGAAAGAAGGAAGGAAACCAAGGACTGAGACAATATGGTAAGCAGGAACAGAATCCTTTCAGCAGGTGCTTTCATTCCTGTCTGATTAAAATGGTCTTGTGTAATGTTTCTGCCTGTTTATTAACTGGCTTAGTTGACTGGACTGTTGAAATAATAAATTCTTCTCTGTTCCTGACCTGGCCAAGGAGTCCTGTCTATGGCTTTCTGTCAGTGGCGAAGCACAGAAAACAAATTCAAGGGAAAAATATTTTTTCCTTCACATAACATGCCCTGATACTGAGTTAATTTTTCTACTAATAATTTCCTACAAAAATTAAAGGTAAAAAGCTTATTTTGACAATAGCATTGAATTAATTTGGTTTATGGTGAGTCTTCTGTATTTGTTTCCTTTTAAGTAATTCATTATTTTAAGTAATTGATTATTTCATGAACTGTTATTAGTGGAAGTAACTAGAGAGGGGGATCCTATAGGGTGTTTAGGTGATTTGGGAAGTTTTTGTGAATCAACAGATATATGTGACATTGTGTTGTCACCCAGTATTGGGGAAAAAAGGTTCAGTACTCACTCAGCTGGTAAAATTTGGCATGTTTTTTTCTGCCATGCAATTTCATCTATGGTTTTGGACATAAAAGGGCATTTGCTGTTAGCCAGAAGTCTTTTAAAAACACTTGTGTGTGCACCCTGTGTTTATAACCATGTTCAAAGCATTGCAACATCAACAGGCTGGACTGTTTTCTTCTTTTCTATTTTGGGACCCAAAGCAGGGGAGCTGTTTTGAGTCAGTCCAAATGCTCCTGTGCTCACAGATGTAGAGAATAAAGCAGAACTGAGACATCTGGGATTCTAACACCTTCCAGGTGGTGTTTTATCAGAGGGGAACCTGCATGTGTGCACTTAAGAGAGAGGATTAGTGTCATCATATGACCATCTCTGAAAGGAACAAAAGAAGGTTTAAAGTTATTGAATGACTTCTGGTTTCACATATCATTCCTGGAAAATGCTGGTGTTGATATCTAAATCTTCTGTTTCTGTTGCGTAATGAGATACAGTGCACACAAAAGGCCCTTTTGATTTCTCAGTTGAAAAACTGAGTCTATGTTATATGGGCTAAGGTTGGCAAAAATAATGGATAATGTCATAATGCAAATGTCTAGAATTGCTATCTTTATACCTTTATGAGACCGAAACAGCAGAAAATTTTGGGACCCTTTCACACTTGACATTAAATAAATAATGAAATGCTACTAGTTTTGTTTTTTGCATTTGCGGCCTTTGGAATCATATTCTAAGAACTCAGAGTTATTCTAATTTGGTGATTTTGCTTTTTCTTTCTTTTTTTCATTTACCAGAAAAAGCCACTGTCCTCGATAATAAAAGAAGTCTGTGATGGGTAAGTTCTGCTATACAGTACATACTAGATACAGTGCTTTTTGAAGTATTAAACCAACTAGGAGATATTTTTTTCCAAAGAAAATCTAGATATCCTGTATGACTAGTCATTAGTTTCTTAAATATTTTTGTGTTAGTTTCAAATTTTGAATTTGCAGTGCATTTTGGATCAATTGCTTGCAAGATGAGGCTCCTAACAAAACAGCTCCATCATGGGGGTGACTCTCATTTTGACTGCTTCCTTCCTTTCTGCACAGAAATGCATTTTGCATTTTTGCAGTTTGGCTGTGGTCCCTGCTGTTCACGTGTTAAGGGACTAAAGCACTGCCTCTGGATCTGAATTTTGAGCACTGACTCCAGTGGGTGCTGTAAGCTGGTCCAGTTGATGTGACTGTTTATATGAAACTGAAATGTTAATTGCAAATTCTGTATTATAGACTAATAATTGGCTAAGACAAATACCTAGATTTAAGTTTAATGGATTAATCAAAAAACCTGTTTCAAGCAAGTGCTAGCACACAGGAGAAACTAGCTATATTTATCAAATTGCTGCTGAGCTAAGAAGGTGATATTTTATGCCTAATGTATTATATCAACTTAATACTATATCCATTGTGTATTGTATAAGCTAGCATAAACTTCTGGTACTGTACATTTTTTTTGGTCAATTTTAGTGACTTAGTGGTCTTGCTAACTGCAAAAAAAGATCACTAGGATGTATTTGTACTGAGGTTTTCCTTTTGTAAGCATGCTTTTAGCTTAAACTTTGGAACTCATCATTGAAAGCTATGGAAAACTATGAGAAGTATGAGAAATACATGGGAATGACAGACACTTGTTTGGTCATGCTAAAATTATGTAAAGGGTACTTTTTGAATTATTAAGGTTTCATTTTGTGATTAATTTATTTTCATATTTCTAAGGTGGTCTCTTGCAAATCATGACCAATTTGCACTGCAGCATGCTGATAGTTCTAATTTCTACATCACCGAGAAGGTGGGTAAATTGTTCAATGCAATTTTTGCATAGCCTATAAAAATATTTGCCACAGTCATTTATTTTAAATTAAAATATATGAAAATATACTTTCCATAATGCAATGCCACTGAAAGGGTAGGTACTGCAAGACCTGATTTAATGACTCTTTAACTGATTTTTTCTGTTAGGAATAGCAAATAAAAGTCCAAATGTGCAAAGTTCTTCATGTCAGTTGAGTTTGAGACTTGAGCACTGAGCCCTTCAACTTTGGTATTCCTGTGTGTTTAGTATTCTGCTAACAAGTGGTGTACAGGAAACTGGAATATTTAAAACATGAAGGGCTCTTTGAAGTGTGAGGAGACCTTCAGTGCATGTCACTTTCCTTTTTGGCTGAGCTGGTAGAAATAAGTTTCAGTGACTGTGTGATATTTCCTACTCTCTCCTGCCTGCTGTCTTGTCCTTACCCAGTTCTGTAAGTTCTGTTGGCTTACTTTTTCTTGTCCCCATTTAGTGTGGCAATAGGTGATTCATCAAGTGATGCAGTGATTTCAGCACAGAGTAATGAAAAGGCTATAGCTGTCATAAAAATGGAATGTCTAGTATAAATATATTTGAGACATGCTCAAGTGAATGGGACCAAGTAGAACATTCATTCCTAGCATTACTGGTAAAATTGCCCAAATTACAAAATAAAGATGATTTGGAAGAGTGCACATGTAGTACTGCAGATGTACAATTTCTAAGCAATGGCACAAGGACACT
Organism: Ammospiza caudacuta; assembly: GCF_027887145.1. NCBI lineage: Eukaryota > Metazoa > Chordata > Aves > Passeriformes > Passerellidae > Ammospiza > Ammospiza caudacuta. Next base: position 48,325,616 of record NC_080593.1, on the reverse strand, counting down.
GTTTAAAACCTGCTGAAGTCCACATGCAAATTCCCTAATCTTGGTGGATGCTGAGCTTAAAAGACCTGAGCTTAACGGCATAGATATAGATGCCTCTTGCTCATCTTGTTCTCAGTTTGGTTTGGCTTGCTCTGAAGTAGAGACATGTCTTGGTTCTGTTTGGCATTTTACAGTTCTCTAGGGTTTGCTAATATGACTGAGACATGAACTAAGTTTTCTCTTGCTGTAATTCATACCCACACCCGAGAAATAAAGGAAACTTAGGCACTTAGTTAAGACTACTTTGGGAAGACTAAATTTAACAAGATAGCAAGAACAGTTGCTCATAAGATAGTGCTGGTTTTGTTTTGGTTATTTTTTTTCCTGGGCTGTTTTGTTTTGGTTTATTTTTGTTTGTTAATTTTGCTTGTTTTTTTTTTAACAGACCAGTTTCAGTTTTTCATTTAACTACTTGTCAGCCTGGATAACCTTCTCAATATGTCCCCTCCCTTTTTTTTTTTTTTTGGGTCTTCCACTTTTTTTGCTTGTATGTTGTTTTGGGGTTTTTTTTCCTCTCCTTTCTTTTCGAGTTTCAGTTGACAGACACTTCAATGGCCACCAGAAGGAAACCTGTTGAAGTAATTACTGACTTCTGTGTTTTGCCTCCACCAAATTAAACAGTGAGATTGTTCTGCTAATTGCCCCCAGTGGTGACACAATGTTTACCAATAAAGCAGTCACAATTGAATTTGCCTGTTGGCATTTAAATTCTGTGAGTATTTCCAAGAAGTAGGGATTGAGTGAATACTTCAGCTTTTTCAAGGTCTTTGTCCTGATGAAATTCGAGGGATATTTCAGGCTTTATCTCCACCTTTGGTGGATAGGATTCTGCAGCTTTGGAGAAATCTTTTCTGTTCCACATAAAAGAGAGCCTGACGGTTTTTGGCTGCCTTTAACTTGCAATAAGGATGGAAAATTATGGTCTTCTAGGACATTTTGGATTGTACTGCAGAGAGGACTTAGAGTTTGTTTATTCCCTACTGGAAATATGCAGAGTGTCTGACTCTGAGTCACATAAATAAGAGAGAAGAGCTTTAAATGCCACTAGAATTACTCAGATGTCTGTGACTTTCATTAGATATTGTTCACTGTTTATAGCTGGTTGTTGGATCGTGGCTGTGAAGAGAGGCTTATATAGGCCATCACCCCTTCCACATACTTTCCCTCATTTGTGTTCAGTAGGACATTGTTCTGTCTGAATTAAAACATGAAAATCACCAGGCATGAGGAGAAACACATGCACTTCAAGGAAGCTACAACACTTTATTGTTAAAATCCACATTGCTTTAATCTTAGTTTTACTAATGGATATGAGCAGAGCATTTTTTGTTGCAGTGACAGCTTCTCATAAGAAGTATTTTTCACAGCTCTTAAAGATGAATTGTGTGACTGTATGCGTGCAGATAACATTATCTATAGGTCATGTTTCTGCAGAGACTGCCTTCCAGGTAGAGATGCCTCTTTAAAATATCACTATGTTTAAAGATACCAGAAAGAAAAGCAATTAGTGATTTCTTGTATACAGTAGCAAGAAGCTTTGAAGTGAAAATGTCCAAATGTTACATGGCTTACAACTGTAGTTCTGTTTTTGGTGGCAAACAGCCCATCTGTGTTTTGGCTGTCATATACAGAACTCTTTATCTTTTGTAGCTGGACCTATATCTCCCAATTATATCACGCATAAATAAAAACAACACCCAAGCAGTTCTGTCTCTGAAATTATTTATGTTTTGGCTGTATTATTTGGAAAAATGCCTCTACAGATATAGCAATAACTCCTTCAGGCAGCATAAGTGAGGTCTTTTAACAAATTTTGATTCAGCCAGGGTTCCTACTACAGATAGGGCTTATCCCAGCAGATCCAGTTTTGGCTGCTGCCTCTGGGGCCATGGTATAGCTATAACTGTGCCCCTGAAACTGCAGTGAAAATTATTAATTGTGTCTTTTAGCCTTTTTTTCTAAAAATGAGAGAAATAAAAGAAGAGGGTATGTAGACAAGAAAACAAAGCACTCATAGTGCCTGAGCTAAAATCTCTCTGATGTCTCAAAGTGTTTGATTTTTAATTAATTTTAAATGTTAATAGGTGTGTGTGTTTTTTTAAAAGGCTTTGCTTATCATGAAGGAGCATTTCTCTGGTAGGTCAAATGCCTAAAAGCCTGACTTCTGAGTCAGTATCTTATCATGCTAGATACTACAAGATAAGAATAAATAAGTCACCTTTGCCTCAGTCTATCCAGGCTGTACCTGAATTAGATGCTTGTGTACATCAGGTGCAATGACTCAGGAACACTATAGCCTGGGGGAACTCAGGTTTAGAAAAGAAAATGCTGTATGAAGAGTAGAAAATGGCTGTATAATTTTGTGTGCTATGTGTGCTCCCTGGCTGAAAACCACAGCTCAGATAATTGTTAGCTATGTTCCTCTGCTGGCAGTATGAGCAGGGCAGGGACAGACATTTGAGTGGCTGATGCTGCACTTGGTGGATATGGCTGGTCCCTCATCACTGCTCTCCCTTGGCCTTGCAGACCATGGCCAGCTCTGGATCCATTTGTAGGTCCTGTGTTTGTCTGGGGAAGGATGGTGTTCAAGCTGGATTCACTGCTGGACGCAGAATGTGGTCACTCTTAACCCTTCACCTGAGCAGATCTCAGAAATGAAGGGTTGGCTGCTGGTGCTGAGGGGTTTGTGAGCCAGCACTGAGCATGCAGAGGTGACAATGGTGATATATTTTGTTTTCTTTAAATACAAGGATGTTTCATTCATCTTTATATTGAATGCAACCCGTTATTATTGTCACAATTTTGTGTTTGTTCTTTTTTACATCTGATGCATCGGAATACTTCCCATGGGTTTTTTCTCCTTCTATCTCCTACATTTCCCTTTCATTCTTTTTACTTGAAGTGGAGGGGAGCAGACACTGAGTTTACTCCATTAGTTTTGGGAAACTTTTAATTCTGTTTTGCAAGAGCTGCTTCACCTTCCTTTGGTTGTAATTATTCAACTCTGTGCTGTGTTTGAAGATGGGACATCTTTCTTACCCCATCTTCTCAGGGCTGGGAACCTGAGTGAAGTCCCTGTTCTTTGTGCTTTTTCAAAGGTGATTTTGCTCATGACCTATTTTTTGCTGAATGCAACCTATAATTGTATATTCATGTGAAATTCTTCCATGCCTTTACAGGCTCCCTGTGTGGGAGTGTATGCAAATAACAGGACGAGAAATGAGCAATTTGTATAGTTGGGACTTTTTGAGTTTTTACGTTTTTCATATTTGTCTGTTTTCTCTGATTAATTGAATTTCAGTGAGTTGTAAAAAAACATTCTTAATAATGGTTTCTGATTCTTGAAGGACCTGGTGCTTCTTAAGCAACTGAGAATGAAAAGTAGCATGAAGAATGGGAACTGGAGAAATGTGTTAAGAGAGCTGTTTCATTTTCCATTTTGCATCACTCCTATAATACTTTTATTAATAGTGCTACATAAATGGTAGATTGTAGATTAGATCTGGATCAAACCATGCCTGGCTTTCCCTTTTCTCGGCCACTTATAAGACATGGTATTTCCCACATATTCACACATTTCTTACTGTTTTGGGGCATCTGCACAGCCCTGCAGAAATTCCCTACAGTAAGGGCAGCATGTGGCATCTGAGTGGCCATGCTCCTGCCTGCTTGATGGATGTTGGTAACACTGCCCTGTAGACTCCAGTAAAGTCTTAGAGAGCACTAGTACATTTTTCAAGTGAACAGAAGTAAAACTTCAGTATCCATATACTAAATCACTTGCAACCCTCCTTCATTCAGGCTGATTTCAAGAACCTTGATAATGGTTATCCTTCTTTTAGTTCTCTTAGGACTCTTTTTGTAAAACTTTTGGTCTATACTAAATTTTCTGTGAAAATAATTATGCCCTGTCCCCCTATTATACTTTCTGGCCCTAGCATAAACAGCTTAATTCTTCTGCTTGCTTCCTATTAAAATAATTGTTATGGCAATCTTCTGTTTAGCTCCTTAGTTCCATATCAAGGCTGATGAGATGGAACAAGTGGGGTAGTTTTAAAAAAATCTGTATATATATTTTCCTGAATTAAGTTTGCAATTTTGCCTCACAATTAATCACTAGAGAGGAAAGGCTCTAAAAATGTTCAGCTTTCAGTTAGAGCAATTGAAGGTAGGTATGGCATACCAGGGACACAGTACAACTATTTGGGTTCAGCTGATGGCAAACAGTTCTGTGTAAGATTTGGCCCTATAGAAAAATATTCTTTAATTCATCTTTAAGCTTAGAGAACAACCTGTCTGGATGGGTAGTTTTCCTAAGTGCAATGAACAGACATAACAGTGCAGAGGATGGTTCTGATTTCTTCTCCCCTTCCCCAGAAGATCCTGACACTTAATTATTTGGTTTTTTTTTTTTTTTTTTTTTTTTTTTTTTTTTGTGGTTTTTTTTTTGACAATTTTTGTAGGTGGTGGCAAGGAGGGGATCATTTTGTGCCACTTTAATTCATTAAATTTGCTTAGTAAAAAGGCTGCTTGATCTGATGCAGGGATGGGGCAGGACTTGAATCATGTCCAGGAATAGCCTGTACACAAGAAAGAAGCAAAGGAAAGGTAGGAAGAAGAATGGAACTTTGCTTTTTTTAACAGCTGTGAGCTGTCCCTCAATTGTTTCTGGAACTGGCTTAAGCTGACGTGGAACAATATTTTGTCAAGCTCCAACTGCAGTCAAAAATGGAAAAGGAATGTTTTACCTGCAGTCCTCCTGTGAGGGAGAGGAAGGGCACAGGAAGGGTGTAGGAGAGGGATGTATGTCCTAGAGAAGCACAAACACCTCCAGGCTTTCCCTTAAACAAGTCTTGGTGTTGTGGCTCCAAGTTTGGTGCTTGCAAAATGAGCTGGCCCACTTTTCCTGCTTATGCTATACTGCTTATTCCTGTCTCCTACTGTGCAAACCAGGCAAACCCCAAAATGATAAAATTTTCATCTGCTTTATTTCCCTTATTGACTGATACAGCTGTCTATGCCACATATAACAGTAGCAGGGATGAGCAAGATGTTGAAAAGCAAAACTCTGTGGTAGCAAACTGGGCAACTGTGCTTTGATTTGGCAAAAGTGAGCCACAGCCTGGGCTTCAGTATTCACTTATTCTCTAAGCATCTGCTTAAGGAGCACTGCTGCTGTGCTGGCCCTCAGTGGTGTTATGAGTGAATATGGTGGGTAACCTGTGCTGAAGAGCTGACTTCAGTTTGATAATCCTTACTTGGGTTTGGTGGGGTTTTGTTCTTGGGTTTTTTTAAATCCAAACCAGCCCTGTTCTGATTTCTCCACATCATCTTACTAATAATAGTATGAGCACAGCTAAGTCAGTCATTTCCTGATGTTTATTTTTCAGGGTGCAGCTCTTCTGTTGGAATTTATCAGAGGACGATAGGGCTGCTTGTGTTGGGCCCACCCCTTCCCTGTGGCTGGTACAACTGTGCTGTGTGTCTGTGTGGTTGCTTGAATTGGGGAACTGATCCAAGTTAAAAATAACTCATGTGTAACTTCTTTCAATGTGTCAGAAAGATATCTGCCCAAAGTGTGATACCACTGCTGCTCTGCAGAACAAGTGGTGCCTGGTAATGCTGTCCTTGTAGATCACTCCACTTGCAGATGGGTAAATCATGCAAAGTTTGGTCTTTTTCGTAGGATGTGATTTAAGTGGCAGTCAGGTTGGTATTTCTGTGGGTTGCTGGAGAAATAGGTAGTTGAGCATTATTTTTCTACTCTGTTTCTTCTTTCTCTTTGCTTCACTAATATCCGAGTGACTGCTGCTGGGTGGAAAGTTTGTTCAAGTCACGCATCTGCAAAACAAAACTCTGGACTCAGGAATACTTTTTCTTTTCCTTTTTTTTTATGAATGAAGGAAGAGGAAGTGTTAACTTTTTAAGGTCAGATGGTAGACTGTGCTGCTGTGTGGTGGTAGATCTGATGTAAGGGAAGTGTTGGGGCCCCGTGCACTGGAGAATGTGCAGAATTCTGCCTCTTGTAGGTTGTAGAATTGCACTGGCTAATGTACAGCCTGAAACTGCACCACTTGGTCTAACTTGATTTATTTACCAGCTTCTGTAATCCTTGAATAGAGACAGATAAACAGCATGCAGAAAACATTCTCTTTTTAGAAACTTCAAACAAACTACTTACTTTTTTAAGGAAAATGTTATAATCAAATCATAACATGAAAATCCAGAAGACATTGTCCCTTCTTTTCAATAGCTTCCCAGAAAAGAAATTTTATCACAAGCTTAATTGCATCAGTATTTCTTCTAAAACAGTACACTTCTGTCATGCCAAGTAGTACAATGTAGGTAATTACCTGTATCACTTAGCTTACATCTTATTAAATATTTTGGTGACTAAAAATAAACTTAAGAAATCCCCTACCAAGTCAGCCAAATGAAATCCCATCTCATAGTCTGGTCTGTCTCCTGCTCTAGCAGTAGCAAATGCTGTTCAGGGTAGCGATCTGATGATGACTTGCAGTCTCTTTATGCCTCCTCAGTTTTCACATTTGTGGTATTACAGGTGTTGGAGGCTACACCTACTCATAGTCTATTTAATATCCTGCATAAAGGTGATGCCACTCTTTCATGTCTTCTTGAACCTCTGACAGCAAGCTTGAAGAGTTTACTGCCTTGTGAATGGAGAGGTGTATTTTCTATCTGCTTTAAACTGGCACCCTAATGATTATATCACGTGCCCCTAAGTTCTCATACTGCAGGGTTTCATAAAAACAGTTCTGCATTCTGGTTGTCCACTACCGTCTCTCCTGTGTTCTTTGTCCCTCCAGACTGAGTAGACCCCACCTTTTGAGGCAGCTGCTGAAGCCCATTGGACACTTGCCTTTCTCTGCATTTTCTCAGAAACTGCTGTGCCCCTCCTAAGGAGTGAAGATCAAAGGCGCACTCGGTGCCCTGTATGTGGGTACATGCAGTTCCTGTGCTGTGGCAGAGTGACACCCTCTGTCCTGTTCCTGGTGCCACCTCTGGTGACACCCAGTGTTTGCTGGATCCTGTAGCACGCTGAATCCGTGCTTTAAGGGAGAACTTTGCCTCTCTTTCCTGAGCTGTTAACTCAGTAATGAATTCTATAACTCTAATATTCTGTGTCATTTTGTCCTCATTTACAACTTGCACAAACTCATCCTTGTGGAAATGTAATGGAGTCATAAACTTAAAGTGTATTTCACAGCTCTGATTTTCTGTTGTTGTGTCCATTTGGAGGAAGGTGCAACAAAATAACAGCAGTAAGGAAATAAGGATGAATCTATTACTAAAGGTAATAAATGCAAGAAGAATTTTAGATTTTTTGGCTGTTATTGTCTGGGGTGATTAGGGAAGTCTGAAGAAAGCTGTTTGGTCAAGGTTAAAGAACAGTCTAATTATAACCATGGGAACCAATGCTTCTGGAACTTCATCAAGTATGTTAAGAAAATATTCCATTCCAACCAGTTAGAGTGAGCTGAGCCTTGAGGCATTTTGCTGGGTATAAAAGATCATTAAAATGATAAGACAAATGTGTTGCAAAATAACCTATTTTACCTGGTAAATTTTCCAGTGTCACTGCAGCAAAGCTCTGAATAAATAGCTTCACTCTTTTGATAGGATTTTTTTTTAAAGTGAATTTACTTGCCTTCATCCTCTGCGTGGTTTGGTGGACTCTGGTAATGCTTGAGGCCTGCTTTCTAGATGTAAGTCTCCTGCATGTGTTTTGGGCAAAGTAGTGACACAGAAAAGCAGAGCTTTGAGAATCTGCTGACAGATAGTCACAGAATTGCTTAGGTTGGAAAAACCTTCTAAGATAATCAAGTTCAACCATTAACCTGGCACTGATAAGTCCACCATGAAACTGTGTCCCCAAGTGCCACATCTTTTAAATGCATCCAGGGACAATGACTCAACTGCTTCCCTGATCAGCTTGTTCCAGTGCTTGGCAACCCTTTCCATGAATAATATTTTCTTGCTACCAAATCTAAAACACCCCTGGTTCAACCTGAGGCCATTTCCTCTTATCCTATTGATTGTTACTTAAAAGAGACTGACCCTCGCCTTGCTGAGCTCTGGGGACCACCACTGGTGACCAGATATAACCAGCTGGATGTAACTCCACTCGTCACTACTCTTTGGGATTGGCAGTCAAGCCAGTTTTTTATCCAGCAATGCACCTGTCCAAGCCATGAGCAGCCAATTTCTCCAGGAGAATGCTGTGGGAGACAGTGTCAAAGGCCTTACTAAAGTCCAGGTGAACAGCATCCACAGCCTTTCCCTCATCTGCTGAGCAGTTCACTTTTGCATAGGAGACCAGATTGGTCAAGCAGGACTTGCCTTTCCTAAACCCCTTCTGGCTGGGCCTGATCATCTGGTTGTCCTGTATGTGCCTCAAGGATCACTCAAGGTGATCTGTTCTGTGGCTTTCCCTGGCACTGAGGTCAGACTGACAGTCCTGTAGTTCCCCAGATTAAGTTTTAGTTTAGCTTTGGTCCTTCTAATTTTCTCCCTACATAACCTCACAGCACCCCAGTAGCCCTCCTGAGTGTGCTGCCCCTTCTTCCAAAGCTTGTAATCTCTCTTATTTTTCCTTAGTTCCAGCCAAAGGTTTGTGCTCAGCCGGACTGGTGTTTCCCACTTCTTCTCTTGCCTTGGCCTGCTTCTGTGCCTTTAAGATTTCCTTCATGCAGGATGCCCAGCCTTCCTTGATTCCTTTAACCCTCAGGATTGCCTCCCAATGAATTATGGATTCTATCAACCAGGCTCCCAAACAGGCATAAATCTCCCCTCCATAATTCCAGGATAGCAGTTCTGCTGAGCCCCCTCCTTAGTTCTCTGAGAATGGAAAACTCTCTGACATGCAGGGCTACCCCACTGCCTCTCCTTCCTTGCTTCTCCTGCCTTCTGAAGCATTTCTGGGCATTTAGGTTCATGTTGCTCCAGCTGGTGAAGTTAGAAGGCAGAGGGTCCTAAAATCTGAATGCAAGATGAACTTTCCAGGTGTCCCCTACTTCCTGCTGTGTGATGTTCTTTGTGTGTCTTCATGAAAGTATTTAGTCTGATTGAAATCTTGTCTTGGGAATATTGCCTAGTCCATTAGAAAAAAATAATCCTGTGATATATTCTATCTTGCTAGATAACATATTGCAGAGAGGGCTTATTTGTCCTTGATCTAACTGCTGTCTTTGTCATGGATAACATTTATAACAGATCTATTTTCCTGTTATGGAGTTTTTAAGGGACATTTTGGATAGTAACATTTCACTAGTTCTTCACTGCTCAGGATGAAGCTTTTCTAATACAGATCAACATCATGAACAACATCTACTAACTTCATGTACACTTGAGAAACAGGTCAGGAATATCTTGGAGGAGGGTTTTTTTTGTTTTGCCCTGTTCTTGTCCTTTTTTTTATTTTATTTGTCTACCATAGGTGGGGGTGAGTTCTGTCCTGAATAGCAATGATGCCTTTAAGTATGACTGCCAAAGCTGGGCTGCTGTAATGATGCTCTGTTATCCTGGAAAAGAAATCCACAGGATACTATCCTTAATACTAAGAGGATTAACTGTGTGTAAATGTTGCAATTAAAATTAACTGGCATGCTGACCACTGCATCATGCAGTTAATGTAGGAAAACCTCTTGGTTTAATTGTACTCTTACATGCTGTTTCCTGGTATGTGATTAAGCCAATATTTAGAATGGGTAAACAAAATTATATTTTTTTAAATTGGGTAACTGCTAACCTTTTTCAAATTTTGGTTAGCTTGTTGTGCTAGAGACTTTATGCTTTGAATACTTTCAGAGATAAGGCACAGGCAGTTTTCCTTAAGCTTTTTTCTAAACCAGGAGTTGAAGATGATCTCTCTCTCTTTTGTGATTGAATTTATAGTATAGGGCAGATGTAGACACCTTGCTCTGAGCCAGACATGATGAAAGGTCCATGGGCTTGTGTGTTGTGGGCTCTGACGAGCATTACACCTTTGAGTCTGAAAGCTTTGGTGTTTTAGATTCATCTTCATGATTAAACAGAAAGACTCCAAAGAAAATGTCCAGGGATGCTTTTAATTACTCTGTGTGTTCCTCTGTGTTTCCTCTGTTCCTTCTCTTGTCTCTGGAGATCACCATGCTTGTGCTATGCCCAGTATCTCTTGTTTTCAGTGGACTAAGAGTGTTTGCAAAGGTGCTTATTGAGGCCCAGATGAAGCGAATTGTCACAAACAAACCACAAACTCATTTGTACATCTGAGTTGGTAGTTCATGTTAATTGCAGCAGGAAGCATGAGAAACTAAGCCTAAATTTTTGTTGCCTAAAAAAATAAGCCTCTCTGTGTGCTCTTATTTATGTTTAAGAACAGTCCACTTACAAGCTCCAATGTTTTTATTAATATGTCAGTGAACTTTAACTTCTGGGTGTGATTAGTACAGTTCAAGTTGTTTAAGTCCTATTGATTTCCTGGTTTTCATGTTGTTACATGCTGGGATTTGCTGCCTTCCAAGAAAAACTGATGGAACCTTGTGTATGTGTACATGCAAAAGCTCTGGCCTAATGCAGCTGAAGTCCAGTAGCTTAGTCTAAGCTGCTGATGGAGGTAGAGACAGGCTATCCTAATTGTCTGTCCCAAAGCAATTACTTTTATTCAGCTCCACAAATCCAGGAGATGGTAACAGTTTTAGCAACCACAACTGTTTGTGAAGTGAGTTTGTTTCAGCACTGATTGAGATTAAACCACACAAATGCACTGTGGCCACTTCACACAGATTCCTTAGGCATGATGAAATGTGGCTGGGTCTGGTGCTGTTCCACTACAAGTGGAGAAAATCTGGCACTTTGCTGGTGCTGTGGGAAGTCACCAGTGTTTAGCTGCTCACCCTTCTCTGCCCCTCTTTTTGAGTGTAGCCTGGCTGGCCTCCCTGAGGCTCTTCTGGCAGGAGGAGGCTGCTGAGGGCTGAGAAGAGTCGCTGCATATGCAGGCAAAGATGCTGTAAGAAAGCTTCTCTCTTGTAGCCCCTGTGTTGTCTGGCACTTCATTTATTTCAGTTAGAGTGAAGAAGTCTTTGTGGGTGGAGAGTGATCTTTGAGGTAGCTAGAACCAATCCTACAGATGACTTGGATACCAAGAATGAGACAATGTACTGGAGTTTTATTTTGGGACTACTTGACCTGGTTTCAGGCAAGATTTATCTGGTTTTTAGCATTTTGGATTTGAGATGTATCAGAATGGGAACAAGAAAGATGAAATAAATTTGGGAAAAACTGACAGAGGAGAAATACACCTTCATATTTTTTCTTGGCTTAAACACCAGTCTGCAGAAAGTCTGCAACGTGGTCTTCAGTACAAAATTAGCTCTTCTCTCTCAAACTGTTAGGGATTCCTCCAATTCCTCTGACAGATTAGAGTGTCAGCTCATGAACAACTACTGAACCATGACTGGCATTGTGACTGTGTGTTGTGCTGCACACAGTCGGTGCCTGTCAGCATGTTCATTGCTGTAGGTACTTTATTCTCCTACCCTGTGGTGAATAGGAGTGGTTGTTCAAAGAGGGGAAGCTTTGCACATGGGCTTTGACCACAGGGTTGTAAGGATGTTGTAAGTGTACACCATAGCTTACGCCGCGGCTGTGCGAGCCTAACCAAAAGAAAATGTTAAATGCCCTCTCTCTCTGACAGCTGGGCAAGGAGAAGGACTTATGGCATGTTTGAACTTTACTCTGCTAGCGGTGATGCTTTTTTCACTTTGAGGGAGAATGCAAAGTGGGTAGGTTCCAGTGGTTTAAGTCAGCATGTTCTTGTTATAGAAAATAAAGAGCCAGTGGGATGAATTCTAAATCCTGCAGATGCTTAATGACAGGTTTCAGCAAACTTACGAACTCCTCAAGTATGTACAGTACCAGAGCCAGACACCATGGACAGCATATTTCAAAAAAATATTTAGAAATTGCCAGTGGAAGCTAAACTTTGAAAAACATGAAGTCATTCTTGAAAGAGTTCAAGTTGTTTAAGTGTCATGTGAATTCAACCTATTTGTTGAAACTAATGTTATATGCCTCAATGAGGAAAATAGATGCTAGCTTACATCTGAAAGAGGGAAGCTTTTGCATGCAGACAGGGAAAAGCACTGTTGCAGGTTTAGCATGACAGTCTGCTCAATGCATGTTTCATCTTTTTATGTGAGTAAGTCTTAAATAAAACCTTTGTTTTTTTCTTTTTCAGAACCGTAATGAAATAAAAAATGGAGCCATCCTTCGATTAACAACATCTCCGGTGAGTCATCGTTCTTCTCTTCTTTCAAAGTGAAAATTCAGTTCGTAAATACTTGTGAACTGATGTATGTAATTTTAAGCTTTATCAATGTATCCCACAATCCTCCAGGAGCAAAGGTTATGAGTTATGGAGGCAGGAATAATAACTCTGAGTGACATTTGGAGATACTGTTGGCAGAATTGGGTGGGTTTTTGTGTCTCACATCCACTGGGAACAGTTTTTACATACAAGATATCTCTGCTTCCCTGCTGACATTGCAGCCTCCCTCAAGTTGCTCTTTTTCTGCCTCAGAACTTAAAACCAGGAAGCCAGGAGGAAGGTCAGGGATTTGAATAATGGAGAGCTCTGCTGGGTGGCACAGGTCAGAGCTTTCCTGATCTCTGGTTTTGTGTTGAGTGAGTAGCAGCTGTAATGTTGATATTTTACTGGGATTTCTTTGTTGTTGGCTTTTTTCCCCCCTACACCCTCTCTTTGCCAGCTCCTAAAAAGCACAGCAGAGCTGCTGGTTGCCCTGTAATGGCTTGTTTTCCTGCTGAGTTGAGCAGTGCTGCTGCCACATGCTGAAAGCCACTATTAGTCCTGGAAGATGTATGTCTAAGGCAGCAGCAATCCCATTTCCTTGCTGACAAATGCAGTTAGTGTGCTATTAAAATGGTTTACCTCTTCATGATGGTGCTCTAGCCTCTGCTGATTTGAAGCATTCTAATGCTCATACCCTGCCACCCAGTAGCTTCTCAACAGAAAGCACTTATCAACAGCCAACAGGGCAAAGACTAGAGGCTTCCATTAGCCTTCATCATGTTCTTCAATGGTCACTATATTCAGAGCTTTATAGACATTAAAAAAAATTAAATAAACAGCAGTTTAGGACCATAGCTCTGTCAGGATCTGTGTGATTCCAGAGTCTCTTGGCATATATCACCAAAACAGCCTTGTGCATGGGAAAACCATTTCTGGTAGAATACACCCCTTTTGATGGAAATTCCTCAGACACAGACAGCCCCAGCACCAGCTCCTTCTAACCTTTGTAACTTCTTAATAACAAATATCCCCTCCTGTACTTCCCAGACTTGGGATCTCTTGAAATCAAAACAGCATCTGTGGTTCATCAAGAACCAATGTAGTCCAAATGCAGTGCGTCATGTTTTGGTGTAACCACAACATGGAATAACCATATAGGACAACTCATGGAATTCTCCCATCTCAAAATCCACAACCAGTTGCATTGTGAAACCTCACTGAAGAGAGGCTGTGCTGTGACTGATCTGTGAAGATGGCTGGCTGGCTTTATGATCACTTGTGCAATTGGAAATGGGACCTACAAACACAAAAGACAAATCTTGGACGTACAACACTATCTGCTGCTACCAGTGGTCAGGAAGGTGGGGCTTTGCACCCACCTGTCATTCTAGGACTATCATCTGCTTGTTCTGTTTCTTTGTTGATTTGCCTCCGGGTCAGTTAATCAATTCCGGAGTCCTGAGGATGTTGAGATATTGCCAGTTACCTAACAAATTATGGACTGCTCTGGCACTGGCCTGCAGTTATGAGTGACTCAGCCATCCTGTTTTAAGATAGAAGGCTGGTCTACTCTCTGTTCTCCAGTAGTGATGTTTATGTCTGAACTAGTGCTTATTTTTGTACTTCCTGATGTTTCAAAATTTTGTGTTAACTTTTCCCAGAATCAGAGAGGTCTCTTGAAAGGAGGAACATACTGTTTTTTTTTGGCAGATTAGCAAATATCTGTATTGTTTAAATACGTAAAAATGGAAGTTCTGCATGCTCTCACTCTACAATAGTGTCTTTGCTTTTTAAGGTACTGTCAAAGTGCTCATCATAGCAGTACCTAAAACAGATAAAGGCCTCCAAGCTGTGGTTCTTAAACAGGTGACCCACACAATGGTTGTCGTTTACCCTGAAAAGCTAACAGGCAATCTGTTTCCATATTTCTTCTGAAATTCTGTATGAGAGCAGCAGAAGTTGGAAGATATAATGTGAAGAACAGGCTGCATGATACACTCCTACAAAATGGGAAAGATGCTTTCCTAGCTGTTAGTGCTGGGTGAGAAATGTTTTTCTCATCATATGAAAACATCAAGATTCTGAATTCCCCCCACCCCCTCTGTTTTTTCTATCCTACAATAGGATAAAGCTGAAACTATCTTTCCTCTTGTCCCAAAAAACCAAAATCATACTCAAAACAAAAAAGCAGAAAAAAACTTTATGAAAAAGTAGATGATTTAGGAAAGGAAAGAAAGATTGAGAGAAATTATGAGAAGCCACATATGGATTACGCAGTTTCTGGGATGTGTCCCTGTAGTTTCAGAGAGGTCTGAGCTGCCTACTTCCTGGCTGTTGTGGGGGGGAAAAAAATTGTCCTGAACTTTACAAGCCTTTTGAGGAAACTTTTTTCCTTGAAGAGTTGAGAGGAGTTTTGTTGACCTGTTCTGAAGGCTTCATGAGCTTAAAATGCTTTTCTAGTCCTTAATTTTTATGCAGCTTATAACCATGACAGCCAGTAATCTGGGTGTACCCTTTAGGGTTGCATGGCCCAAGTCATAGAAAATTGGATGAGAAGGATGAGATGCAATCTTTTTGAGTTCTGTTTTCATTAGCCTCAAATTATTTATTGCTCACATACCCACAGTTGGTGCTATTAAAGATTAAAAAGAGAGAGGAAAGAAAGGTAGTTTTATCTAGAAATAGTAAACCAGCATTTTTGAGCAGACTTTTTAAAATGAGGATTTGAAATCTAACTCCATGAATATAAACGTTAAATACTTTCTCTTTTTTAATCTTGGATTTAGATTATTTTGTGTGCCTATACAGGGACCTTTATCTGAAAACCATTGTTAATACTGCAAGGGCAGAACTGCAGTTATGGTGTGCTGCTAAATCCATTATAAATGCTTGCCTTGAGAGATTTACAATGTGGCTATTTTAAATTTCTTTGAGTTAAAAGTTTGCAAACGCCAGTCGTTAGGCCTGGTGGGAATTTGAACTGCTTCTTTGTTTCCATAGGTCTGTTTGCTAAGTTTGTGAGATTCTCTGAAAGACTGTTTTTTTCCTAAACAATGCTATTTTTTTCCTCTATAAACTGCTCACCACACAGACACTGTTTCCTAGGTAACTTGAGTGCAGATTGAATTTCTCACATATTATCTTTGTTCCTATATCATCTTTCTTATTTATTTTAACCTCTCCTATCATCTTTCTTACTAATTCTTTGGGCTATTGTGTGTTTTTGCAGTTTTCCCTGACCTGTTTTCCCTCTTTGTCCATCTGCATTTCTGAAGGGACGCATGAAAAGTTTCTTATGCAACATTTCTTTGTATTTGAACTTACGTGACAATTGAGATGCTGTATTGCTGCTTTCTCTGTTGTGATAACCATATTCCAGTGCAGGGTGGGTAGGTTTATAAATGAGCTGTAATTGCTCCCGAGTGTGAGGCTGATGCAAAAGGACTTTAGTGTCCTGCAATGCAGCAAGCAAAGTCCAACCTTTTAGTGTGTGGAACTGCAGGATTCCTTCAATCAGATCCTGCAAATCCTTTCTGAAATGACTAATCGTTTCAAAAAGATGCTAAATACTGGGAAAATTAACTTGAAGGAACTGGTGTCGTTTATTCAGTTTAATGGTTTTCAAACAGAATTGATTACTTGAGCACTTACTGTTTATTAAAAGCAGCTTCTTGGCCACTTACAAAAAATGCCTTGCTTGTGAGGTATATACCTTAAAACCTGGGTAAAAGGGGGTTTTCTGATGTGGTATTTGTGGGACCTGATAATTTGCTTTTGTCTTTTTCCTTTTTTTTATCCCCAGGCCATGGATCAGTTGAGTTCTCAAACCTGTCACTTGTTTGTAGGCAGAGTATCAGCATGTGTACAACGAGCAATCATGTAAATAAAGGTGTTTAATGATAGTCATCATAGTATTTTCTATGAATGCTTCTACAGATATTAAGAACGTGTTCTTTATATGTGATCTAAACAGGCTAGGAAGTATAAAGAGTTTTTTTAACCTAGTTCTGCTTATACATCTGGATCCAAAGTAAAATTTTGAGGATCTAGTTTAGAATTTTTGATCTACAATTGCTTGAAGATGTATTTGAAGTTCTGTAAATGCATAACTTTTTGCAGTTCTAACCTGTAATTGTGATTATGTTTATCATGTAATGGTAAATTAGTTGCTAAATAAACCTTATACCAGAAGCACTGACCATGGGGGTCAATTAGCCACTTTTATATTTTTCTGCTCATAGTAGATTTCAGAAGTGGAGTTGGGGTTTGTCTGTTCATAGAGAAAGGTTTAATCTGATGTTTTCAGGTTTCAAAAGGCACGTTTTGAATAGTATATGTCAGGGAGCTCCCTGACATATATGCAGTTTTAGGTGTAATGGCAACAATAATCCAGGAAAAGGCAGCACTTTTAAGACATCATGGTGTTCCAACACTGAATGATTTAAATTAAACTGCAGAAATGCTTGTGTTTGGTAAAACAAAGCTGGATTGGGTAGTTACTGATGGTCTCTATGCTCTTTTTCTAGCAACATATTGACTGATGTAACTTAATTTACAGGATAGATAAAAATGCCCTTATTTTATTTGCTTTTTGCTTTTTTTTTAATTTGCTTTTTGTAAAGGATAAAGAAGACAACTGATTACATAATGGAAAGCCAGCAATTTCAATCAATGTTCCAACTTTCTTCCATGGCGCATTCATGTTTGATAGTGGTTGCATTTGGATCTGTGTTCTCCCTCTTGTCCTTCCTTGCTGTATTTTGTATTCTGTACAGAAGCCCTGTGTATGTCTGGTTAATGAGTTGCTTTCAAAGTTTTTGCACAAAGTATTCTGTGGCCAAGAAATGATAGTTTGATCAGTAGAATCCCTTGTTAGGATGATCTTGGGATTCTTAACCTCCAAATGGCTATTTGAGTCTCTAAGAAAGTCACATCCTGGATTTAGGTCATTAGTTCTCTCTTTAAGCTGGCAATCTCATCAAGCTGCTCCTTTTAAGCAGTGCTGGTCCCTAAGGGCAACCTTTCTGGATGTCCTTGGAGCAAGTCATTTAAGACTAGACATGTGGCTTATGCCACTTGACAGCCTTTTGAAATGCTGGGACTTCAACAGCACACGTATTACAAACTTCCCATCTTCCTTCCTTCCTTCCTTCCTTCCTTCCTTCCTTCCTTCCTTCCTTCCTTCCTTCCTTCCTTCCTTCCTTCCTTCCTTCCTTCCTTCCTTCCTTCCTTCCTTCCTTCCTTCCTTCCTTCCTTCCTTCCTTCCTTCCTTCCTTCCTTCCTTCCTTCCTTCCTTCCTTCCTTCCTTCCTTCCTTCCTTCCTTCCTTCCTTCCTTCCTTCCTTCCTTCCTTCCTTCCTTCCTTCCTTCCTTCCTTCCTTCCTTCCTTCCTTCCTTCCTTCCTTCCTTCCTTCCTTCCTTCCTTCCTTCCTTCCTTCCTTCCTTCCTTCCTTCCTTCCTTCCTTCCTTCCTTCCTTCCTTCCTTCCTTCCTTCCTTCCTTCCTTCCTTCCTTCCTTCCTTCCTTCCTTCCTTCCTTCCTTCCTTCCTTCCTTCCTTCCTTCCTTCCTTCCTTCCTTCCTTCCTTCCTTCCTTCCTTCCTTCCTTCCTTCCTTCCTTCCTTCCTTCCTTCCTTCCTTCCTTCCTGTGGAGAGCAGTTAATTTTGCCTTTCATTTCCTTAAGCAGCCATATTTCTGCTAATTCCCTCTAATGATTCTCAGTTGCAAAGGTTTATATATTTATATTTACTCCTACCTGAATGATATTTCAGTAAGAATGCAGACATGGCAGCCAGCTCTGCTATTGCTTTAATGAGCTGTGCTTTCTGTCCATCCACTGATGGCTTGCAAATCATTAAAATAGCTCCCTGGTAGGCACTCCGAGCATATTTCATCCGGGTTTCATTTTTTAATGCAGTCATAAATGAGCTGTATATTGCATGAGCATGTATGAGTGCTATGGCAACAAGAATTAGAAGGCTTGTGAGAACTGCATGGTGTTAACCAAGGCAATATTTTCACACAGGCATTTGGGATGACAACAGACAATATGACTTTTGTCCATGTTGCCAGTGAGACACGTGCCAGCACTCTTGCTGAGCCAAATATATGTTTACCCCCTCAATCAAGATCTCCTCTGCCATTTGTCTGTTCTCATCTGAGAGTAGAAGGAGCAAGGTTTATGGGATGCATTGTCTTGCAAAACTTGTTTAATGTAAGAAGACTGCAACTGTGTGTAAACTTTGCTGATGGAACCTTGGCATAGTCAGATAAAGCCTATGATGTTAGTAAGCACTCTTTTATGTGCTTAAAGTGTGTCTGAACCACTTCTGTAGCATGGATTTTTGTGCTCTGTGGAGGGTTCCAAGCTGTCTCTTATCTAAGATTATATTTTTGTTTTAGTCTGGTGAATTTCAAAGCTCTCGCTGACTGCAGAGGAAAGAGAATTAATATCTCAGTTGATAGGCTGGTCCTGCTCATGCTGGTGTTGTGCAGTGTTGGTGAGCTGCTCATGCACATCTGTGTCCTGGTGTTCTCGGGTTTGGTGAGAGGCAGGGTTGGCTCTTTCCATGCTTGGTGTGGATACAGGTGCAATGGAAGTCTGACTGGCTGACAGCAGCACTTCACCAGCCCTAGGTGTTCCTGCTGGGAGCAGGTCTCTCTCCTCAAGAGAAATGCTGAACTTCCCCATAAATAATCTGTTGTGAATAAGTATGAAGACTAAGCGTTGTTTACACAGCGCAGTGTGTTGTGAAGGGGTTTGGAGGAGGATGTTCTCCTGGCTCTGCTCACATGTTTTTCTTGCTTGCTATTGTGATACACCGGCAATTACAGTCTCCATCTGTTTGGCCACAGCTCTGCTGCCCAAGGTTTGCCCACTCAGACTTCTTGATAGAGCAGCTCAGGGGAGCTGTTCCGTCACTGTGAACCAGTTCTTTTGTTCACCTTTCCTATTTGTTCCATTTTCACTGAATCCAGGAGCTTTTAGAGGACTGGGTTCCTGTGGAAAGCTGGAAGAACTTCCAGTTCAGTAGAACTTCCTTCAGTGGGCAGATAGTGGCAGTGGTAACTTTCAAGAAGTATGGCAGATTAGAAAAAGCCACATGCACAGATTTAATAGGTTTAAGGTTAAATCTGAGCAATCATTTCCAAAGTTTGGGGAATGCAGCTGCCATGGCAGTATTGAAGTTTTTCCAGAGTGTTTCTGTCCTGAGGTGGGCAAGAATTCAGGCGCTGCACGTATTCAGAGAAACAGTAATGATTTGAAGATACTTTGCATCTCTGAGTCCTCCTTATAGTGGGGAGTTTAGTGTTAGGAATAGCTCCATGAAGGACATACTTTGAGAAGATAGGAGTTGGCTGTTGAACTTCTGGTTCAGGTAATAATAGTGGCGAATTTTTGTAGCTGATTATAGAAGATTACTTTAGCAAAGCTCTTTTTCACCTCCTCTGATGAAAGGAAGGGGCTGGGGGAAGTATTTGGTAGTTATCCTGGAAGTTGAAAGTAAGTGGTATCTATTTTTACCTCTTCCATGGGCTTCAGCAAATTATTTACCTTCTCACCTGATTATGCTTGAGAGAATAGTCTTTTAGTTTCCATTTGGACAGCCATTGCCATTACAGAGAGGCTGTGTAAACCATTGTTTCCCCATTACAGGCATTGATCGAGTAGGTAACCTTCCATGGCAGAAAGATCTTTTGGATGACAGGGTTCTGCCTTTTTATAGGTAATGGAACTGCTATGGCTGCATCACCCTATACTTAAAGCATAAAAAAGTGCAGGACTAAAGACATTCCATTTCTTTTCAATGCTATGTTAACCACAGTCACACTAACTAGAAGTCATTTCTCCCACATACACGCTCCTTACTGCATTTTTTTCTGGTCAAATGCTGACTAGAGACTATGCATTTACCACCACAATTGTAAAAACAAGAACTAACCAGTGTTGCTGATATTGGAGGAGATTGGGACATTTAATTTATTCATATTTTTGTAGCAATCAAAGTTATGTAGCTAGGCAGCTGAATCTGTAACAACACTATGCTGGTTATTTTTCTGGGCTTTTTGTCTAAATGGCCACTTGCACTAAAAATGACTGCTTTCGCAGAATCTTCAGAGATGACCATCTCTGAAGAGTACATTCAATACTTGAACAGAAAAGGAATTGTCTGTCAGCAGAGCCCTTTCTTCTCTATTTCTTCTCCAGCTGAGAAAGAATAAACATAATCTCAGAGAAAGTAACTCTTAACAGAATTTATGTTTAATTTGTTTCCTTAATGACACATAGCCTCTCATTCACCTTTCCTTGGGTGCAGGTAAGAAATGAATCCTAGGAAACAGAATTTTGCAGATATCTCTATATGTAGGGAGGAGGATTATTTTTCTAAGAAAAGTATGATCTAGCTAGCTATTAACTGAAGCTTTTGGGTATTCTGTTCAGGTAAGTGAAAGCATCAAATTGAAAACGTGAGATGTATTTTAAAGTATTTGTATGGCTAAAGAGAGAGGAAATTTAATATACATTATTTAAATATTTCTTTACCTTTTTATCATCAGTGTCTATTTTGAATTTCACTAAGTTATCCTCTATTTGAAACATTAATGGCCAAAATAGCACAACATGAGGATATTGAACATGCAAAAAGATGTATGACAGATAATATCATAGTGTTATGGGGGAAGTAATTATTCTGCACTCCTTGTTAAAAGGGTATATGAGTTTTTGAAGTGACCGAGAACATAAGAGGGGGAGGAAGGAGCAGAAGGTCTGGAGTTGGTCTCTCTTGATGTAACATGGTTAGGACAGTATGTGGTTTTTGCTGCCAAAGGTGATGAGAAGTATGTAACCTGAGTAAGCATTGACAGGAAAAGAAGTGCCACTATTATTTTACTGAGATTGTCTGATGCAGTTTGTTTTATTTTCATTTCTTCTTTATTGATGTGACACATAAGTTCTTCAAGCCAAAGGCTGTTATTTGTAATGCTCACATTTTGCCTGAGACAATGGGACATCTACCCATTGCTCAGCTAATGATTCTGCAAAATCCAAACAATTATAGGTAATAATGGAGTAATACACAAGTAATACACTTTTACAAAAGTAATTTTTATTTGAGCTACTTAATCTTTTCTGAGCATGGAATTTAAATATCATTAATATTAAACATGGCCATTGTTCCTGCTTACACTGACATTTTACTCATGATTTTCGTTGTAACAAAACCTGTTTTGTTGATTTTGTTTTGTGTGTTTTGTTTCTCTCATAGGCTCAAAATGCACAGCAGCTCCATGAGAGGATCCAGTCTTCTAGTATGGATGCAAAGTTAGAAGCACTGAAAGACTTAGCCAACTACTCACGGGATGTTACGTTTGCCCAAGAATTTATAAACCTGGATGGCATTTCCCTCCTAACACAAATGGTTGAAAGTGGCACAGAGTGAGTATTCTGCTTAAACTCTGGCATTCCTTCCATGTGGGGTGGTTTCATGCTCTCTGAGTTGATCAATTAAATATCTCGAGAGGTCTAGACTTCTGGGATAGTATATTAATTATCAATGAGATACTGTTTTTTTTAATTTCTCCCAACAATGGGCTGGTCAGGACTGGGGATGTGCAAAGTAGGAAGTCACAATTGTGGCCTATGCCATAAAGTTTGGGGAGATTGGGGTCCTAGTTTCTTCTTTATTCAATTACCATTGAAAGTACATTTTAAGGCTGGAATTTCAATAAGCCATTGAAAGTAGATTTAAAGGCTGATATTAAAGTGATATCACTTAAAAACTGTGTTTTAAATTTCATGTTACTGAGAACATGTGTAGTAAAACCCAAATTAAAAAAATTCTTTATTTCAATTTTTTATTGTTTTGATTTTGAATGGGATTTTTCTAATACCAGTTGGGTTTTTTGATGTAAAAATGAAAGCTGACCTCTAAAAATACACTCATTCTTTACCAGAATGCCTTACCAAATTTTATCATTGGTGAAATTCAGCACCAAAGTCCTAAGTAAGTGTCTGTTGGCTTAATGTGGAGTGTGCAACAGAAAAGTATCAATTGGATTGTTGCACTATTAAATGATTAAACAGTAAGAATTTGATTTCAAGTAAGAGGTTTGCACTCAGTGTCAAGCTCTACTATGCAGGAAGAAGTCAACAATACCCACACCATCTCCTGAGAGAAAGAAAACTGAAATTGGTTCAAATCCCCTCACAAATGTGCTTGTGTTTCCTTGGCTTCAAGGAGGTAAATAGTATTAGGAAGTAAAGCAAAAGTAGTAAGTGGTCTTTGAATTGGAACACAAATGGTCACTGAGGGTCTTGTACAAGATATACTACAGAAAAATTAACTACTTTATAGAATCCAGTAGTCCATAGATTGGGCAGCGTAAAAACAATCTCTCCTGGATTTCTGCCCATTGTGTGGTTAATGGCTTATGGAACTCTGAATCCTTATTGTCTAACTACAGCTACATACTAGATTTCCAAAAGCTCATGGTTTAATCTTCAGCATTTTGTGGTTATAGTCTTTATTTTTTACAGTGATTTGATCTGTGGCACATATCACATGTTATGCCACTTTAAAATTAAATGCTTCTAGTTACCAAATTTTTCAGCTTGTATTTTATTCATGTGGTACTTGTTGTTTATGGACCAAATTAAGTTTAAAAGCAAAGACAAGTTTAAGTCAATATAAACCCATGTATGCAGTTGCTGTATTAATGAAAGGTATTCTAAATGGACAGGCTCACATATGCCTCTGAAGATCAGAACATAGGAAAATTAACAGTCATTACCCTTGTGGTTTATTTTGTGGTGATGTTATTTAGGTCTAATTGTTTAACTTACTCCACTGCAAAAGGTATTTAAATGAAAGCATTTTATTTTCTGTTGAAACAGACAGGGAACATTAATATTTTTTATAATCTTTCCTTTTAGCTGCACTAAGACTAAAGCAAGAGTGCCCTCCTCACCCTTCAGATGCGTTTATACTGCTGTTTTGTAACTGTGGGATGACCCAAACTGTAGCAGACTGGTCTGGATTAAAAATAACTATTTGGGAGGGAAACTACTAAAGGCAACACTGCTGTTGAAAGAACTGTCTAGCAAATTATACCCTGTAATAAGTCCTGACCGACGGCATAAGTTTTCAAACCACACAGCAGGCTTGTAAACTGGACATATGAGCAGAGTTTACTGCCTTTTTCTATTATTTTATTTTATTTTTGTGTCTGCATTTTGAGGGATTTAATGTTTTTTTCTTTTTAGCTGATGTAATGTGTCATCAAACATGCATTGATCGATCTACCTGTCTAATGTATTTATCAGTATTTCTGTCTGTGGGGAGAAATACTCTTGCGTTTGGGCATTGCACAAAGACTCAGCCTGTAAGAGTTTCCAGCAGCTTCACGTGTTGATGAGCTCTTAGTACTCCCTGCAGTCTTTCATGTTAGCAGCCTAGACATTCTTCAGCTCCTGAGGGTGTGAGCAGGTCAGGTTTTTCCAAGTCTGGTTTTGCAAAGGGAGTGGTAAAGCAGGGACATCTGTGCTATGCTGTACATTCCCTTCTGCTTTTATACTGTACATCACTGGCTGATGAGTGCATATTTAACAGAACTGGGGATTTGATGAAAGGAGCAAACATACAGAGGCACAGCAGCCTAAGCCTGCCATGGTGCTTCTGCTTTCCTTTCTTATCTCGCTTCAAGCTACTGAATCTGCTCTCTCACATCAGGGTCTGCCACTCGCTGCTGTGTCAGCACACTAAGCAAACAGACAAACTACTTCCTCAAAGGAGAGAAAAGAAACCTTTTTTTTTTCATTCAGCGCCCTAGGCTGTCAAAGAAAGGCAGCTGGAATCAGTCAGTTGTCCTCTTATGGTCTGTTCTTGTTTTACACTACTGTTAGTAAGAGGTCTCACACAAGATGCTCACTGAACAGATACATCAAATTGAAGGCCTCCTTGCCATTGCTCCCAACCTGGGCTCAGCACCCTCAGCAACATTGCCTCGTGGGCTGTTCAGCTGACAAGGTCACTAAAATGCTTCAGAACATAAACCTTTTCTCTGTGTCCGTAGGTGAACCTACACTGCTCTCTCAGTGTCCATAGGTGAATCTACACAGATGATTACACTGGCATTATGAAGGGCAAGGGGCAGGTATTAGAGGAGGAATGAGGAGCCAGAAATTTCGGGGTGGGGCAGAAACTTTTCATAGCCCAGTTTTAGAAGACAACATATTTTATAAAGATGCCTCTAAGGTATATCTTCACTATGGAGTTATCTTAGCCACTTTGGTGCAACTCCTGTAGAGCCAGGGGGCTATGAGTTTGTTTGAATGGGGCTATGAGTCACCCATACAGCTGAGACAAATCTAATGTTTTGATGCTGCTAAAAGATGGTCCAGCTCTCTTCCTTCTTCTCCCATTTCTTGAGTGTTAACCCCTGTTCTTCAGTCCAGTCCTGCTTTTTCCCAGGGGCTGGTTCCAAGATTTGGTTCCAGTGTCTGTGTGCCTCACAAAGCCAATCCAGCCTGTTAACTTCTTGCAAAGTACATGATTCTGTTAGAAAACTAACTCTCTAAAATTAGTTTTCGGCTCAGTTAGGGACTTGAAGAAACAAGAGAGGAACTGGTCCTGAGTGGATGCAGAAAAGGCCCTTTTTTGTGGCAAGAGACCCTAGGTGTGTCACTAAGCCACGACCTGAGAGCAGATGCGCAGTGAAACTGTGAGGATGGTGGCTGTCTCTGCTCTCGTATTTCACCCTGGGGACTGGCACTGAGACTCTGGGAGAGCAGGAATGGGACATACCCTATGGGATGGTGGCTGCTGGTGTTGTGGAGGGATCCCCTCTGTGAGCTGTGCCAGCTGCCCTGGGCTGATGCAGCCGGGAACAGCCCTACATCTGTAAGGCCAGGCTGAGTGGCGCCTCCGTTCACAGTGTGCTGCAGCTGGGCTAGAAATTGATGAATTTTGTTAATTCAAGCTTTATTCTCTATTTTCCCCGAGGGGCCAGGCAGTGCTCATTAGAAGTGCCATCGTGCTCCGTGCAAAGTTGCTCTGAGGTTTTCTTTGCACACGGATTTCATGTTAGAGGCAGCTCTTCAGTTATAACTTGAGTGTGTAATTAAGTTTTACTGGGTAGCCTCTGGAAAACAAGACTCTGTCTTTTTATATAATTTTCACCGAGGAAGAGGCCTATATTTTATTTATAGTTGGCTTTGTTCATTGTGCTACTTAGTCATTATTTCAGTGAAGTATTAAAGTACAGTGATCAGATTAAGAGAAAGTAAATCCCTGGATTTCTAGTTACTTCTGTTTCATTTCGCAGGTGATGAAAAAAAGTGGTAGTATAAAAAGCCAACAAGAAATCACAGAGTTTCCTAGTTAGTTTTCCATATGTTATATTCCTGAATATTGAAGAAAATTAGAGTGTGTTTAGAGAATAGAGTGTGGGCATGGTGTGTGCAAGCACAAAGCTGTAGGGGTTGGCGGTAGTGTGCATGGGCCCTAGTGAATCTGAGAGTGCATCTTGTCAATATGAATATATTTATATCAGCAGAGATGCAATGTCTCAGAAACTGTCCACATGTATCTTGATCTTGTTGATTGAGATGGCTTATCTTGTTTTTCCTTCAGGCTCGTTCTTGCTTCCACAGCACTGCTATGAGTCTTATTAACTGAAAAAGGGAAAAAACAGTAGTTTTATGTTTGTTTTTATGGTTTGGGTGACCTATAAATTATAGAAAAGACTTCAAGACAAGTAATGAAACACAAGAAATGCTGATTCTATTCTATAATTATCCATTATGTCCAATCATTTCTCAGACTGTGCGTTTGTATCACCAAAGAGTGGGGTGGATGTGTGCAGGCAGCTATTTTTCTTTTCTGAGACTTTTCAGAAAATGATTTCCACAGCGCTTCTCATGCTAAACTTTTTGTTCAGAAGCCAGTCCATGCCTAGTTAAGAGGAGCTGACTGTGCAGTCCATCTGCTTGGGTGTGCAGACAGTCTAAAGGGGAAGTGCATGGGTGTGCTGCTTCCACTCCCCCTCAGAATGCAATGCCCTGAAATGGGGCAGAAAATGAGCAATGCTGCTGAGTCCCAGGTATCCTATTGACTGATAAAAAATACGTTCAGGAACCAAGGTGGAAGAAGGAGTCATGTCTTCTTACTACCCCAGCTGTGATAACATAGTTCTCTCATTCAGAGCTGTATTCTGTAGTCGAGCCTAGAACTTATTTCAGAAAATCATGTCTGTACAGACAGCCCTTCTGACGTAGCAGCAGACTGTTGAAGTCCTGGGGTTTTTTACTTGATGTATCTGAATAGTTGTGTGACTGGAACAAACTCTCAGCCTTCCTTAGAAGGAAAAAAAATCCTCATAATGACTTATAAAGTAAGAAAAAGAAAATGTAATTCACACGCTGTAAATATTGAAAGACCAAAGATTTTATAAAAGGAATCTATATTTATTTTTGTTATTGCTAGTAGTAATAATAAGATTGATCTCATGGGAGGGAAAGGATGAAGTTCTATGCAGAATTTTCAGCATTTTTTAAATTGGCATCATCCTGATCTCTAAGACTTGCCATTTGGCTGAAATAACACACAGTTTCTGCCAAAAAAACCCAACAAAACAACACACTATGCTAAGCCTAGCTGTCTTGACAGTAACCAGAACAGAATTGTTTATGCTGCTGTTGAGAAGATTGTTCTCCAGACCTCTGCTTCATTGCTGAGCAGCTTTGTTGTCATACAGCCATGGCACAGGAACATGCTAGTTGATGCTGCTAAGACAAGGTAGCAGATAGCCTGGTTAGCAGATAGTTTTAATTATAAGAGAGTTGTAATTGCTTAATATGCAGATAGGAGAAAAAAGCACCTTGATTTAATTTTAGTTGTTAAATTCTGCCATCTTCCTATTGGAAACAATAAATGCAGCTAGATCAAGTTCACGTAAGCTTCTAAATAAATGTATATTTGTATGGGTTTTGTGTCTTGACTAAGAGAAGCCTTCTGTTGAGTACATGCAGTCACAGGGTTGGCTGCTGTACAGCTGGAAGTCTCTGAGAGATCAATTGTGCATGCTTTAAGGACAAATTGCATTGTTCAGTGAAATTCTAG
The DNA here is from genome assembly GCF_027887145.1 of Ammospiza caudacuta. Lineage (NCBI taxonomy): Eukaryota > Metazoa > Chordata > Aves > Passeriformes > Passerellidae > Ammospiza > Ammospiza caudacuta. Next base: position 48,298,148 of record NC_080593.1, on the reverse strand, counting down.
CTCTTGGCTTGTCTTACAGAGATAATACTGTATACCAGCCCAGTGGAAAACTGAAGACAGATTGGTTTGGAGTTATTCCGACTTTAGCACACTTTTTGGGACAGTTGCTCAAATACCTGCTGGTGTTTTTTTCCATCCCAGTCTGATGAGAATTTCAGCAGTGCTGTCAAAACATTTAAGCTGCCCTTGCTCACAGTAACTTGTTCCTGTCCTGCTTCATCTGGAGAGTTACACCACTACTGTTTCTAGCAAGCTAGACTGGAAAACTGGTGTAGGTTATGAAAAGTGACAGTAGAAGCTACTTTTAATATAATATTCCTTAACCCAGTTTAGTTCCCTGATTGAGTTCACAGCATTGCCCCAGAAAACAGTTGTGAAAGCCCAACTTGCTAGATAAATGGAAAATGAATTTTCAGAAAATATGAACAATAATAAGCTAGTAGGTTTTTGCCACTATATAAAGTAGTCCTTTTCCACCCTTCTTGGCTGTGGAGTACCTGCTCCCTCTCTTGTTCAGCTCCAATGCTTATTTGACTCCTCAGTGATGCAATTCAATTTGCTAAATGTCGAAAACTCAGTCAGCCAATGGAGGGAGGAAATTAATTTGTATTTTTGACAGCATAGGGTTTTAAACAGGCTCAACTATTCCTGTGAAGCTTCACCTGGAAGCATAGATTACTTAATCTGACGTTGCTGCCAAAATCAATTCTTATCCAACAGGGGTTTTACGTAATCTTAATTTCTTAGTGCTTCTGTAATGTCGGGAGAGGGTGACTATTGTCTATGAGGCAGAAATCCAAAAGAGTGTATAAAATCAGGTAATCCTAATAGACCACTGTGGAGATGGTATTGGCAGGAGAATGAGAAAGGGCTGCAGCTCTATCTTTCAGTGCAGTTTCCATAAAGAAAGAAGGTGGAGTAGGATTTTTTTCTGGAGTGGCTTTTTTTGTTGGTTTACTTTTCTCCTGCTTTTTCTATTTTGGGTTTGTTTCCCCATCAGTCTTCAGGCTTGGATTTCACCCTCACTCTCAGCATACACAAGTACAATTTTTCTTACATCTTTTACATATGCAAAGCACACACTGTGGGCTTTAGATAAAATCACAGAATCGTCTCACTTGGAAGGGACCCAGAAGGATCATTGAGTCCAACTCTGGAGTGAATGGCCCTACAGGGACTGAGCCCACAGCCTCTCTGTTTGTTACTAACATTGTGCTTTAACCAACTGAGCCAGTCTCAAGGTCATCTGAAGGTGGAACTGTCAAAGATCACATTTTGGAGGGAAGAGAGGGAGAGTTGCTGGTTCTCCAGGCTTGATTTTTTTTTTTCCTTTGCCTGTATTTGGGAATATTAGAATTTAAACAACCTCTTTTAAATGGTGATATCAACACCCTGTTGACAGGAAGAGGGATGAGGAGAGGAGACAGTTTTACTGGGTCTTGTTTGGTAACCTCTTTTGTAAAATATTAAGAAGAGTAACTCCAGCAGTAGATTTATATTTCCAAATATTCTCCAGAGTATGAAGGTGGACAAAACTATTTTTTTTATTTTTTATTGACTCCAGACAAAACTGTAGTATTTGAAAAACCAAGAAAAATAAGGGGAAAAGCTTAAAATCTCAATTTCTGCAACTTTCCAGGATGCTTTTGTCTGTTGGACTGTGTGGGACGTTGTGGCTGTGATGAGTCTGAAGGCAGCTGTGTAACTTAATAGTAATAATAATTTTGTAGAGTATTCCAGGTCAAAGTGTTCCCAGATGTCATATGGTTGTGGTAGCCACACCTGTTACAAAAAGAAGCCATAAATTTGTACTCTTGGATTTTTCTTTACACTGCTTATTATCTAGAATGTGCATTATCCTTATGTTTGCCTGAAGAGCAATAGCCAAATGGTGCTTTAATGTGGTTGGCAGGTCATTGATCCATCATCCCATCAGTGTTTCTGTAGAGGAGGAAGTTTTTGTGAACATCTTCCACCCAGTGGCCCTCTCTGGGGCCATACTGCATTAAAAACTTTTATCCTCAGTGTTACTCTTACACAATTCTGCTCATGTTCAAACAGTGCAGGCTCTGAAACTATTGCTGTGCTGAAGTGGTGTGACTGCTTTAGGTCTTGGTATCATTAACTACAGTGGCTCTACACTGGCTTCCATAATGGGACATTTTAGTTTTTTCCCCCAGTTCAAACAAGCCCTTCCTGTGCACTGTGTGTTGCTCCAGCTGGGGTTTAGATTTGGGGTATCTTTAGTCTTTGTACAGCAGTTTTGGCACATGAACAGATAGGTGTTGATCTAGTCAGGTCCCTGCTAAGCTGGTCTCTGCTGGAAGCTGTTCAAGATGTAACCTGCAGTATTTGAGAAGGCAGTAAGTCTGTGTGCTTGAGAAAGTCCTGAGAGAACTCACTGCTGCTCCTTGGGATTCATTTGGAAGTGCATCACAAAGTTCCTTTGAGGCCAGTCAGGAAATATATTACAGTAGAGAAATGTCTAACCTGGTAACTTGTCTTTCATGTTATTTTGCATTAGGTTGACATCTATTTTGAATTTCCTGCCTGCGTAAAAATTGCTGGGTTTGTCTTTCACCACTATAGAATCCCATCCTTTCACAATTGCTATTTAATTTGCCCTTATAACATTTGCTTTTTGGCTGTGGTTTTGTTTCCATCTGTGCAAGTGCAATTGAGGGATGCTTTCTTTAGGAAACAAAAAAGAAAAAACAAAGTAAAAAAAGATAAATATAAGTATTGAGCTAATTACAGTGTCTAGATCCGTAAGGCTTTCAGCAGTTTTGACCCTGCCTTGGTAACTCACCAAGAAGGGCTCTGCAGAGCTGTTTGGTTGCTACCACAGAGTCAGCCCTCTGGAGAAAAAAAAGTTATGTATATATAGAAAGAGGAAAGCTGATGGAGGTAGCTGACTGTACTTAGTTTCTTTCCAGGCTGACTTGCTGGGAGAATCAGCTTGGCTTCTCCTTGGTGACTTTTGCATGGTCTGTGGGTAAATATGAGAGGAACTTCTGCTCATGCCAGTTCCTTCTCTGTTATGTTTTGGTTTGATGATAGATGAAAACAGCGTGTGTTGCTTTAGAGAACAGCCTCTATCCACATCTTCAGTGGTAAAAGTCAATCTATAATCATGTGTTGCTGCAACATTTGATGTCCTAGATGGATTGCTGCTCTAGTTACATCAAAGCAAGAAAAATCAGTGGAAATTGTTTGGTTTAATACAATGGCTATCTTTCCTCTGCAGTCAAAATTTTCTCTTTGTATTGCTTCACCAGAAATGTCTTATATAATTCAATTATTTCTGCACATTTTCCTAAATTTATATTTTCTTTTACTTTGCATACTTTTTGACCTCAGGTTAACTGATTGCTGATTAACTCAGGATGGATAAGAGTTCTGCAAATGCTAAGAGAGTCTAAATGTTTTGTTTCTGTAATCCCTGTCTCAGTCATGGAGAAAATGCCATGATTAGAGCCTGTTGTGAGAAATCTCTGGCAAAACAGAATCTGTCCTTTGAAGTGCTACCAGTTTGCAAACACCACACTTGTTTCTCTATCAGAAAAACACAGCTCTAATGTCAAGGTTTTTTGCTGCTTAGCTGAAGTCAGCAACTGGAAGAAAGCAGCTATTTTAAAAACTGGCCTGGGAAGAGTGGTATGAAGTTTGGCTGACATGCTGCAGAAAGTTGCATGGGTCCATGCAGATTTGGGAGATGACAAAACCCATTTGTTGTGGCAATTGTTCTTGGTGGTTTAGCAGAATCTGCCACAGCATGGAAGCACTTAGTTTGCAGAAGCACAGGAATGACGTTCTGCTGAAGTTTGGATCTCCTACTATGGAAACTGTTTTGATTTTTACTGCTCATAAAAGCATGTTGAGGGTATTTTCCCCCGCTTGTTAATGCTGTGTGATCATCTTGATGTTTTTTGTTTACTCATTATTACTGGCTACACAGGTAGATGTTGTATCATAAAAGAACCAAGGGCATGAAATCCAAGGAGAAAATCTTGTCACTTCTCTGATTTGAGTTAGGCTGTAGCCCAGCCTGTGTTTGGATACAGGGTAAACTGTGGCAGTACTATCTTCAGGCATGAGTATTGCAGCTCACAGCTGGCAGAGGACTTCAAACCACTGTTCCTGTGGTTTCTCCACTGACATTCACACAAGCCAGCCCAAAAGCTGCCCTCCTTGAGACTGGTTCCTATTGAAAAGCTGGGAGGAATTACTGCTTTACCAAAAGGGAAAAAAACCCACAAAACTGTAGCTGCATTCTGGGAGAGAATTAGAGAATTGAATGAGTGATTGGAGAGCTTGTAGTCCTAGAGCTCTTCTGAGCTGAATGACACTGCTGTGCAGCTTGCTGAGGGAAAAGTGCACCTGGGGAGAAGGTGCAGAAAGGAAAGAGGAACCTCTTTTTTGTCCTTTTTAACACTGGTCTGCTCAGTATGGAACTGCAGTTAAGCCTCTGAAATAAAACTGTGAACTAGATTTAGGAGGCACAAGAAATGGTTAAGTAAGGAATGGATTGTTGTTTTTTTTGTTGTATTTCTTTCTAGCTCTGTTATTTTTTATATGTTTAAGTAGTGTTTTAAAAAGAGGATATCTATATTTTGTGGCATTTTTACCATTTACTATCCCAGCTACACACCTTTCAGCAATGCTGACTCTGACATCAGTATTAGTGGTGGAGACTATAATTAAATAAAAGAGTTCTCCAGGCAATGGGTTACATGTTGTTAAAACAGTACAGAAGATGCTTAATGTGTAAACCTTTATTCTTTTGTATCAAAGCTTTTTACACAAATGTTTTACTAAATGAGAATGTCTAGATATGTTTTTTTTTCCCTAACAGAAGTAAACATAAGTATTCTGAACAAATATTTGAAATTTATTTGGAGTGTTCATTACCAGTTACTGAACTGCTTCTGTTCACAGCAAATTGTTAGCAATTTACTGTCTGTTGTTGTATGCATGTCTGTGAATTTTATGGCTCAGGTATGGGGGGTTGTGTGCATTAAATAGAGTACAGATGCTTTAAAGTGTTTTTCCTCACCTGCAAGTTTTAATTTTGCAGACGATATCAGAAATTGCAGAAGATAATGAAGCCCTGGTAAGAACTTGATTAGATCATCACCTTGCATACTACCTCTTCTTTTGCATGACTGAGTTCAGGCCCTTGTGCTAATCTTTGTATGTAAATACAACTGTGCATATGCATCAGCAAGTCTTCAGTCTTCTCTGTTTTCTGCTCTTTGATGCCTGTTAAAAATTTCTGATGAAGCATTTTCATTGCTTTGCCTATGGAATGAGTGCTTTATTTCTGTGACTTAAGCAGGGGCTTTAACTGTTTCTGAAGTAAAGCTTTTGTTTTCTTTTCTAATCTCAGCAAAAAAAAAAAATTTCCCCAACTTTCCCAATTCCCCTCTTGAATTTCCTTGGCTTATGTGATTGATAGTTGGCAATTTTAATGGTCACTGTTAGTGAGATGAAAAGTAAGGTCATTGTCCCAGACAATGGGACAATGTCATTGTCTTTATTTGCTGATCCCAGGTAATGCTAGTTGTTGCACATAGCTGTATAAAAGAAAGCTGTAAAATAGTAAATGGACTCATATCAGAATTTCCCTGCCTGTTTCCCTGATGATTTTGAACCGAAGGCTTCTGTTTGCTCAGAGTTAAGCACAGCCTTTGATAAATTTGAATCCCAAGAGATGTTGTAATATCTTGACTGGTTTGCAAATTTGACATGTCAAGTATAGCTAAAACCCAAGGAAGCAAGAGAATAATCAATTAAGCATATGTCTGTTATTCTGAGAGCTTGATGTGATTTTTTATGCAAGAAATGCAGCTCCCCATCCAAACCTGTGCTAAATCATACTTTCACAAATCTGCTGTAAACCAAGTTCTGAAACATTTATTTTTAAATCATTGCCTAATAAATAAATTATATAGTAAGAATAAATTTGGCAGGAAATTTAAATCCTTCTGCTAAGTTCAGTTTCTTAACCTAATACAAAGTAACTTGTTTCATAATAGAAAAGTTTAGATTATGAGGGAAATTGTTTAAATGCCATGAAGCTTATGGAATTCTTGGCAGCATGACCTGAAGGCTCTGCTGCCTTTTAGCAGGATTGTGAAAGGTTGGACGATTGGGTAGAGAGAAATCTAATGAGGTTCAAGTAAGTGAAGTGTATGGTCCTGCACCTGGGGAAGAATAACCCCAAGCACCAGTAGATGTTGGGGACTGACCAAGCAGAGAGCAGCTCTGGAGAGAAGGGTCTGGGAGTCCTGGAGGATGACAAGTTTGCCGTGAGCAGCTGGCTGTGCCCTTGGGGCCGGGAGGGCCAATGATATCCTGAGGAGACTGAGGCCAGCAGGTGGAGGGAGCAGGTCCTCCCCCTCTGCTCTGCTCTAGCGCAGCCACATCTGCAGTGCTGTGTCCAGCTCTGCCCTCCTCAGTACCAGAAAGGCATGGAGCTCCTGGGACAGGTCCACTGGAGGGCTGAGAAGATAATTAGGGCTCTGGAACATCTCTCTTAAGGGGAGATACTGCAGGAGCTGGGCCTCTTTAGTGTGGAGAAGACTGAGAGGGGATCTCATTAATGCAGATAAATATCTCACAGGCAGGTGCCAAGAGGATGGTGCCAGACTCTTTCCCATGGTTCCCAGCAACAGGACAAGAAGCAGTGGCTGTGAGCTAAAACACAAGAAGTTCACCTCAACATGATGAATAACTTTACATTGAGGGCAGCAGAACACTGAGCAGGCTGCCCAGGGTGTTCATGGAGTCTCCCTCTCAGGAGACATTCCAACCCCACCTGGATGAGTTCCTGAGTAACCTGCTCCAGGTGACCCTGCCTTGGCAGGTTGGACCAGATGATTTTCAGAAATACTTCCAACCCTAAAAATTCTGTGATTCTGTGATCACCTCTGCTGAGACAAGGTATCTCCTGTCCTTTTAGATGGCATTTCCTCACTGCTGTGAAAATAGTTCTATGTGGAAGGATAGTTATAGTCTTTCAGCACCTCTGTTTCCAAACTCTATTACACTGTAGACTTCTATGGAATAAGTTTGTCCTCAGGACAGTACTGAAACACTGACTTACAGTTACATTACATCCTTGTTTTAGGGCCTGATCTGACTGATGACCTGAATAATTTTTTTTACACAGTTTAGCTTTGTTTACTCATGAGAACAAGGTTTTACCCACTTGATCCTTACTAAGATTCTTATTAAGAGGATCCTTATTGGTCAACGTAGATGTATCACATCAGTTAATACAGTAGTACAGAATGTGTGTGACTAAAGTTTATTCTAACTTTGGGAGTTAAATCCTGCCAGTGGGAAATTGAGTTTGCATGGAGGTACTCAGATATTAATATTTTGATTTTCTCAAGATTAATATTTTATTTCCAGTATTAGTATGTAAGGTAATACAATTAAGTAACACGGATTATTGAATCTGGGACTTGTACTGAAAAAGATACCGAGCCATTGTTGAGGATGTGAAACCAATAGTTCTGGAAGCTGACTTGCTCATATGTTTTGAAGGTAAAGTGTTTACAGTAGTGTTCCATGAGTGCAGTTATCCAGCATCTTGACTATTTTTCCCCCGTGTATTTGTGGGAAAAGATCTACTGAAATGAGAGCAATAAAATACCCCACAGAGCTTGATATCATGAACTAAACAAAAACACTTCTCAGCATCCACTTCCTGTCTTCTTGACTAAAGATACTTAAAGGAACCAAATGCTAATTTAAAAAAAAAAAAAGTTACTTCGGATGTACAGAATGACATAATAAAATTTTAAAAATACCATGAAACATATCTATTAATTGACTTCTGCATTGCAGTGCGAAATTGTAGTCAAACCAAACTGATTGTAGTGGTGTTTTTCCAGCATAGTGATGCCTGAACTTTTAGGAAGAATAGTCTGTTCAAGGAAATTGCCGTGAAATGAACAAAACCAGGAATTTAAAAAATGGGGAAGAAGGAAAAAAAGGTAATTCTAATCACATCTTCAGTGTGTAAGAGTTCCTCTGGGCCAGTTTCCCATGCTTAATGTACCTTTAAGTGGATTTAGTCATACTCCATAGTAAGAGTATCTATACTTGGATTTATTCAAGAATATTTACAGTTATGTTTAAAATTCACACCTTGTTTTTCTTTAATGAAAATTAATTTTCAGACATAGTGAAACCCTGATACTAGGGTTACAAAGCTATTTCTTTTTCTTGGAATGCAAGGGATTTGAAATCAGTAAGGCTGACCCCTTTTAATGATGCAGTGAAACTGTACCACAAAGAAATATTTCGGTAGTGCTTAGCCATCACAATGAAAAAGACAAAAATCTGTGTCAATTGCTCTGTAGCAGTTAAGTGTATTTTCTGTAATCATCTAGAAAAATAGGGGCAGCTACTACACAGATTGTTCCATCATTTTCATCTGTACTAAGTACCAAGTAGGTGTGAATTGCTCCTGCTTTGATTTTGCAGTGGCTTAGTTTTACCCTTGGAAAGGTTGCTTGAAGAAACAGGGCAGTGTCGAAGCAGTGAAGAGGAGCCATAGCAATACAAAGTTCACACTGTGCTGGCAAAGCATCCTTCTACATCATCAGTCTTCGTTCTAGACTTAGTTAGATTCTGGCCCCCATGGCTTCTCCGGAGCTCTTGTCTTCTGATGATTAGATATATTCTGTTCCCCTGTTTAAATTTATTCATGGCCATTTATCCTTGACAGCTCCAATTTAAAAAGCTGTTCTTACTCTTTGATGTTGACCTCAGTGATGTCAGGCCTTTCAGCTGCCCAGTACTGGGCTGTGAGCCCAGATAAGGGACTTAGTTAACCACTCCTGCATTTAGTAGTAGGCTGCTACTCTCCTGTTACCTCCTGTCCAATTAAATTGTTTCTTTGCTGCTTTCCCTTGCAAAATTAGAGCTCAGCTTTGGTTCTGTTTTGCCCATGAAAGTGATTTGTGTAAAGGTGTGCATTCTTTGGCTTCTAGTCCCGGTGGACTGGTGTCTCTGTTGCTGGTTGCAACAGAGAAGCAGCAATTAATTTCCAGATTCCACTACACAAAGGTATTTTTCATATAGAACATGAGCTTGGTAAAAGCTTGTATTCCTTTGTTTGTTACCTGATGACAGTTGAGCCTGGCTAATTATTTTGATTTACATAATCATTTGAGCAGCCAAGTATTTTTCCCTCCGTAACAGTGATAAAATGTCCATTTTGTTATGTGTGTAAAACATGGACTGAGATTTTAAAAATTTCCTTTTTAAAAACATCTAGAGGATTTAGGTGCAAAATTGCCATTAATTTATTTTGATAATCCAAGTTGCTCTAGGCATCTTTCAAAATAAGCACACAGGATAAAAAGATGGTTTAGCCTGTAGAAATGATACTAGGAAGGCATGTGAGAGACAGGTGTGGTAATCAGGATCACAGGCACATTCCTATCATTTTTATTTTCAGGAAAGAAAAACTAGTATCAGAATGTGTGGAATGGTTTGGGTTTGGTTTTTTTCCTTCACAGTTTCCTAAGGTAAGAATACAGAGAATTCTTAGGAATTTAAATTAACAGTTTTGACCTGGCATTTCTCTAAAGCCTCGAGATGCAGAAAGCAGCTGTTGCCCTCATCTTCAGGCAGGTTTGTCAGAGAGGTTGTGGACCCACAGGCTGTATTAGAGCATGGCCATCCACTGGAATGGCTCATGCTGGGACAGCTGATGGCATTGCAAACCTCAGCTTTCTGCTGCCTAGCAGGCTTTTTCCAGGACCTGCTGTGGGTGAGGAGATGCTGCATGTCCAGCTCTCACAATGGGGGTTAGAAGAGGAGAGTCAGTAAAGAACAGTGAAATTTCATGTCTTGTCCCAGTGTAAGGCATCCAAGAGCCAGAGCAGCATTCGGGAGGGCTTGTATAAGTAGCTTGCCTGAGAGCAAAGGTTGTTAAGATGTCAGCGTTAATGAGATATGAAATTGCAATTACACAGTGCATCTTTCTGATCATTTCCCCCCTCTTGCTGCATTAAAAAGCATCTTCATTAGGAATTGTCCTCAAACTATTAAGTAATTTAGCCAGAGCAGTAAGGGTTTGATAGATACAGAACTGTTGTGCCTTAGTTATGGATTATTCTATAATTATTTTATGAAGAAAGAGTCCCCATTATTTTTTGGACTTTTTGAATGATCAAAACCCTTACAGAGGCCTTGAGTTAAACAGCTCCTACCATTTTTTTTTTAAAGATTGCTAATTTTATAAACCAGCTTTGATTACCTTGAAATTTCTAGCCTCTGTCTGCTGCTCTTAATAGTGTGAGTGTGTCTGTGTGTGTGTGTTTGGAAGCGAATTACTTGAAAGTCTGTTTCTACCTATCCACTTGTGTTTAACCACTTAACAATGAATCAACACCCTTCCCCTCCCCCTGCAGATGCTTTAATCCTTATCTTGCCCTAGTTACCCTGCAGATTGCTTTCATCTTTAGCTGTGCTGCTCCTAATGCTTATCCGTTTAGCCTGGCTTTTGACTTTTGCAATGGCACTTGGTGTATCCGTGCGTGGGCAGGTGCATGCGTACAGCCATATATTTTAGAAGGACACAGTGTCTATGTGTGGTGCTGCATAATAATAGAGCTGAAGTATTTCTTGCTGCTTCATTAGTCCCAGTGTTGCACTCCTTCTGTCATTAATTATTTGAAGCAGAGTCACCGGAGTGACATCTGATGAGGTGTCTGAACATCTTAAGTTGAAAAGTGCTTTCACCTTCTCGATCCCAAATGGTTGTATCACTGTCAGTTCTGCTAAAACTCGGTTTGTACATTCAAACCAGAATTGTCAGCTCCATTAGCCCAGTTTATTCCCCAGAGCTGTGGAAGAGCATGGATTAATCAGTATTAATCTGGTAGGACTGATCAATAGTTTTGATGAAAAGACTTAATGAGACTGGTGAATCCAGGTTAGTTTGATCCCTTTACACTCCAGCCACTGCTGTTCTGAAGATGAATATCCATGCCCAAGTTTAATGCAGTTTATGTAAGCCCTCTAAACTTTACCTTTTCTTGGTGGGGATTAGTTTTCATGCACCATTTGTTTATTGAAGAGCATTCATATACTAAATACAGGTTAACTGACAAAATTTTAGAACAATTGATGAGAAAATTTATCTTTGCCAGATATGTGCTTAGTTTAACACTGGGAGAGATTTTTATCTACTTTTCAACCTATATGGCCTACCTTTTAAATTAAATATTTGAAACTTATTTTGTTTTAATTAATAATAATAATATTAATATTTATTATATTAGTATTCCCTGTATTAGTAGAAGTATTGTGTCATGAAAATGCATTAGGATTTGCTACAAGCTTTTAGAAGAAAGCTTTTCCTGGGGTTGCTCTTTTATTTGTGGGTTCATAAATAACTATATTATGCAAAAGGAATTAATTGGGGAATGTGACAGGACCAGAGCTGATTAAATTTCCTTCAGAGTCTTATTGTCATCCTAATATGAAATCCTTGGTTATTTGGAATGCTAATGGTGACATTTTAAATCTAATGTGCTTCTTAAATGGTTTGCAATATTAAAGAAACCCCAAACAAACAAACCAGCTACGACAAGAAAAAAAGGCAACAGAGCATCCTCTGCCCCTCAAAACTAAACCCAGAACTTCTAGACCATTTTTTTTCCTGAAGAAAGTATTCCCTGCCAAGTTACAGTGGATTTTTAGAGACATAATTTTTCTTGTTTGCTCTTTGGTGTAGGTTTTCCATTTTGTTCTAAGTAATCAGACCCACTGTGCATATCTGTATTTACTGAAGGGAAAGGTGTTTTGGTGTTTTTGGGCTTTACTCACAAAATGTCAGGAATGGCAGGGGTATTTTTGGTGGAGGGGATCGCAGAAATTTTGACAAAATGTCCTCTCTTAAATGAAGAGGCCATTAAAGGCTGCATCTTGCCATCAGATATCCCTAAGTGGCTGATTAAACCAAATCCAGCTACAGGAATTGCTGCATTGAAGCTGATTTGTCTGCCTTATTCCTCTGTACTGCTGTAAATGTCTTCCATCTGAGTGGATGTTCACTTTTTTTGTGTTGGGTTCATGCAGGACAGTCAGATAAACCACAGATGAAAGAACACCAATTAATTACATTGATTAACTATGGCTCTACTATTAGACTCAGGTTTTCAACATGCCAAGTTTTGCAGTTTCAATCTGACAGAGGTTTTTTTTAATTCTTTTTATTAGGTGTAAGCTGCTGTCTTAAAATCACTGGGACTTTTCATGCTGTTTGATTGTATAATTTTGCTTTTTAATAGTTTACTGGCAGAGTACCTTGCAGGCAGTTTGACATGCCCTGGAAGGTAATTCCCTTTCAGGATCTCTGCTCTGCTGTTTGTACTGAGTAGTTACTTCATGGATGGGCTTCACTGAAATCCTTGTGGCTGCTGACTGTTTGGTGCCCTGACTATGTATAGAAATGAAACTAATCTTTAAAAATCATGGTTTAACATGAAAAATTCCCATGCATCTAGTCATATTATCCCTGATGAGCTTAAACTCGTTTTGAATTTACTTGAGTTCATTCAAAGATGTGTTGAATTTAAAATTTAAATTAAAAAAAAAGGTGTAAAATGCAGGGTAGTGGCCTGCAAAACCTAAATAATTTGAACTGCACACTTTGCAATTTGGTTGCTCATAGATAGAGTAAAAGGGATGCATCTCCAGGTTTAAAGAAAGAAATCAAGGCATTAACTGTTAGAAAACTGTTCAAGATATATAATCTCTTCTGGTGCATTTTAAAAATATATTTGCTTCATTGTAAGAGAAGGAATAAACAATGCTGTAACTTCCCACCAATTTGCTTGATGCAGAGGCACCAAAATGCGACACCTCTACATGGCCTTCAATTAGGAGGATTTCATAAGTGCTAAGGAAAAGGTTCATGTCTTTCCTCTGTTAGATCTAAATCTCTGAATTTATGAGAGAAGTTTAATTTGGACTGATTTTTTCTTTTTTTTGAGCATTGCATGCAGTGTTCTCCTAGAATTTACTTCTTCTCTTACAACTGCTTTCCTCCAGTAGACTATTCTTGTTATCCATGCTAAATTGTGTAGGAGACTACCTATAGCACGGCCTCTCTTGCTCTTCTGCTACCTCTTAGTCCATAATTGGCTTCATTTTCCTGCCTTTCTGAAAGCTTCCTGCTGCTTTATTCCCTCGGTCGTTGCCCTGCTGCATTACTGGTAAATGTGTCATGACTCCTGTCTCTTGCAGCTTTGGAGATATGTTGTCCTTTACACTGACTGCATTTGTTGAGCTGATGGATCATGGGATTGTATCGTGGGATACATTCTCTGTGGCATTCATTAAAAAGGTAAATTTGGAATCAATGCTGTCTGTTCTATATCAGTTTAAATATTTGAGGTGAGTTGTGATTTGGGTTTGTTTCTTTTTTTCCATCTTCGTTTTTTTCCCAGGTACATTATTTAGGTCGTTGGTCAAAAAAAGGTACATGAAAATGGGATCAAAGTGCTGTTTCAAACTATAAATGTTTGTACTGCAGAATCTGGTTCTACTTCTGTGGAAATCAGTTGGAGTGAATTGGAATCAACACAGTATTAGGCTTGTTATATGATAAATTGCTTATGCAATTACATTGTGACCTCCCTGTGCAGATAAAATACAGTTAAAGCAAAAAATTAGTGTTTTGATACAATGTAAACTAAAATGAGTAATGCCATATTTCTAGGAAAAAAACCCAGCACTGAAATGTTCCCTCTGGGGCATTGGAAGAAGAGAAATGAGTTAGTTTACAATTTGAAATTAGGATGATATCTGAGTTAATCAAGCTGAACTATGCCCCTCTGAATCTTGCAGTTGAGGTATGTGGTTTTGAAAAAGATCTGTTCACGATTTGCAGTATATCTTTCTTTACTTACATGTCAGAGATGCACAAAAGCAGCAGAAACATGGTAGTATTCTTTAGGTACAGACATTTACAAGACTTCAGAAAAAGTTTTTGTTACTGATTCAACACTTTTCATTTACTGGGGAAGAAAAACCCCAAAACCACATAATTCTTCTTTACAAAGAATTTTCAAACCTGATTGAATTTATCATAACCCAAAGTGTTTTTGAACAGGTTCAAAAGATATCAGTTTCTGCACTAAAATAATGTCAGAAGCAGTAATTAAATGAATATAACCTGTGGCAAAGAAACCTTCATTTTAGTAGAGTGTGTCAGAGCAAGGGCTTTAAATTTTGTTAGAAAATTGCTACCATCAAAGGAAAGCAGAAATTTGCTTTTGTTGCCGAAAGTGAAAGAAGGATTAACTAGGAAAAATAGCTTTAGATACTTTAGATGCTAAACTTCAGTTTTGGTCATAAGAAAAAAATAGTGTAACTGATCTGAGTTTTGTTCTGGTTTTTAAATTTCTTTTCCAATTTCACAGTCCAGGTAGGTTGTGATGACAATTGTTGTTACCTTCTAATGGCAAAAAATTCTACAACTGCTTTTAACTGACTGCAGGAGACACCAAGTCCAGAATGCCTTGCTTTCTAGGGGAGCCTACTATGGAGCATATGAAGAAACTTTCTAAAGTTAGTTTAGAGCATTTACTTTGTTATTGGCTCAAAACAAATGTCTTTGTCCAAATTGTGTCCTGTGGACTGTATTGTAACAATAGAAGAAATTGTGTTCCCCTTGTTAATGGCTCATCTCTTCTGCCAAGCACTTCTATAGGTTTCCCTGGATAATGACCCAATTAAAAAAAAAAAAAAGACAAAAAAAAAAAAAAAAAAAAAAAAACAAAAACAAAAGCATTTCCACAAAGTACCTATATAAACAAAAACTGTCAGGAAAAACGAGAAGTGAAACTATGGAGCAAGAAAGGGACCAAGGAGAATGACAGGGGAATGCGGTGGGCCTAATGCTGGCCAAATGTCAGTGCACCTACTAGAATTATTTACTAATTTTCTGCTGTGAGATAAGAATTAGGAGGAGAGCAAAGCAGGCTCAAAGCTTTAAAGGGCATAAAAAACCCTTTATTAATAGAACTAAAAGAAAGAATAATAAGAATCAGAACAAAGCCTTCAGAACACTTCTCCTCCCCTCACACCCTCTTTTCTTTCCCACTGACAACGTAAAGAGACAAAATCTGGGACTTTCAATCAGTTTACCACCTCTAGAATAGTCTTCCTTCAGTTCTCTTAGGGAGAGCAGTCTCTCTTGCTATGCTGCAGAGACTTCTCCACAAGAAACAGTTCTCCTGTGGCTTCAATGTCACAGCAAATCAGCCACCTGGGAAAGGGAAATCTGTTTGCAAAGTGAAAGTCCCTCCCATGCTTTACAGCTTTCCCACAGCTGCTTTCATGGGCCATGGCAACTTATGGGGTGCTGTTTTAAGGATGAGCTGTTCCAGCATGAAAGCAAAAGTTCTCTTAATCCATCTCTGGGAAACAGAGGTTTTCTTCTCTTCCTGGGGCAAGGTTTCTCATCTCTCTCATTTCTCTCTGTTCAAACTTCTCATTAGATCACAGAGAGTTAGAAGAGAAACAGAGGGACAGAGAATGACAGAGGTTGAGGAAAGAGGCTCAGCAGTGTTCTGATCTGCATGCAGTTGGAAACCAGAAAGGCAGAGCCCTCAGAGGTGCAGCGTGGGCATGGGGCAAACCTAGCAGAGCACCTTTGGACCATGTCTCACTTCTGTGGCAGCAATCTATAACTTCATCCTCACTAGCTTCTCTGATGTTGGCTTTTGACAGACCACTTGAGGTCCTTGATGGGCTTGCTCAAGTGACTGATGGGATGGATAAGGGAGTGGATAAGTTTCTGCTGAGGGGAAACTTGCAATCAAGTTCTTCTGCCTTTTGAAGCTGTCCTTCATGCTGAATGAAAGAAAAATAGCATCATTTGGAAAAGCTTCCCTATGATATATAAAGTTCTCACAAGACCTTTTTCTTGCTTAGGGCGATATATAGCTCATTTCCAGATTCCATAGCTGCCTAAAGGATTTGGATTCCAAATTCTTAGAAAAAGTCGCGATGATTGGTTATCAAAATTGTCCTGGTTGTGGTCAGGACAGGGTTAAATTTTGCAGTATCCAGAAGTGGGCATGGCTAGGACACAGAGGTTATTCTATACCACCTCAAATAATTTTCTGGGGACAGGGGAAGGGGGGTTCCTTCTGGGTCAGGGTAGCATGGCAGTGGATCAGGTATTCCCGCTTTCCTCGTTGTGAGCATTCACGGGTGAAGTGTTTGTCTCTCTCGTGACCTCTGTTATTGGTAGTATTGCTGTTACTGTTCTTTTTCTTGCTCCATTGCTGTTTCCAGTAAATTGTTCTTATCTCAACCCATGATGTTTACCTCAGTGCCTCCAGTTCTCCTCAGGCCTGCCACAGGAAGCACAGGGGAGTGAGCGAATGACGCATTGTTTGGGGTATTCAATGGGGGCACTAAACAGGGAAATACCATTCCTAAACCATGACAAAAATGCACTACACAAATTTGGTACATCCATCTTTAGTGCCTACAAGAGAAGTAATGAAGTTTGTAGTATTGTTTAAGATATTTTTAAAAAAATCTTTAAAAATACTTATATAATTGTTGATTCGTAAGTGTATGATGCAGAACCTTAGTGTTGACAAATTGTTTACCTTCTAAAATATATTGTGCAGAAAACAGGGTGGCAGCCAGAGAAGTATTTCGGTATGTCACAACTGTCAGTTGTTTTTTTCTGTAAAGTGCAGCTCTAGTTCCTTACTTTAAAATTATATGCACCATTTAAAATTTTACTATGCACTAAATCTTAACAGAGACCACAACTTGAACAGATTTTTCTGTACATTTTTGAGAACAGGATAGTGCAGGCAAATAACTAATGAACATGCATAATGAAAATCAGATCTGTTTCTTTCACTGTTTTTCTCCTATGTGTTCTTTTTCTGGTGCAGCTTTTAAATAGTAGCAGTAATAATAATAATAGTAATAGTAATAATAATAAGTAGTAGTAGTAGTACTACTACTATATAACAACTTTTTATTCAACTTTTGAATTTTCTCTTTTGCCTTAAGTGAAGCTGAACCAGGAGGAGAACTCAGATGATGTAGTTCAGTTTGCTACAGGTTTTTCATCTGCTCTCAGTTTACATATTTAGCTCCTATTTCAAAGGAGCATGAATGTGTAAATTCACGGTTTGATTTCTAATTTCCCTTGAAATTGAAAGGAAGTTAAGCACCCAGACTCTTCTTTTGTATGTGGCTATATATGCAGATTTCAAGGTTACAGGTATTTTGCTGAAGAAATAATATTATCCTTAATGACACACACCCATGTGACAGGTTTTCACATGGAAGTGCAAAGCAATCAAGTTGCTTCTTTCTGAAAAAATGTTGTATTTTGCTGTGCTTGCATTATTTTAATAATTGGAATTTTTGATAAATGAATGCAGGATTATTTTTGGATGTTGAAAGCCCTCTCTCTGTGTGGTGCTTAATAAACAGAAAACAGCAAATAGCACAAATTTGAACTCCTTTTGATTCCTGTTTCTTCTCAAGAAGGCACTCTTTTTTTTTTTTCTTTTTTTGCACACCCAGAACTTCAAGTGTGGGACTAGAATTTTGTTTAAATGCAGTTTTGCTCTCCCTGGAACTTACATGACTTATTTTTCAAGGTAGACAAGCCTATTATTTCTGGCCAGACTTCATGCTTCAGGAAGGTGGTTATGAATACACACAGCTTGACATGCAAGTTACCCAGCAGATGTTTTGCATCTATATTCAGTGTGATACATCTTTTTAAACACACAAGACAGCTTTATACCTTGTGTTTGTGTTGATGATTAAAAGGTGTGATGGTCCAAGGTCAGGAGAATAAATGAGGCTAAGGCAGCCTTTCCTAGATGAAGGTTCCAGTTATCTATACTGTTACATTTCTGCAGGTCCCTGGTGTGAAAATGTTATATCCCAGTGAAGCATTAACTGCCTCCCAAAGGAGCTGCTGCACCAAGAATAATTCATAAATGTCAGGGCTCCTAAAGAGGTGACAGAAATCTGGCAATTTGGGACACAGTCTGCACACATGGTTTTCCTCCTGCACAAGCAATCCATGGATGCCTGAAAAACTGAGGCATCCAGGGGCACTTGGTTTAATGTGTGAGCAGTGCAGAGTTGGCAGCTCTGGCTGCAATGCATCAAAACACATCTGGATTGCCACCAACAGAGGTGGGGTAGCACAGTGCTTTGGACACACAGATTGCTGCTCTAAAAAGCACACTGTGCTTTGTATACTATTGTAAATATTATTTGGCTCAGGACTTGCTGGGAGAAGATACTGAGAGTCCAAAATAGAAAAAGGCTAATCGGGTTCCTCTCTCCTCCTGTTTTCTATGCATTCGTGGCTTGGTTATTTACAGAAAGTAAAGTACATGTATATTCTCTGAATTGAGTTTCATTTGGTGTAGGATGTTCCTGCTGTGGTAATGCAAGCCAAGCAGCAGAGCAAACAGCAAAAAGCAAAAGTGCTATAATAGATTAGAAAAAGAAAAATCTGTCCCTCTTTCTTTTTTGTCTCCAGCCAAAGTTGGGTGGTTTGCTCCTTTAGTACTACTTAAGATGTCACAAGAGCAGAACAATACCATTGTCCACGTGTCAACATTTTAATGTGAGTTTTACAGGCAGCTGGACAGCTTTTCTAAGCATAGCGCAGGCCTTTGTTCCTCCTAAAAGGAAACAATTCTTAGGTCTCAGCAAGCATCCAGAATTTGAAACAATAGTTATGATTACAGTAGTGGCTTATAGCAGGAATACTGAAGAGATGTGTGAAATTTTCTGGAAGGAACATATCAGACTTGAGACAGGGCCACTGCAGTCTTGTTGCTTTGCTGCGGAGAGCAAGTAACTGTGGTCACAGTACACTTCAGTCTGTACTTTCTTGGGTGCCTTTCATTTTGACTGTGCTGGTGTTGGAGTACTTGAGGAAAACCCCTGCAGTTCTCACTTTCTGCATCAGCAGAAGGCAGGTTTCTTCCCAGGAAGTATTTGGGCTGGGCAGCATGCTGGAGAACGTGTGTTGCTACATCTCACTGCACAGCTGTGTTGACTTTGCAGATGAGTGTGCAACTTGTCATTGCCACACTGCAAAATAGCAGAGGTCAAACTTGGTTTTAATTAATGTGCTATTCGCTTGTGGCAACCTGCAGTAAAAGGGAAGGTTATTAATGAAAAGCTGGACTCTAGACAGGGTTATGGAACCAGTTGTCCTGATCATCAACAGAGTTTTAATTGGTAACCTGGAAAGAGTTTTCAGCATTATTGGTAACACCAAGCAGAAGAAAAAGGCATGTTTGTTCTAGATTGTGTTTTTCCAGAAAGCTAGATTAAAAGTTTCTCTTTTGAAACATTTGCCTTAAGCCTAGATATTTTTAGCCTGTACATTTTTTTCTGGAGAAAATGAGAGCTAGTTGCCTTGTTTTTTCCAAAGTTTTCTACACAAAAAATAGAATTGTTGAATTTTTTGATGCTGATTTTTCATGTTTGTAATGTAATGATTAAGCATACATTTCAGTCATGTGAATATTGACAATAACCTTTGGTGACTTGTGCCAGCTGTAGACCCTGTGCCACTGTGTTCTTTGATGGTATATGCTGTGCCTGGTTGATCATTTTCAGGTATTCACTGATAACTGGCATGTGGACAAGACTGCCTTTTATCTAATGCCTTTCTGAACCACGCTGACAGTTTTCTTTCTAACCTTTCCCTGTTTTTTGTGACAAGATGCAAATTCCATGAATGATTGTGTTTGCAGATAGCAAGCTATGTGAACAAATTTGCCTCGGACATCTCTATCTTGCAACGGTCGCTGGCAATCCTGGAATCGATGGTGCTCAATAGCCATGACCTGTACCAGAAGGTAGCACAGGAGATCACAATTGGGCAGCTGATCCCACATCTGCAGGGGTGAGTGGCTTTGACTACCACATGATATGGTGGATATTTTTTCCCCTTAAAATAGCACAACATTTGGAGAAAAAACAGTACTATAAAGAGCAGCAACCTCCTTTATGATTCCTGACTCCACTACAATTGACTGAATAACTGGTAACAATATTTCTGGAGTTGCCTGATCATTAGGTTTTAGGGCTTTTTTGATTTTCTTTTGTTTGTTTTTCTATAAGCTACCTATGTAGTTGGAAGTGGGGAATGAGGAGAAGAGCACCCTGTGGTAATGAAATGCTTAATTAACATACAGATGGGTTGTTTTATTTACCAGACTCTGGGAAGTGTGTAAGACAAAAATTGCTCAACTTTTGGTGAATGTATGTTTGAAAAGGAAAGGGCTTTTTCTTAAATAGTAATGTGAAGTGCTTAAATGGATGGAAACTGCTTCTTGTAGCATAGAGTAACCTACTGTGCATAGTTATGCTTGTCTCCCACCTGGGACATTTTCAATGCACCTGAAAAGCTTTGATATCAGCAGGTTCATTTCCAAAAGCCTTTAGGGAAGATTCCGCTTCCTATCTCCAGCTGTTGTGCACCTGACAGAAACTGGTTATGAGACTCTTGCTATGATCAGTGGAAGGTCAATGGCAGTTCAAGGAGTTGTTCATTCCACCTTTTTGGAATTCTGAGTCCCCCTTCAGGACATCATCTCTCTCTCAATAATAAAGAAAGCCAGGTCATGACCAAGCTTGGTCACCTAACTTACATGGTTAACATGAAGTGCGAACAGCTTCTCCACTTCTACCGGCTGAAATGCAGCTGGAAGAACAATTTCTACAGCTCAGGTGCATTTGTGTTTTTCTCTCACATCTACAACATTGTTCCAAACAGGACAGACCAAGAAATCCAGACGTACACCATTGCAGTAATAAATGCACTCTTCCTTAAAGCACCGGATGACAAGAGGCAGGTAAGTTGATGGAGGTTGTATACCTATGCATCTTTGGGAGAAAAAGTGTTTCATATATTCATACCTGCAGTTGTCCCATCACACTTTTCCTGCACTTAATTCAAACTGAAGCTAGTTCTGTTTTTTCCTCCTGGGATATAATTAGTTTTCATGGAACTACCTCCATCTTGCACCAGTATTAGGAGGGATTAAGCATTCTTCCATGCTTTTGTAGTTCCCTGTGACCTCATATGAACCATATTGACTGTGGCTGACTATAGTATTTATTGTACTGAACTCTTTGCCAGCACAGCTTGTAAACCCAGGCTGTTTTTTTGGTAGAATGTTTTCCCCCCAGATTTTTTATTAAGAAGTGTGTTTCTTTTGAAAACAAAAATATCTTGCCATGTAAGCATTTCGTGACTTTTTATAGTGTGTTATTTTAGAGCCAGATATCAAGAAATATTTCAAGATTGCTACTTGATGTTAAATGGGGATGGAATGTGAAGCGTTATGAAATAGCGAAGTTTTATCCATGTTTATGAAGTTACTAGCCTGTGTCAAAACAGATTTAGGCATTTATTTATTTAACATTTCTGTCACCAGGAACAGTGATGATAATTCTTGTGGTGACATACTGTTACTGTCCAGAACAAGTTCACTGAGAGTTGCTGATCAGTTCTGACAAGGGCTTTCCTTAGATTTATTTACATTTTAAAATGCTGGTGACTGTTTAAACAAACATCAAAGCCCTAATGAGGGTTTTTCAGGGGGGTTTGGTTGGTATTTTTTGGGTTTTGTTTCTTCTTCTTAAAAATATTTTTAACACTGCAAACAGGAAAAGTAAACCCATGGTTTAATTAAGAAAAGAAGGCTCTTCCACCCGTCACCCCCTTTTTTCCTTCTTCCTCCAACACATTCTTCTATAACTAAGGCAAGAAGGCACCTAATAACCAAAAATTAGAATAAAAACTTTTCTTTCAATTTTGGCATAAGTTTATAATAGATCCTTGTAAGGAACCCAAGTATTTGCTTTTTGCATGTGTGAATAGTTGCCGCTGTGTTTCTGTGAGAAGTATTCCTTGTCATTTTTGAAGTGGAGGAGCAGTGTCAGATGTAGATAAGATTTTAGTATTAATCAGTTGGGCATGAGTTCCATGAATGACAGTAACACAGTGTAATGCCAGCGAGCAAAACTGTATCTTGCCAGCAGTGCAACCACCTAGTGGGACTGGCAGTGAGCCAGACAGACTTCACCTGTAGTACCTGCTGCTGTGACACAAAACTGTTAGTCATGGAGTTTATGATCATCAGGAGATAATGATCTGCTTTGGCTTTGAAGGATAATAGCTCTGACACTTGCAGAAATTTTTCCTCCGCATTTAATAACCCAGAATGTGCAGTCAGAGTGTGTTCGGTTTCTCTTTATGGCTGTCTTGTGGTTAATTAGTAAACCATACAATAGAGAAGGTAGGTGTCCATTGCCTTCCAAATAGCATTAACAGATGGCTCCTACTGAACTCTGTCTTTCTAAGACAATGAACCGAGGTGATGAAATCTCATGCAATTATCTGTTGATGAGCACTCAAAAGTTAATGTTCAGCACTCACTACTTAATATTGTTAGAAGTGAGAAGCTGCACCAAAACTCATTGACTCTGGGAACTTTGGCACCCTCTCTGCTGCTGACTTACAGGCATGATGTGGATGGCTGCTCTGCAATTAAGGAAGGGATTTAAATTGGCACTGCTGTCTGAATTCTTTCCCCTCACTTTTTTTTTTTTTCCTGTCTCTCTGTTTCTGTAATGTAAAACCCAAGAAGTCCAAGATTTTTCTTTTTAATGAGGACTCCCTGGTTGCTTTGCTTCTTCTGCCCCTGTCAAGGACCAAATCATCTAGAGAAACCTAGGTTATTAATAAAAAAAAAGAAAATAAAAAAGTCTATTGGGAAAGAGCTGAGAGTTTGAGCATTGAAATGATACTATGAATGTCTGAAACACTTCTTTGGCATTTGTCTGCATTTTTTGCAGAGACGTTGCTATGGGAAATGAGATGGCAAAGTTGGTCAGATAATTCTTGTTCTCATCAGCTAGGACAGCACTTATATTGGAAGAGGCAGCTTATTAGCTGCTAATATAGCCTTTTTGGAGACAAAGTTAATTTTGATGCAACAATTGGTTTTTTGAATGCTTGTTGCTTCAATCAATTTTAGTCCAGTGACAAAAAACCCAGTATCTCAATAACAGCTTTTTAAATGATAGCTATAAGAAAGAAGTAACAATTTGATAATCTTCTAAAAAGTAATTAGAAGAGTTTCCTTTTTATTATTTTCTTTGCATTGAATGCAGAAATACCATCCTATTTTCTGTACCTGTTAATCATTTGACAGTGGGTACATAGTTTGACAAAAATCCAGCCAGTCTGTTCCAAGCAACATTGAAGTGTATCGTGTGCCTGGCACTCCCCCTACAGCTCAGTTGCACATTTCTGGAAGAGACGGAACCATCTGTATCATCCATTTCTTTGCTCCTTTGCTGTTATGGGCAATTGAAACTTGAGCAGCCAGAAAAGGCTCAAAACCTGAAGCTGAGTTTCTCTTGTCTTTGGTCCCTTGTTCCTTCTTTATCCCTGCCATGTTCTATTGCAGCACCCTTTACCTGGTACGAGGAAAAGAGCTCAACATCTCTGACTGCCTCCCATCTCACAATAAGAATGATTTTCTTTTTCTGAGCAAGTTCTCACTTAACACTCGCTTTATTTACACTGTTGCTGCAGGTGTGTTCATCCATCCTTCTTATGTTTAATGTTACAGTCTCGGTTTTTATGTCTTATAGGGGATTTTTTTTAATATATAAAAGTGACTAGTGTTTATTCTACATTAGTCTCCAGCTCTCACAAAGTTTAGCAGGAATGCACTGCATGTGCAAGCATATCTCTCATTCACACACACAAACACAAATTTCTATACTGATGGAAATGCTCATGGAACTTAAAAATAGGGCACACTCTTGTAGGTATGGTTAAGATTAGACTCTTATGCTTGGTAAGTGTAAAATATTCCCTCCTATGCATTGTAGGACAGTTTGAAGCAGGGACAGTTGGGACCAGCTTCTTAAGCATTAAAGAGAAATCATATTCACCTTGACAATGTTTTCAGACAGGTCTAGAAAGACAAGTTAATTTAAAACCAGAATGGACCAATGTCAACATTGCTACTAAAATACAGGGGAGAATTATCATTTGCTATAATGAAACAGTACTGAGTTGTAGGCTGATTTATTGAATGGAAGTTAGAGCGCTTGATTTTAAAACAGCTGAAATATCAAAGTAAATAATAATTTTATTTGATATCTTGTTTTAAAGTCCTGGCTGGCTTCCAGTCCATGCTTCATTCTGTATTGTTTATGGGGGAAGGTTGTGCTTGTTCAAGCGTGTAAATTCTCTCTTCAACCCACAGAGGTCTCTTCTGAAGTCTTTCACTGTGGGTTTTGGATCACCAAAGCCCTCAGCTTGTGATGTACTTTTAACTATCTTGGTCTCTCTTCTCATGGTATTTTGACTTTATGAACCCCAAATCTAATGCTGATATGCTGCTTCCTTTCATTTATAAGTAACAATGCAGAAACGCAAGACCTTTTAGGCCAGTATGTTTTTCTAGCTATGATAGGAAAATAACTGCTTCTGGCTATTTTTTAAATTTTTTTTTTACTTAATCAGGAAATGGCAAACATTTTGGCACAAAAGCAGCTTCGTTCCATCATCTTAACTGTAAGTATATGGTTTTCAAAATTACTGTTGAATAGGAGAGAGAAAATATGACTCCATTTTTGGTGTTCATAGGTCTTATCTTAATACATTTTAATTGCCTTTGTATTTTGATATGTTTTGAAGTCTTGTAATATAGAAGATAAGGTTTGAATGGTGATTGAATGGGTTCAAAACTGCTTTTTGGAAGGGTTATTTTCCCAGTCAGAAATTGTTGTTTCTTCATGAAAATACAGTATTAAATGCCCCCTGTGTTTTTTGGTTCTTTTGATTATTCTGTCTTGATTGACACAATTCATCATGGCTTTTACACAAGAAGCATGAATTAAAGCTAATGAAAGAGTTAATGAATATAATATCGAAGACCTGCATCTGCTCTCACGGAAAATCAGGGATTTTGCCTTTGATGTTTGAGTAGATTGCATCTTCAATGGAATGAGGGAAAAATCTTTCTCTGTAGTGAGTGTAAAATGAACCAAACAACAAACAGGCCCTCACACATTCTCATTTGCTATCATAATTTCACTGATGCATATAAAACCCTCAGAATTTATTTCAGAAGGCCTGTTTTTATACTGGTTGAGTTCTTTCAAAATTTGGAACAATTATAAGGATAATTATTGTTTATTTATTTTCACAATATGCTCCAGTGCCTTTTGGCAGACAGATTCTTTTATTTTCTGGAACTGTACAATATCTGTTGATGTATCCAGCTCTCACTTGGTGACTTTTTCTTTGTGTTCTTTGCTGTGTTTAGAGGTCTGGGTCTGTTTTCTGTTTCCCATATAAAACTACTTAGTGTTTTTGGCACACCAGGAATTTTTAAATTGTCCATCAGTTTTGTGTTTGCTTTTTGAATGGGATAATTCTGCATGTATAGGGCATTATATACTAATGTATTTCTAAGCAGTCTTCCTCATACAGATTGGAGTTGGCTAGTAGAGGCAGGATTGTGGTGTGATGCTGACTCCCTGTTGAACCCTGCTACTCTATTCACTGTATTCTCTGGCTGTGCCTGAAGCCTGAATACTTTTCTGCTCAGACAGCTACTCTCTTAAATATTTTCTCAATATAATCTCTTGGAAAAAAAGAAATGAAATACAGAGCTCTAAAGCTCTTGGGATGGAATTATTTTTTCTTTGAAGTGACTACTCAGCACTGTTTTTTTAATGCTACTTCTTAGTATATGCACAGACCCTATAAAGTGTAAAGTCCTGTCTCCTTAAGTTATTTAAACATACCTGAATCAGTAGTGCTAGTTCTGGTTTGATTTTTAGGGGTGGGTGTGGGTTTGTGTTTGAGACTTTTTGGCTGTTTGGGTTTGGTTTTTCTTCATTTCTGAAGTATAGATACACTATTGCATAGCAAGCGCATACTTAGGAATGGAAATCCCTGGCTGCACACTGCAGTTTTCTGATTCACTCAAGCCCGTCTCTCTTTCTTTGCAGCATGTGATCAGGGCACAGAGGGCCATCAATAATGAAATGGCACACCAGCTATATGTCCTGCAAGTACTTACCTTCAATCTTCTGGAAGACAGAATGATGACAAAAATGGATCCACAAGATCAAGTAAGCGTCTGGCATGATCTGGTCTTAGCAGGAAGACAGCAGCTCCTCACTGATGTACCTAAAGCTCTTCATGGAGGAAAAAACCACTTGCTAGGAACATTTACATAAGTTATTCTTTTTCTCTGTGAAGTTGGGTTATGTTTTTTGGTTGTAAGAAGATGCATTAGGTATTTCATTCCTTGTGCAAAAGTACAAAATGGCCAGGCAATTCTCCTTGTCATGTAGTTCCGTGAAGTACATTTTCTGTCTTCCTGAGCAGAAACTCTGAGCAGCTGTCCAGCATTTGTTTCCATTGTGCCTTTCTCCGAAGCACTAGAGGTGTATGGTCCTCCCTAGAAGTACTTCTGTAGAGCTAAATTAAATGTTTGCATGGAAACTATCTGTTTGAAACTATCTGAAACTAGAGTTGAAGTTAAATTGTGTAACAATAAACCCTGGTTTTGTTACTGGGATTCTATAAAGTACTTCATTTGTTTATTGCTCACTGTGTGCAGACATTGACTTTGATATTGTTCGTTGTGCAAAAAGTGACACTCCCCTAAGATATTTAAATATAGGGTCAATGAGCCATAGGGATGATGTGTTTTGTTTCTTTAATCTTTTTGTGGCCTTCATTTAGGCCCTGTACAAGGAGGAACCTGATTTCATTTTTAAGCTGAAGTTTTCTTAAGACTTGCCAATAATTTGAAGAAAAGAAGGTGGGAGAGTGAGATAGTTGTAAACATAAGTAACATCATGCTGTAGGATTTTATGCTTCCTAAGTTTGAGATGGAAAAGTTTGACTCTTGGGAATGTACATGCAGTAAATTAGTGCATATTTCCATAGAGAGTGACTAAGTGTTGTTAATATTGCTGGTAGTGTGGTTATCACTGTCTTGAGACATTTCCAGCTGCAGTAATTCCTCTCCTGCCTATTTCTGCAGTAGCAAAAATGGATAGTTACCAAAATGAATGCAGAGTGCTGAGTCATTTTGTGTTCATCCAGCAAGGTGCTTACGTACCAGCCTAATTTGAAATGTGTGTGATCTCCTGGCTTCTGTGGTTAAAATTGTGTAGTCAGAGGCCTTGCTAACTTGGGTCCTGCTTCTGGAAGCCAACACCTAATTACCCATGTGTGCATCTTATAAATGTGAGGACTTTCAAAAATGGGAACAACAAGGTCATTCTTGCTTGCTGTCTCTCCAAGTATGAAGTAGGGAATTTAGACAAAAAAACTTTGGGCAGTGGGCAGGAATACCGTGTTTTGAAACACCTTTTGTGGTATTGTTAAAATGAGAGATCAGTTATTTTAACCAATTTTTTTCAACCTTGTTTTGATGTAGGCTCAGCGAGATATCATATTTGAACTCAGAAGAATTGCATTTGATGCTGAATCCGAACCTAACAACAGCAGTGGCAGCATGGAGAAACGGAAATCTATGTACACTCGAGACTATAAAAAGCTTGGATTTATTGTGAGTATTTTTGTGTGATAATCCACTGAAAGTGGGTGCATGCATCCATTATAGTACATCTTTTCATTAGTCTCTTCTCTTACTTTGGTCTTCTGTCTGTTTCCTAAAAGGAATGGCAAACATAACTTTCCTCCCCTTCCCCAGAAACCCTGCTAACTCCAAGTGACAGCTTTAGCAGGAGCCAGGGTGCTGGAATGGAGGCTATAAATTCTTTACATGGGATAGGCAATGAAGTAGAGGTAGTGGAGTACCCCTAAGACTCCTTAGGGAGTGTTTTGACTGCCCTGAGCTCGTTAATGGTGATAATAGGCTTGAGTTTTTATGAGTAAGGACCAGGAGGAAGGTCAATGAGGCAGATTTCATGATGGGAATCTGTTAAAGGCCATCCAACCAGGATAAAGAAGCAGGCAAAATATACCACAAGCATCTGGGACAAGTCTCAAGATCTCTAACCCTTGTTCTCACGGGGTACTTTGGACTTATCAGCTGTCAGCTGGAAATATGATAGAGCGGAAAGGAAATATTCTAGGAGATTCCTGGAGTGTGTGGAGGATAATTGAGGCCAACTGTATGAGATTAAGTAAAGTGCTGGGTCCTGCAACCCCATTCAGTGAACAATACCTGGGGAATTTTGTCTGGAAAGGTGATCAGAGGAAAAGAATCTGGGGTTGTCAGTGACCAGCTGGCTGAACATGAGCCAGCTGTGCCCAGATGGCCGAGAAGGCCAATGGCATCCTGGCCTGGATCAGCAACAGTGTGGCCAGCAGCACCAGGGCAGGGATTGTCACCCTGTACACAGCACTGGTGAGGGCACACCTTGAGTACTGTGCTCAGTGAGAAAGGGACTGAGGTGCTGGAATTTGTCCAGAGAAGGGTAACAAAGCAGGTGAAGGGTCTGGAGCACAAGGCTGGTGAGGAGCAGCTGAGGTAGCTGGGGGTGTTTAGCCTGGAGAAAAGCAGGTTCAAGAGAGACCTCATTGCTCTCTACAACTCCATAGAAGGAGTGTAGTAGCCTTGTGAAGATCAGTCTCTTCTCCCAGATTACAGGACAAGATTACAGGACAAGATAGTTTTAGATTGGATATTCCATAAAATTTCTTCATGGAAAGGGTTGTCAAGCATTGGAGCAGGCTGCCCAAGGAAGTGATTGAGTCATAGACCCTGGAGATGTTTGAAAGATGTGTGGATGTGGCTCTTAGAGACACAGATTAGTGGTGATCATAGCACAGTTGGAATCAATTATCTCAGAGGTCTTTTCCAACCTAAACAATTCCATTATTCTAGCTGGAAGAAATAAATACCTTAAGTTTAAGCATGTAGTTTTGCATGACATGCCACCATTAGAATCTAACTTTTAATGATATCCTGGATGTACAGGCATTGCCTAGTGGATCTGTGACAGCCCTGTAAAGTCACTGTGGTTTGTTAGCAATAATATGAATTTATGAGAACAATAAATCTGAGGTATGACTCTATGGTCTCACTTATAGGACCTTGTGTTTTGTTTGGTTAAAGTCCTTCAATCTGTGAGTATGGGATGCAGAATCTCTTGTACCCTGACTTAATCAGGTGAATTGGAGTTCTGGGCTTGCCTTAAACCCTGTTGGGGAGCAGAGCACGATCTGGCTAAACCAATGCACACATTTATAGTAACTAATAATGTGTATTTTTCCCCCTCTGGAAACAGAGCGTGCACGTGTACAGTGAATTAATATCTTGATTTATTGCTCACTCTAGGTTAGTATGCAGTTTTCTTTCTCCTTAGGTAAAAAGGTATGCTTCATATCTCCTGTGATCCATTACTGTCCTGTTGGCGTAGCAGATATACACTGAATATTGTACAGTAGCCACAGTTACAGACAGAGAGGTTTTCAGCACTCTTGGTGCAAACTGGAGCTTGCTGTGCAGTTTGAGAGCTCTGCCCAGCTCTGTGGCATAGGGCTCAATTCTCCTGAAACCACAAAGGAACTGGGTAGAGCTTTTCAGTGTTCTGATAGCTGTTTTCATTACTGATGAATGAGGAAAAAATTACCACTGGATCAGTGCTGTTGTATCTGTAAGGAGTAATCAAGTAAATAGATGAGAACAGAGGAACTTGGCATTTTGGGGTTGCAGGCATGATAGCAAAACTAGTGCTTTGAAGCAGCCTTTGAAGCTCAGTGTGAGGTTGTTTTTTTTTTTTTGTTGACTCATCCCTCAGCTTCATTACTCCCATTTGAGCTGTTCATTGGGAAGCCTACTGAAAACACTCTGGCAGTTGTCAAGGGTAACTGCAGCACTGTTTACAATTTGATTATGATAGCCTTTCAAAAGGGGATGGGGAGCAATGTTTAAGAGGAAATGGGAACTGGGATTAAAGCAGTGAAAAAATGTAGGGAAGCACAGTGGGAGATAAGAAGCAGTATGTGAAAGTAAGCTTTGAAAGAAGCATCATAGCAAGAGCCCTAATGGGAGGCAGGTTATTCTAGTAGCAGTATGGTGAGGCAAAGTACAAGAAATAAAAATGTCAACAACAGTGAACTGTGAGGAGAGTTATTCTACTTTTGTGCAGAAGCTTTACTTTGAGCTAAGAATCCAGATGACACTGCAGGTACGACTTTTTAACAGCTGGAGAGTAGTATTACCTTCCCCACAGGACTGGGAAAGGGAGCAGGACCCCTTGTGAAACCTGGCTGCTCATCCTCAGCCTCATACAGGGGCAGCGTTCTGACTCCCAGCTGCCTTCACCCCATCTGCTCCTTTTCAATAAAATGTCTTCAGTGCTTTCAGCTGCAGGTAGAGAGTTATGTTACCAAACTGATCATGATCTGAGCAGTGTGAGGTTTGCCTCCCCTCTGCCTCAGCTGTGAGGCACAAGAAACCTGCCAAACAAGAGTCTGACTTGGAATGCTGTCATCATTCCACTGGTGCCAATGGTCAGGAAGCCAATTTCTTGAGCTGATTAAATATTCATTTCAAGGGAGAGAGTAAAACCATGTCTGGCTATTAAGTTGTTCCTGGACTGCTTGTTCTCCTTCTGTATGGGATGTGCAAGAATTCTGTTTATTTTTCTCAGCCACATCAAAAAGCCTTGCCCCACTACAAATGTAATGTGAAAAAGAGACAAAGTCGAGACATGGTTTCAGAAACTTACAATGTAATTTGTAAAACTGCATAGTTAGAAACCTTCATTCAGCTAAAGCAACCACAGGACCTCACCAGATGGTTGTGATGACCAAGTGAAGAGATTTTCAGATGAGACAGTTGTGAGATTTATTAAAATGCTGATGAATGCAACAAAAATTACCCAATTAGGAGATCTGGGATGCACTCCACCCTATTGAATTATTTATTATTTTCTGAGTCAATTGCACATTAAATAGCCTCAATACTCCCCCTTGTATTTGAGTAAGCTTAATTCCTATAATTGAGGTGGAAAATAGTTACAAGAAACCTCATAATCCTTTATATTTTCATCATACTTCTTCATTGAGATGTTGAAATGAATGTGTTTATAGGCAGCTCTGAACAAATTATAAGAAACTTAACATATTGGAAAAAACAACTCAATCTCATCCTAGAAGGGTTTTTCTCAAGTTTTAAGTGTGTAGAGCTTCTGAGAATTTTTTTTTGTTTGTTTTGTTTTGATTTCCTTCCATTAAATATAAATAGTTTGTATAAATGAAAAAGCCAACATGGAAAGTGAGTGATTTCAAAATTTTGCTGTGCTAAATTGGAATTTGCTAGTGTAGCAGAATTAAATGTGACTTAATGAAAGAGCCATGCAATCAGTAAGAAACTTTCTGATAGAAGGTGACAATTTAAAGGAAAATTGAGAATGGTGGGGTGTTCTTTAAAAGTCAGGCATGGGCTTTGCTTGCAGGATATTTGTGGTGGTGGCCTAAGAAAGTTGACGTGTGCGGAAGAAATCTGATTAAACAAATATGTGAAGCAGTGATGGAAGAATCACCATGTTATTCACAAATAAGATGATCTTTTGGATTACAAAATAGAAACAGAAATAATGTCATTTTACGCAGTCATATCAAGAGCAATGGTGTTCATTTAGGACCCCTGGCAAGAATTTCATCTGCAGGCAAGTATCTTGTCTGTGGGAAAAGATAAGAGAGACTGTGTAATATAGACACAAAAAAGGGTAATGTAGCCAGAAAAAAAAATTGAATGTTTAGCTAGGATTTATCTGGAAAGATATTTTCAGAACATATGAACTGTTGAGGCCATTTTTTGCATTTCTTAGACATCATATAGAACATTATATTATTTCAGTGAACTCTGCAGTGGCTTGTGGACCGACTAAATGCAGGTTGTGTGCAGAGGGTGAGGCTCCTGCAGTCATGAGGGAGATGTCTTACAGGAGTTGACTTTAAAAAATTGCCTTTTTAGCCAATCAGCCTAAATGCTGTGGAAATCTCAAGTGTGTGTGCCAATGCTGAGAGGGAGGAAGCCATGTGTAAGGAAAAAGGCAGTGATGGCAACTTCTTTATAGGAGAGATTTTTAATTGGAATGCTGGGGACAAAATTTGCCACAACTTTAAAGATGGAGATCAATTCATTATAAAAATAATGAATGTACTTTCATTATTATCATTATTATGTGACATTTTATATATTTCACAATGATGGGTCCAGGAAACAAAGCGTGTGAGGACTGTGTGAAAGAAAAAAAACACCAACAACCAAGGTTGCTTAGAGCAGTCTGAAGAAAGGCATGAATAATTAGATAGATGATTAAATGGCTGCATAGCTGATTTGTTAGACATTGCAAAAACTTTCTAATATGAGGAGAAGCAGCACCAGCACTGATAATTTTGAGGATTTGTCCAAAAAGTTTTGGAAAGAAGCTTCAAAAACAGTTGAGAGTTAGCCTTAGGCAAAATATAGGCCTGGGGAGCTTCTGAGATTTCTTTCAGACTTGTATTTTTTTCTCTTCTTCATGTCTCAGATGAGCAGCTACTTAGTTTTATCTTAAGCTACTTACCTTTAATCTACTTTATCTTACGTCTTTTATCTTTATCTTTTCCAAAAATCCCTTGTTGTACAGCACAGTGTCCAAGTAGCACTTTGAAGATAAGAACTAAGAGTTTTCTCATAGGTTCTTCTGTGGTGCTTCTCATTGTGTCAGAATAGCTCATTAGCTGACTGTCCACAGTAACCTCCTTGCCATCCTGATATATTCCCCAGATGGAGTCCCTTGACTCTACTGAAAGAAGGTTATTGGGAAAATAATTTGGAATAATGTAATGAATACCTTGCAATCATTACCTGCAAGAGGCACAAACTCAAATGACTCCAGCCTTTAAGTGCTGTCCTCTTCAACCTACCTAGTAGAGCTCTGGTGGGTGTAATTTCCTTGCACTCACTTGGGAGCTTCTTTTCCCCCTCTCTCATTTTCATGGCATCCTCTGTGTCTGTGCCCCTCCATGCCCTGCCCCAGGATTTGACAGTGAAGGATTAAGTTGGGAAAACATGGGAGAAAGGTGTTGTTTTAGTGTTTGTTTTCACTTTTCAAATCTGTTTTAACTGGCAGCAAATTGCTTTGACTTTACAGAAGTCAAGTCTGTTTTGCCCATGATGGAAGAGTCTCCATTTAAGAATGGCCAGTGAGCTTATCTTGGCCAGTGAGCTTTTCCATCCTTTTCCCGGCCTTGCTCTGTTGAAGAGAGGAGTAGGCGAGCAGTTGGGTGTGTGCATGGCTGCTGGCCAAGGCTGGCACACCACACCTCCTTTCTGTGTTTTGCTAACTCTGTCTTTAGGCTGTTTCTGAGTTTATGCACTGAGCTTTGGTAGTTTGGAGGTTCCCTGTGCTGTGCTATCATGCTTTGCTTTCCAACTTCATAGCTTCTCTGGCCTTTCTCTCTCAATTTCTTTCCCTAATCTTTGGTTTTGAGTTCCCACTCCCCTTGGGCTCTTTGTTGCATTTTGATATCCAGCTGGATCTATCTGCTTCCAGCCTGTCTGATTCTCCTCTCCTCTCCTCTCCTCTCCTCTCCTCTCCTCTCCTCTCCTCTCCTCTCCTCTCCTCTCCTCTCCTCTCCTCTCCTCTCCTCTCCTCTCCTCTCCTCTCCTCTCCTCTCCTCTCCTCTCCTCTCCTCTCCTCTCCTCTCCTCTCCTCTCCTCTCCTCTCCTCTCCTCTCCTCTCCTCTCCTCTCCTCTCCTCTCTTTCCTTTTTTGCATCCTCATGAGGTGGCTCTCCTCTGGATTTTTCCTAGTGTCCCTCTCTCCACCTCCTCCTCTTACCCTGTTTGTTCCTCCATCAGTATGAAGCCTGCTCAACCATTTCCAACTTTTGCACTGAAAGTTGTCAGGACTTTCTAAAGACAGACACAAATTGCATTTTTCCTGTGTTTCAGAAATGGATGGAGTAGGTTTAGGCACATGGACCAAATATTAATCTTTGTCTCAGTGTGAAAATTTCATTTGCCTAATAAATTCTGTCCAAGACATTAAAAACTGGTAACAGTACCTAGAAATAGGAAGTATTGACCATCGTAATAATAGTCAGCACAATGAGCCCCACCTCTTAAATGATCAATAGGCAAAATTCCTTATTTTTTTGTTGTTGTTGCCATAAGGTGTGGGGTTCTGACTCAAATAGTTCAAGCACAGTTCAATTATTTTTTTTTTCTAAAGATAGGTTGCTACCTTTTGCTTATCATTCTAGGCCATGAAATAGTTGCAACCTAGTTTTGAACAATTTAACTTCAACTGTTGATATACTGAAGCCTACTATTCATGATAAATTATTTGACTGAAGATTTGAGTCACAGGTTTACTGGTGATGATGTGTGCATATTCAAAAAAAGTTCAGATTTGCAGTGATAGAAAGTGAGTAGATAAAGAATTAGGTTGTTTTGTGATGGTCATTCACCCTTTATTATTGTCAGGCAGAAAATAAAGAGTCAAAGTGAAATCATGCAGTGAAATGGTAGTGCAGAATTCTAGGTAATTTGCATGGTGTGGATGAGTGGTAGCCTAAAGTTGACTACCACTCATCCACAATTGAGTTGGGCTCTAAAAAGTTAACACAGGGCAAGACTGGCATGGAGTTGGGATGCTAAACTCTGCAGGAGTATGACCAGTCCTCAAATTCTATGGAATTACTAATGACAGCTGCATCTCTGAAGCCCCTCCTTGTTCCAGCTGGTCATCTGGATTAATGGTACCAGTTTGCCTGGCTAGGGAGGATAAAATTTTCTTAGGAGAGTGGGTGACAGGGAGATGGACAGAAGCAAACACCATGTGATGCATTTACTTAGCTATTCTTGTTGAAGACCTGAGGATGTTCATCCTTTTTCTTCCTAAAACAAGGAAGGCCTGAATATTTGAAATCTTACAATGTTATGAGTTGAAGGACCGTGAAAGCCCTGAAGAGGAAGCTGAGATTTTGTGATTTGAGACTGAAATCTGGAACTGGTCTAAAATGCTGAAAAACTCATCACAAAGACTGTGAGCTGTTGTCTGCAGCTATTTACTTCTCATCTCCCTGTTATTTCTTTTGATAGATGATACTCTGCAGTGATTGTAGGTTTTTATCCTTTGGGAAAGCTTTTGAACTATAATAAAAGCAATGAATCCTTACATTTAGATTTTCCTGTTGGCTTTGGCAGTGGCAGAAGAATATTTTTAGAACAGTGCTACATATGTGTCAAACTAGATCTGATCCTTTTAAAATTTAGACCTGATCCTTTTTAAATTTTAGATTGATAAGATTTAATTGCTGGCTTAACAGCAGAACAGCACAGATGACAGATTGTCTGTACTACTGAAAGCTATTAGTAGTTTTCCATCCACCTCCACTCTTCCTACTCCTACAACCCTCTTTTTCTCTATCTACTATTTCAAAACTTGTGAAATCACTTGTTGCTGTGGAAAAAAACCCAACTCTGAACAGATTTTGTTTTGCTGAGCTTTTGTTTTGCCAGACCTTCAGGTCAGTTGCCATATTTCTTTATGTAAATATGGCTCCTCCTAAAGTAAAACCCTTTGTCATTTAGTAGTGGCAGCTAATAATTAAGCACCTTAGCACAGCAAAATCCATGTCTTACAGCACTCTGCCAGAAAGGTAATTCTTCTTCTCCTCTCCTTTCATTGTAATACATAGCTTTCATAAGATTTGAATATCCTTTTATTTATCAGAGTTAAATTTGCAGATGGTATGTCCAGGTAAAAAAACCCCCACGTTCTGTCCTTTGGCACTGAAATTCCCCTAATGCAGGTACAGTGGGATAAGACGGGACTGTACACTGGATTTCTCCTCTCGTTTTTACCTTTATGACCACCAGAGGTTGCTCTTCTCCGCTCTTTGCGAGCTTCATTCTCCTGTAGTTTTGTTTTGAAACTAAGATCTTTCAGTAGCTATCTTATAAATAAGCCATTACTGATTTATTCTTCCAGGTAAGTTTTGGAAGATGCAGACTGATCATACATCATCATTTATTTCTTGGTGTTAAGAAAGAGTGTAGTTGTAATAGTGACTGTCAATGTCAGTATTTGATAATCTTTTAAGTAAAGAGACAGAGTTGAAAGTTCATATGACTGTATTTACATTCGTAAACACTTTTTTGCAAGTATTTGAGACAAAACACACCTCAAGGATGAGTTCTGTAATTTCTATTTTCACAGAGTAACTTTTACCTGTGTAATTCTCTTGCTGTGTACAGGAGTATCACAAGAACATGATGTAATCACTGGGAATAACAGCCCAGGACCTCAAGTAATATTGATCTTAAAACAGTGAAAACATCTAAGTTGATGTGAATGTTTGAAATGGTTGTGAATTTTATTAACATTGTGTGCACCATCTTGCTTTCTGCCCTAGCACTCCTGCACTTCTTCTAAGCCTTTTCACTTACAAATTCCTGACTTTGACACTCACCTCTCACTATTCTCTGTACCCATCTACTTACCCTCTCTTTCCACTCCACTCCTGGTTTGCTTTTTTCTCTAAGCCCAGAAGCTGGGGCCAGGGAATGCTCAGGAGAGGCAACAACTTCAGAAAAAGTGTGTTCCAAAGAGATTTGTTAAATTCAGTTAATCCTAAGCACTCATAATGCAGCCAAATGCAGCCCATGTTCAAAAGGAATTTCAAGACTTACACAAGAGCAAGTCTTAGAAGTTTTCCTTGCATAGAATGAGTGGGCTTGGATTTTGACAAACAATTACATAAAAATTGATTTAGTTAGAGCAATGCAGTGCTTAATAAAACATTCCTAAAAAAGGTTAAATAATTGCTAAAACTTGCCAAGGCTTATGCACAGAAAGAAAATGCTAGGTATTCTCTTCTGCCACTTAAAATAATTTTGAAGTATCTGAAATTAAAGTTTAAAAATGGAAAGTGATAGACAAGTTGAACTGCAGATGGCACAACCAGATTTACCAGTAATTTAGATATTTTTGTCAAGTTTCCCTTTGCTTCTGACATCTTGCTTTCCTGATGGACATTGCTGCTTGATAGATCTCAGGCAGAGCAACCGCAACAAAGGTGCTGAAGGCTGTCTGAGAAAGGTGAACAAAATACATGAAGTACAAGAAAAGAAAAAAAGAATGGAAGAGTAAGGATATATAAATGAACTGATGATGGTACTAAAGATGTAACTAATGATTTTATTAGTCTATACTGACATTTGGAGGAGCTGCAATCTGCAAGCCTGTTGTTAATTCTACAGGTAATTTTTCTGAATCTATATGGAAATAAATCAGTCTGAAAATTTCCAAAAAATAAGCTAAAAAAGAAAACAAAAAACAAACTCACAAAGGCTTTGTTTCACTTGAAGTCTCCATTTTGCTTGTTGAAAAACAAAGAAATGTTTTAATTTATTAGATTAATCTTTTAGATTGTTTTACAGCATGAAGCTCAATGTGGAAATCCCACAGAAGGTTTTCTAACAGCATACTTAGATCTTCTCTTTGCAGTAAGACTGAATGTCTGTCAGGATTGCTTTTCTTTATAAGTCACCTACAGATAGAAATACTTAGTTTCCCTGCTGTGTATGTCGATATTATTTGGAGTACTTTGGAATCTCATTTTAAAGAAATCTGGTAACTGAAGTGTAATATTTGACAGCAGAGGGCACCAGTATCACACCAGGTATCAGTTGCTCACCAAAGTTTTTCAACACCTCACTTTCATGGACACAATTTTTTCAGCCTTAGACACAGTAGAAATAACTGCTCTGGCTGTAAATTCCCATTTCTCAGTTGAATGCCAGCAGATGTTTGATATTTAGGCTAAATGGTACCTCTGTGGGTTACTTAATTTGGCTTGCATGCTACGGTTTGTTATACAGCGCACTGTAAATGTTTTCCTCTCTGTCACTGGTGAGATAGTTTATCCTCCCCAAAATTACAATTTGTTCCTGTGTTCTGAGTGTTTTTCAGCCTTGTGTAGATTCTGTGGCAGGGATGCCTTCTTGCAGACTGGGACTTTTAGTTTTGGTAGGATTTTTTGGTTTTGTTTGTTTGTGGTGGTGTTTGTTTCTTAATCTGCCAGGAGTTTTTACAAATTTGTAGAACACAGGATTTTGATATTTTAGTTATAGATATAATCAGGAAAATTTACACTTGACGCCAACTCAGACTATATTCTGCAAATGTGAGCATTAACAGCAAATATCTTTTAAAACCTGAGAGGCAAAAATCCAGAAATCCTTCAATATTACTCTCATGCTTGGTTCTGTTAGGAGGTCATTTGTGTGTGACCTGTTGTGATCTTTCCCATAAGCAGACTTTCATAGTTCTAAGCTACTGTTTGCCATAAACAAAGCATTCCATGGTTTCATGCCATAGCATGTTTTTGGTGCTAGGCTGTGGAAGAGCAGGGCTGTGCTGAAAAGAGGATTCCTGCAGGTAGAATGGAGCACTCCCCACTGAGGTTTGCAACTCAGCAAGGTTGCACTCTTCACACTGACACTTTGATGTGCTGAGATGTTCAGGTCAATGTGTGGTGGGAGATATCTCCTCTGGTGTAACTTGAGGCAGGGTAGGCCCCAGGGTTAGTGGTTGAACCACAAATCTCTTTTGTGGTTCAACCAAATCTCCCTGGACCACTCTGAGCAGTGCAAGGATGTGTGGGCAGATGCCAGCTAGGCACAAGCAGGGGAGCAGCCTGGTTGCCTGTAGCAGTGTGGGGTTTAGATGGTGGATGCTGTGAGCTATTTCCCAACAAGCATCTCCTGTGGAAAAGCCACTTGGGTAAGCATTCAGGCAAAGCAGTCAAGCACACGGACCACACTGGCCATGGCTAGCTCAGTGAAGAGAGGCAGAAGGGCCTTTTGTATGATAAATTCCAGTGAAGGTTTATTCCAGCATGCTGAAGGGAAATCAGGGACAAAACCTCAAACCATGTGCTCTGCACAGGGGGAAGTAGAGGTCAGTGGCCAATGGCCTGAGGGCGCAGGGACGATACAAAGGGCAGGGCAAAGGGCACTGATCCACTGGGAAGACAGGGCCAGCCACCAGGGATACCACAACCAATGAGGAAACAGGGAAGGGAGAATTTGGGACGTATGGGGAAAGGAATTGGGATGGGATGCAAGGCTTCATGGGGGAAGTCTTCTCTTTCAGCCTAGGTAGAGACTCTGTGGTGTATTCTTCCAAGGCAAGGCCCTGGGGATTTCCCTGAAGGGTTCAAAGGATTCCAGAGTTGCCCTACGTGTGAGTGCCCTGCCAAGAGAGAGGGGTGATCTCCTCTGGCCACAGGGGCAGATGCTGTTGGGGGGCATCACATCTTCTCAGCCAAGTGTGATTGCATGTGGAATAAATATGCAAGAATGACAAAAAAACCTGAGAGTTATCTGTAAATCCTGAAGACAGTACAATTTTTCTTCATTGCCAGTCTTCTGTCTGTGGATCCTGGGTTCTAACAGAAGACTGCAAGAGAATTACTGCTGTTTGGAGGCATGCAGCTTTAAATGGCTTGGAGAAAACTTGAGGAATTTTTTCTTATTAAGGAAAATAGGTTGTGTTCTAACCAGGAAAGGCAGACCTGATGACATCTGTGCAGTAGAGAATTACTAATTTTGTATAAACTTGGTGCTTTTCATCTGAGCTGATACGCACAGGATGAGGTCCCTGGGTCAGACACATCTTTATACTGACCAGAAAGAGAGACCACAAAATCCATATGTTAAAGCTGCTGTTGTTGTTTACCATGCAGCTGCATGTGATTTCCCAGGACTACTTGTCCGGATCTATGGGGATCTAAAAACTTGAACAGTGGTAAAATTACTAAACCAGGTTTTTTTATCATATGCAGCTGAATTCCTTTTAGCTTTAGTCATTCCAAAGGAGAACAGATTTAAAAGAAAGGGAAAAAAATCTTGATGGGCCACTGAGCTTCTTTGACCTTGCAGTATCACTTCAACAACAAAGTTAAAACTAACCAGAATGAAATATCTGTGATTGTGTGTCTGTGTGGCTCTGTATAACATCATTCCATTTCTGCTTTGATATTTTAATTATTTATTTCATTATTTTGTGCTTATTGTAAGTATTAGTTGAAGGAATTATCCTTTACATCAGTTGCTTAATGAAGATAGTTGCTTCAAGAAGGGGGAATAAAAGGTTGGTATTTTAGTATTTATACCTTTTCCAGTATTTTCAATTGCAAACTTGTAAAATAAAAGTATTAAAATCTTTGTGATTTGAAAGAGCACGCTTCTCTTGCAGAAAATCCACTAACAAATGTAAATGTGCTAATTTAAAGTTGGTCAAAATGGAGTACTACATTTCTGTTGGTTTTTTTTTTTTTCTCTTATATATATATACTATCTATGATTTCACTGAATAGTTTTCTTTGCCATGTGCATCCCAGTTGTGAACTCGTGGGGGCAGGCAAGCTCCATGGATTTGAATGTAGTTGGGCTGAATAGTTTATTTCTTAACAGAAGAATTATTTTCTGACTCTTTCACTGGGAGGTGGATGGACCTTGGATGTCTTTCTCTGGATATTATGTACTACATGTCTCAGAATTTGCATAGAAAATAAACCATGGAGAACCATACCCCACAAAACTGGTCAGATATAATGACATCTCAATGCTTTTGTTGTGTTGGCTTTGTCTGCTTCACAAGACTTGGCTTAGATAAATGATTCTAGACAAACCCTCACTCAGTATTAAATGATGGTAGTTTTGTGAAACTGTGTAAATTCAATTTAATGTTAATTACAGCAAATATTTTATTTAGGTTTATGAAGTTTTTCAGTGTATGCATGCATGCAAACAGATATGTGTGTTACTTACATGTGCATATTGTTTTTTCCTCATTGTCTCATTCCTCAAGAGGTTTTTTTACATGTTGTAATATTTAAAGGATGGTAAATAGCAAAGCACACAAAATATTTTGATTTTCTTCACTTACAAACATTCTTTTTCAATATGAGATTTCATTAACTGAGGCCTGAGAATAAATTCAAAGACAAGGGGAGAAAGGCACCTTATTTTTAAATAACCCATTTATTTCCCCAAATTAAAAACACCTTCATATCTAAATTCTGAATATTTTGGTAGTTAAATGTAGTCCGTTTGTTACACAGCGCACACCTAAAATCATAGAATAGTAGAGATTTGTCTTCTTTTAAAAATTCCTTATATTAAAAAAAAAAATCTCCCTATTTGGGATAATTAGAGGTGCAGCTGCATCCTCTTTGTGACATTTGTCTGGAGGAGAATGAAGGCAGAGCAGAACAGTAGAACAGTACCCAGACATGCAACACATATCAGCATTTTGCAGAGCCCAGCTCTAATCAGAAGAGCTTCACATTCCTGGAGAGGGAGGGAAAGAAAAATGGAACTGAAGTTCAAGGGAACTGAAATTCTCTAGTGAATGGATCCAGTGGGTTTTTTAATCTTTGTGGTTTGTTTTGGGGATTTTTTTGTTTGTATATTTTTTTTATTACTTTGATATTGAGGACAGATGAGGGTATCCTACAGGATGGGCATAGGTTATTGCTGATTTAAGGCAGAATATGAACTCAAAGGTTTTAGGAGGGATTGATCTTGTATTCCAAATCTTCCCCTGACACCTACAGCGCCTGGCTGCTTTCCTCCAGCAGGGGAAAGATTTGACTGTATAGCTGGTAATTTTGTACTTGGGAACGTCCATCCAAAGGTAGCTAAAATACCACATATGATGACAGTTCCTTTGCTGTAAATTAGTTTTCATCTTATCCTCTGCAATTATTAGAAGCTTGACCTGATCACTGGTAATAAAAGAAGTGTCAGTGCGTGAACCACAGAGCTCCTAAATGGTAGCTGGCTTTTTCACCCAGCTCTGCAGGTCCATATGCCTGGCTGCAAATGCCATTCCAGTTCTGTTTTCCAGAGCTCTGGGACAGAAATTTCCATTTTAAATTTGGACAGCTGTTGTATCTGGCTGCCAAGCAGCCAGTAGATTCACAGGGATGATTAATTTTGAACTGGGGTTTTCTCAGACATAGGGCTGACTTCTCTCCACTGTATTTGAACTAAACACAGCCTGGGCCTTTCCTTTTGCACATGACAGAGGTTTGACCCAGCTTGCTTGAAAAACAAAATCACACAACCTTTCTACAGAAATATCTAAACTCAATGCCAAGCATCACAAGGTAAGCTGATATAGATCTGCAGCTTACCTTGTGATGCTTGGCATTGAGTTTAGGTTCCTTTCCAAGCTCACTGTTCTCAAAGCAGCATGGATTGTAGAGATGCTGGGATGTCCCCAGCCACCACTGCCATTGCTGGTCATGAAATTCCAAGAAAACTATAATTCACTGCTCAAATGGAGTGTCAATCTTCTTGTTCTCTGGTTGTGCCTACCATTGTACACAGGCATCATATCCTTTCCTGGAGATGATAGTTGCTGCAGCAGGAAGGAATTCAGAATTTCACTCTTTAGTGATGACTTAAAAAAAAAAGAGGCCACTGCAGCAATAAAACTGGCTGCTTCACATGTGACCTCCCTGTAGATGCACATCCTCAGGAAATAATCTTCCTCTAATGATTATTTTTACTTGACCGACTTTGATTTTACTTTATTGCTTATAATTTAAGTATTTTTTCCTTTAAAAGGAAATATAACTGAAAGTTGTTTTGCACCTTAAATTTCAGAAGCAAGTGTTATGTCAAAAAGTTTAGATAAAACTGCCTGGAGTGTAACTAAAACAATCTAAAACTAAAATATGCTCTTGTGGTAGTCTAAGGCTTGGAAAATTCCAATTCAAGGAGCCCAAGATTTGGCACAATTTGATTTTGAACTTTTCATTTTACTTAATAAAAAGGTATAGAGATTATTTTTTTTTCCTTATTGATAGGCAATGTAACTAATTTGTTTGGAGCTTATGCTAAAATATATATGTACACTCATTAACTATTTTGTATCTTTTCCTTAAGTTTTCTAAAAAACATTTGTTGAAGAGCTCCGAATTTCTTCTGAATTATGGAGCCATTATGCTTAAATAATGAGTGGAAGTCACAGTCTACCTTACCTAACAGGCATTAAATTTTCCCAAACTTAAAAGGTTTTCATGATAAAATTTGACTTAGGAACACTAAGTCTAACTAATTGACACATATAATAGGAGTCACAGAGATAAAATTGCTGAGGTAGATTTTGGGTCTTGTGGGTATGACTTCTGTCTAGTCACAAACATTTAATCTGTGTTCATTTGCAGTATTCAAGTGTAGATAGATTAATTTCTTTGGCTTGCTGTTCCCGCTAGCACTGTTCACACTGTTTTCTCACATAGCTCTCTTCTTGCTAGCTTGCTATTTCTCCTGCTGGGCAGGATGAGAATTCATGCCTTAGTTTCTATCTGTATAGAGAGGGCAGACTGCTTTAATGGCATTGGTAAAATTAAAGCAATCATCTCCCAGCACATTCCAAAGTCATAAAAAAGCCCATATTTATAACAGTAGTTCTTTTGAGGTTGGGGGTACTGTGTGCCAGCTCTTCCCAGTGTACTTCATGAGTGTTGTAGTTCAAACAATACAAAAGTGGCTTGCTGGCCAGGACGTGGGTAATATATTCCATGGTGATTTTGTGAGAGCTGGAGCTTTCTGAAAAGCTGTAGCTCTTGGTTGCTCTCCAGCAGCCCTGGCTGGAGGGACACCTGCTTCACACTCTTGCAGCTGAGCCTCTAGGAGGTCTCATGGGAAGGGTCCCTAACTCCCTGCAGCGAAAGCCATCTGGATTAGCTCACATCTCATCCGGCAGCCGTTTAATCTAAAGTGGATTGACTTTGCCCAAAAAGTCAGGTTAGACAGGAAACCTGGCAGGGTCTGGCTGTAAAATGATCTGGTAATCTCAGTAAATAAACTAGCGTGGCTTTTAGTTTTTTGACCCAGTCCCAGCTATATCTGCAACTGGATGTTTGACTGCTTATTCCATTTTCTGTAAACTTAGTGGATATGGTGAGATATCTGAAAGTAATTTTCCATGCTGAAAAAATTTAATTGAAA
Source organism: Ammospiza caudacuta (assembly GCF_027887145.1). Lineage (NCBI taxonomy): Eukaryota > Metazoa > Chordata > Aves > Passeriformes > Passerellidae > Ammospiza > Ammospiza caudacuta. Next base: position 48,254,029 of record NC_080593.1, on the reverse strand, counting down.
TGACCACAACCCATTGATTCATTCTATATATCCCTGAAAGAGTACATGATGTGTTACTGCTTGATAACTACATTTGCCCAGTAAACATTAGTTCAGTAGTAAGAGGTCAATAATCTGTGAAGTGCTAAACATGCATCTAACTTTAAAATCTGCCCTCAGAAACTGAAATAAAACCTGAAAGGTGGCTCACAGTTTTTATGCATTGGACAAAATGTGATCATGTGAGTTAAAGCAGTCATTTTGGATTCTTCTAGGCTTTCAAATTATTGGCAGACTGTAGGGTTTAAGATTTTGGAATCTGAACCATTAGCTCCACATAATATAGGCATGTGTAAAGTACAAAGAATTATGCCAAAGCTTTTTGTCTTGCTTGATAATGTATAATTTATTCATTATTGAAAATATGTAGTGCTTTTGACATGCCTGTTATGGTCTATTTAATGATTTTTAGGTGATTTAATTGCACCTCCTTAACATTCAGATTTTTACAAGTTTTACCACTATAGCATCTTTACACAACTGGGACAGATTTCTGATGGTGGCATACATTGAACTCTATTGTTCTTTACATTAGATTACATACTAGCTCAATGAATTAAGGATATACAGTAGTCAAATTACTGCTTTTTTATCTTTTGTAGGGCAAATGATGTGCAGATGTACTTGAAATTTCTTTGCTATTGAGAGGGTCAGATTTATATTGGTGAGGTCAAACTTGATCCAGCAGGTCTTTTGATTAACACGTTATCTAGATAGGAATGTGTTTCATTTTTGGAGGATAACATTTGTAGTCTACTAATATGTATCCAAAAGCTGTCACACCAATAACAACAAAAAAGAAAAACAGACCTCAAAATTTTTACCTGCTAGTAGAAATGGTCGAATATTTGCCAAAACACAAAGCTAAAAAGACCTAGAAATGAGTTTAAGGAAAAACCACCATCATTGTATGTAGATATAATTTTTAAATCTTCATGAAAATTATATCCAGTAGAAATGTATTGGAGTTCTTTATATGTGGTGGAATAATGGGAATGTGGTTTAAATGACTTGCACTGAAAGTATCTTAAATTATTTTCTTCATATTCTTTCAAATATATAGCAGTTACTGAGCTTTGGATACTTCTTACTTACATTGGAGTGTGGGGTTTTTTGTGGTTTTGTTTGTAGATTTTTTTTTAATTCAGGAATCCTCCTGATACATTTTCATTCTAGCACTGAGTTCTGTTGTAAATTAAAAAAATTGGTTTTGGAAGAAAAAAAAATCACATTTGCATATTTAAGTAGTTATCAAGAGAAAAACAAATCTGCTAGTTCTTGCTTCCATTGATTACACAGAGGCTGAAAATTCCCAAGTCACTGTTATATCTCATTAAGTGTGATGATGGAAGTGGTGTGCAACATCATCATCCCTTTGAATACAGTGCTGTTAAATAAAAAGACAAAAATATTTCCTCATTAAGAATTTTAGCTGACTACCTCTTCACAAATGTTGGTTTAATGTAGTATTTTTCCTTATTTGTAATTCTTGTGCAAATGAACAGATGGGAACATTTTGCCTGTAAAACTTAAGGTTTATTTAGGGAAGGGGTAAATGGTGAATCTCTGTGCTCGTTGATACTTTTAGCATCAGTTTGTCAATTCATAATTCACCTTAAATCTCACTTTAAAAGTTCCCACTCTTCTTGTCCTGAGTTCTGAGGAACAAACATCCACGTATTTACTACTATGATTTCCCAGTTTGATCTGGGTAAGGTTTTGCAGAGGTGCTGTAGAATCAGGAAGGTAATTGCTTTCCTTCCCAGCCCACAGAATAGTGGGTTAGATTTAAAAGGATGAAGAAAATGAGTAAGCGAGTAATTGAAGATGGAAGAGAGAAATTGCTGTCCCCGGTGTTACCTCGGTAGACAGATTGTTCCTTTTTCTGTTAAAAAAAAAAAAAAAAAAAAAAAAAAGAAATATGACCAGTTTTGAGAGGGTTCATTTTAGAAAGACACCATTAAAATTGGATTCTTGTGACATTTGGAAGTTGTTCTATCATCTGTTCTTTCACAGTCCTGACTCTTCCCTGAAAACTTCTGATGTGTTTCTGTTATGCCTCTTACCAGAGTGAGGCATGCAGAATAGGGATTCACCTGAGCTGCTTTGGGATTGGGAAAACTGGATCTGGCCCCTACTCCATACTGCTTTCAGGACAGACTAGCATGATTTGGCAATTGATTGATGTGGCTGCTGCACACAGCACCGGTGCGAAGTCTGTGGTAAACTGTCAATACCTGGCAAGACAGAAATAAATTTGTATGTTAATCACCTAGAAATGCAGGGAAATAAATAGTTCCTGTGCTTCAGCGTGTTCATGTGGAAGATATTGTCAGGAATAATGTAAGGAGTAAATGGTCCTTATTCCATTAGCAGTTACAGACAGTACAGCCTTGCTGTGAACAGGCACCTTGGTGTGAGGACATGTACCTAGCAGTGAAATCCATACATCCCTCAGAGATTGCTGCCAGGAGTAAGACAGTGAAGCCATTCAGGGTACAGAAGAAAGCTTTACACAGCCAGAACTGCATTAGAATGCTAGGTTGTCTGTAATTACTGCACTGGGATTTAGCCAGAATAGCTATCGTATTGTGAAACATGCCACGTGCTATTTTTCTACTTTTTTTTTAATAGCATAAGCAGATGTGATTTTGAGTTTTCATCTTATCAAAAGCAATGAACTTTTGTTCCCACAGTATCCTATTGAGTTGGCTAACAAATTCTTGAATGTTCTGGTGTGTTAACATGTGTGGCATAAGAGCATAAGCTGTTAAATACCACATAGATGCTGAAGCTGAAAAATGCAAAGATATTACTCACCCTAGTGAAAAAAAAAAATCAAAAATTATCTGAAAAATTGGAACTAACAAATCTGTTTCATTTGTATTTCTTACTCCTAGCTTTTCATAAAGCAAAAAATGCCACAGATTTTGTACTAAATGGATGCAATAAATATGCCTGAAGTGCTGTGTTCCATATATTTAATAAATTATATTGTAGGGGGGGTGTTTGCCTACTTCTGAATTATTCACTACAGCATTTTAGATAATGTAGCTTTGTATCTCATTTCTAAACCCGCTCTCAATAACTTAATATTTCAACCACAAATATTCATCATGTTAAGAAAAGGATGATTTTAGGGGGAGGGAGAAAGAAGGAAGGGAACAAAGTGTCTGACATTCCTTTTGAATTTCAAGAATAATTGAAGGTAATGTATTGTCTCACACATGCCAAAACTGTCTTGTGGATCCTCAGCTATTATCTGCTTCTTAATTTCTAGTTATTTAAATCAACAGAGCTGAAGATCAAGCCCTAGTTATACTGGCATCCCACAAGACAGAAACTTTTGAAAAACAGAAACAAACTGAAAATAGCTGGGCTTATAGGCTTGACTTGGAGATAAAATAAAAGTGATGGAGAGATGGTTTTTCTGATTGAACATAGAACTAGTAGTGATGGTAAGAGACAAAATGAGTCATCCTTACTAAATGTCATGAGATTCCTCATGTCCTTTCTGTTTGTTTGTTGATTTAGAATGGGATGAAGCAAAAAACTATTCAACAACTGTAGATCAGGCTTTTTATTTGTGTCCTGCATTTATTTTACCATTGTAAATGCCAGTGAAATTAGTAGTAGTATTTTAAGAGCTGGATAAATGTAGCTGGGTCTTGAAACTCTCTGTGTTTGTCAGGTATTTATCGAAGTGTACCCTACCTGTGCTGTAGCATGGGAGCCAAGAGTGCACGTTCAGCCTTCTGGTGTAGTTCTACTTCCATAAGTTTTTGCAAAACTGGTGCTGTAGGGTTCACTGCTGATTGGTGATCCTGTGGTTCCCAGTAGCTTTCCCAAGGAAATGGACCTCATGACACAGTAAAGTATCAAGAGGTGTCCCTAAGGACTTGTACTTTATGGCCAAATTGGAGATAGTTTCAAATGCAGAGAAGGATCTGTAAGATATTCATGCTGGATTGAGGAGGCCATTTGTGTGTCTGTGAGACTCAGTCTCTCTTCAAATGCCCTTTTTGAAATGCTTGGAAATTGTAGGAGGGGAAGTTTTCTTCTCCCAGAAGCTGAAGTCTGTGGGGCTTGTGATGTGTGTGAAGCAGTTTTGTACTGATTTTAAATGTTCTGAATGATAAATGCATCAATGTGGAAAATGAAAGGTTGAGTTGGGGAAATAGTCATGAAAGGCTATTGTCTGTCATTCAGATGAGCAGATGAAAGTGAAAAAAAAATTTAAAGGGGAGTTTTTGAAACTTACAACTCAGTAAGACATTGTTTTCCCTTCCTAAACTACAACTACCCTTCTTAAATACTTATCACATAGATCTTTCTGTATAAAATCCAGGGTTCCAGGCATCCTCTTGATTCCCTAATTAGCCTGTGATTGTTTTGCTTGTACACCAATAGCCCTAATCTGGAAATGTACAACCAACAGGTTCTGCATGCCATCTTCAGAATAATATATTTGTCTACTTTTGAAGTTTCAGCAGGCACCTTAATGTATACATTTTGCTTTCTACTATTTTTAATCTTTTATGCAATTGTGAATTATTGACTGGCTAAAACCAACATATAGTACATCTGAAGCTAAAATGAGCAAAAAAGTAGAATCACTCACTTCTACCACCTTATGGCCTGACAGACTCAACCGAAGGAAAAGTAGTAAAACCCATGCTTTCATCAGTGAAGGGGGTGGATCAGACCCTGAGCACACTGCAGAAATGCAGTAATTGTAGAAACCTGTGCTGAGCTTTGCTAGATTTCTGGTAGTAAATGCACTTTTAAAGTCCCTGTCAGCTGGGTCTCACAGAATAGAAATGCCGTTGACAAGGAGCTAGGGGTATCTTTCTGTGTCAGAATGATGAGACATTGCAAAGGTGATAAAAAGAGCTTAGCAGAAGGAGGCATTATTTGATGGAGACATATTCTTGGGATTTCTGAGCAGGTTCTTTGTTTCAGCCTGGCAAATAAACCATGAAGCTTATTCAAATGTACATTTCATTGCATCCAATCAAAAAATCAGCTGAGTTAGTAAATATTTTGGGCACCTGTAGTTTTTCATGTAGTGTGTGAAACTGAACATCTGCAATATGTATGTGCATGTAGAAGCTAATGAGTTCTAGTTATATATGGTATGTTTATTCATTAGTTCCATGGAGGAAACTAATAGGTTCAGAATGTAACAAAAAAATGTAACTGAATTCCACAAGATGAATCTGTTTATTTTCACTTAAAATTTTATCTGAGTCCCTTTGTGTTCAGGAGTCCACAAGATCCAATAGACTTAATACAGCTATTTGGTCTGGTAGGGTTTTTTTCTCTTTTTTGTGGTTTATTTGAAATAGTTCCATAACAGTTGTATAAATAGGTGTTTTGGTGTCTGTTGGCTCAATTCTCTTTATTTTTATGCACTTTTAGTCTGTAGTACCACCAAGGAGTCTATCTCCATGAACAACATAGGTGTCTGTGCTTCTAAAGAGTTCAGCCTTTGGGAAACTCCATTCCACAGCTGCTGCAATTCACAGAAGTGAATTACTGACATGCCAGCCTCATAGTGGCTGCATTTGGTTGTAGAGTTTTTCCAGGCATGGGCAATTTCCTTATTAAGAGTTTTCTGCTCAGCAAAAAGAGCTCTGTTGCCAAACATTTTTTGACACAGCACGCTAACACGGTGCTCACCAACACTAGGGAACTGATAGCTTTTGTAAAGGTGCTCATTGAGTGATCTTGCTCTTTTTTTTTTTTTTTTTTTGCAGAATCATGTAAACCCAGCATTGGATTTCACACAGACCCCTCCTGGAATGCTGGCCCTTGACAACATGCTGTACTTTGCCAAACATCACCAGGATGCTTATATTCGGGTAAGGCTTCCTCTTGTCATGGAGATCTTTGCAGTTGCCTGCTCACAGTAATTATGTCCTGTTTGCAGTTGACTTTGGAGGGAAGGTTCAAAATCCTGGTATCATTAACAGCAAACTCTAGGAAGACAAACCATGTGACACTAAAACATGATGTAAGTCTGTAAAAGGCCTGGGAGAAAGCTGTACAGTTGTCTTGACTGTCATTGCTGAGTCAAATATTCAGATACTACTTTTTGCAAGTACTCCTTTTTGCTTAGGCCTGCAAAGAGAAGATAAATGAGCCTGTGCTTTTGTCAGATGCATAATGGATGACCATAAACTCAGGAAGGAGTAATTATGCAGAAATCTCTGACCTGCTACCAAAAACTGACAGCATTTTTTTTTTTTTTTGTGGAAAGGAGGATTTGAAGATCAAATGAGAGTTGATCTTCAAATTTGAAGATCAATCACCTTTGAGAGGTGACCAAGTTGGCAGGGTACTGAGAGTTAAGACGCTTCCACTAAAACTACTGCTGTAGGAGAGGTCATGCTAGGAGTAAAATATGTACAAAGCATCATGATTTACATGTATAACCCATTCCTGTCCCCTGCCCACTCCACTTCCTACATTATTTCAAGGTTATTTCAGAGGTAGTTAGAGGAGGTTATGTGTTGCATCCCTACAAGAAGAGGCATACAGCTGAATAATACCTGCCTCTGAAGAGAGCAACTTTTCCTGAACTTTATTGAAATCAAGTGCTTGCCAAGCATAAACCAAGCAAGCACAGATGGAAAGGGATGATAATCATGAAAGCTGGTGTCTGGAGTTCATAGGGATGGTTTAATTCCCCAAGAAAAATGCTCATGCAAACCAGCTTAAAGAAGATTGTGTATAGCAAGAAAACAGCAGAAACACCAATCATTTCCACTAAAAGTCAAGAATGATCTTTTAATATATGTTATCATCTGTTTTCTGTTTGAAGTAAATTGGTGTCAAAGCTCTAATAGGTTTGCAAAGGGCCTGCTGATATGTATGGACATAATACCATATGATGGGATTGTAGGATTTGCTCTTTAAATGGATCTTTCTCCTCTGTCTGAATCTAGCAATAACTCTTGAAAAAGATACTGTGGTAGTATGCAGTACAATAGTATTTATCAATCCCTATAAATCCCTGAAATCAAGGACTACCTCAGGTGATGAACAAAGAGTAGGTTTTCTGGAGAACTATGCTGAATAGTGTTTTTGTTTATAAAAAGAAATTGCTTACTGTTACTCATTAAAATTTGATAAGATCTGGACTGTGCTACTTCATACTTATAAAAATTCAGTTTAGAGAATTAGAGGTAGCCAGTGCTTCCAAATGGGTCAGACATGTTTTAAAGAAGTCTGAAACGTTTGAAAGAGGACAAAAATTCTGTTGAAATAAAACTCTCATTGACATCTCTCAAGTTTTTCTTATTTTTTCATGTTCATTTTGCAAATGCTGTCTTAAAAATTGGATTCAGTGAAGCATGTAATTAGCCACTTTTTGGAAAGGATTTTGCTGCCGGCTCAGCCCTGTTCCTATAATGCAGTATTTTTGCTGCTGCATTACTGAGAATTTTGTTGTTTTGAGCTGCCTGTTTTTATTCCTGCATGGTCCCTGTTAGGGGAGTGCCTGACTGCCTCATGTATTTCCCTCCTGAGAAAGAGTACACATCCACTAGAAGTGCCTTGCAGAGGCACTCTCAGATTCAATTGCTTGCCTAAAGCTGCTTTGGGGACTGTAAATGTGCTTTGGGAGTATGTTAGTCTATCCACCACTCTGAGGAGTTCTACTTAGTGTTTATACAGCATTGCTGGCACAGTAGGAACACCTCTGAGATGATGGTGTTGTGCAACTCCTACAGCGTTGATAGTCTTTGATTGCAAAAGACACCTACTTTCTCTCTCTTCATCTCCTTGACTTGCTAGCTGGTGTACAGTAATTTCCTGTGGGCCCTGACATGCCTGTTCCTTTTGCACTTCCCTTATTTCACATCTAACATTACCTTTCCTTCATGGCCTTTGGCTCCCAAACCTCCCACAATGCCAATTTGCTCTACTTGTACAGACTGTTGACCTTGCTTATTTTTTAGATGTATTTCTACTCCTGTACCCTAATAAAATTCCTCCTGTGGTCAAGCTGAAGTTTCCACAAGAAATAGTTAGCTATACATTCAGCTATATACTTGCATCCTGAAAAACTTGTTTGACAGAACTCTTCTCTTTTCATTGCTGACACTAGGAAATAGTTTGGTTCCTAGGAGGAGAGATTATTTTCGACTTGTCTCTTTGCAATTCAATTGATTCCTTTGCCATGGGTTAATTCCTAAGCTCCAGATACTATCTCTGCCATGCAGTAATTAGAAATTGAGGCTGAAAATCAGAGCTGGTTTGAAACAAACTGGGAATATCTGAAGTTTTCCCTGATAGAATGTGATGTATTAAGCAGAGACACTATCAGGAAGTCATAATGGTTTCAGTGAGCGTATTGGCAGTGCTGCATTTTAATGGGCAGCACAATTCCCTGCAGTCTGACCTGTGGCTCTTAGGATGCCCCTGCTCCATGACCCTTAGTTCTTGTAGTAATGAAAATAATGGATAAGCAGAAGTTGGAAGAGAATGCAGTCAATAAGTAATCTCTTCCCTTTTCAGTCCTTGTTCTTTCATAAGAGATTCTGCTTAGAAGTAATTTGCATAATAAATAGATTAGTTGGGTAGGAAGGATGTCTGAAACTGAGGTGCCCTCTTGGGGGCTGGCAGTGGGGCTTCAAAGACCAGTAGAAAACTAATGTACTTTAGCACACTAAAGTAGGAAGCGTAAATGCAATTGCAATTTGTTAAAGATGGGTGTGAAGGCACTGCAGCAGATGGGTAACTCTGCATCTTGAAAGCAAAAGGCATTTGGGGGTGAAAATATGGGTGTCACACAGTGAAGGAGGAAACAAAAATAACCACGCTTTTCCCCTTCTTTTAGTCTTTTTTAACTACTTCCCCACAATCCACTTCTTTCATTCACATTTTCCCCATTGTGTACTTTTTCCTGATATTGCAGTAATATGTTTTCTTTACTTGCTGTCTTCTTTCAGATAAACACAGTGTTTATACAAACTTTGAGTTAACAGATTTTGAACCTCAGGGTTCTGTTTGCCATACAAGATGACTGGAGCCTCCAGTAGAAAGATTGCTTAGTGAATGGGAAAAAAACCAAACGTTCTCTTTGACTGTGTGGTGTCATTAGCTATCATTTGGGTTTTTTTTAAAGTGTCCTATTGAATTAGTTTCCTGTTGAGTTATCTTTTCTTTCTCTTTAATTAATCGTCTGGTGCTATCAGTGACTGATATGCACTGGATTTTTTTTCATGTTGCACTTAAATAATCAATCACTATAGAGGTTTGGCTTTTAAAAGGTGATGACATAGTATATGGAATGCATTGATGGAAGTAATGTTGAATTTCTACAAGAAATTTTAAAATTTTCCACAGGAAATAATTGGCAGCTTCCCAAGATCCATAATTATAGGACGGCTAGAGTGTATAATTAAATTTAACAGAGAAGAAAATGATTGGAATAAAGCTTTGTGACAGATAATTTTTTTGTTCTTTTGTAGCAGACAAGTCATGTGTTCCCCTACTTTCAATTTATTCCTTTCCAAAACTACTTCAGCTTCACATTCTACTAATTTTAAAAATAAAATTATAAGTTACCATTGAAGGCAGACTTTATTCAATACAGACATATTGAAATTTTTCTTACTGGTAACTTTAGCAATGTGCCTTTTAATTTTTCTGAGTGTAAAGAGTCTGTGGAAAAAACCTTTCTCATTCTAATGAATTTGATGACTGACAAATTGGTGGCTTGTCTCTATTTTTCTTCTGTGTTTCTGACCAGCTATATTCTAGCAGGACTCACTGCTGCTTTGGGGTCAGATTCTGCCTTGAGAGGACACATACTGTGTCTCATCATTTTGTTTGAGCACATGGGATTGGTGCTTCAGGCAGAAAATACAGATAAAATTAGCAGGTTTGGGTCTGAATATTGGCTAGTCACCTATTTTTGGTTCTGTCCAGGTGGCTGCCAAGTTTATGTCCAGTTCTTTGCCCTTTATTAGATTAGTAGGCTCTTCATCTGTAGGAATAATATCATTTGACTCTAGCCTGAAATTCAAGTCTCATCTGCAGAAGAAAAAGTTTATCCCTTTTCCTACTGATTTTATCTATTTTGTTAAAATATTTGTTTGATATTGCAAGTGAGATTTTCCATATAAAAGATTATCGCTAGGGTGGGAAGGCAGTGTTGAAATCCATGCTGAAAGTTGAATCCATTTTATGATGGATCCAACGCTTCTAAATTTTTGTGAGTGATGTGTAAGATACTTGGTGGTATGCTCTTAGATTTTCTGTTCTTGCATTTAAAACAAGTTTTAAAAGTTATTAGAGTGTTCCAAGTAAAAAAAAAAACCCAACACGTGGACTTTGGTTGCACCAAAAATTACTTTGAATACCTGAAAATTAGAAGATGACTTAGTTTATGGTCAGTACTAGAAAATCCCCCTTCCCCTGAGTTTGCTGAGCTGGTAATTTGGTTACTCACACAGTTGTAATGCAGGGACACTTCTTCCCCAGCAGCTACATTTGGGGAGGCTGGGGAGGGAGCTCTTTTGCATTTGAAGCTTTCAGAAGTCAGAGAGGAGGAGCAGGTGCTGTTTGCAAGTGCCAGTGATGCAGGCAGGAAGATTGCTGGCATCCTGCAGGGACCTTTCAGAACCCAAATGGGCTGAGTCACAGTCAGACTGTCTGCCGTGTACTTTCTAGCCCATGCAGTTGTTGTATAGGAGGCTGCCTACACATCCTTCCGTCAATTCACAAAGTCTCCTCGTGCCTACTCACTCTCTCCTGATCAGATATGAGGAGTCAACATATAATTTCAGCATTTTCTGAAATAAAATTGAGCTTGATTTCTGCCATGCTTTCCTCCCCTCCCAGAAATGGTAGGAAAAGATGTAACTTTTTTTTCTGTAAAATATAGAGAGAAAAATGAGGTTTTTTACGAGTCTTCCCGGTGAGTCTCATGAATGAATGCAAGGAGACCTAATTGCCTAAGCCAGGTTCCCAGATTATTAATGTGTTCTTGTCTTTTCTCAGCCAAGCTTTCTATTCCACTCACACATCTAAGTGTCTTTCTGCCTGTGCTTTATTTCTTCCCAAACATCACACAATGTTTCTCCTTTACATGACAGCCCTGAGGGCCTCCATCACTGAGGGGGATTGAGATGGGTCCCTCTGCAGTTAAAGATGCAAAATCCTGGAGTGGCTGGTTGCAGCATACACACGAAATTAGCACTGAGGAAGGGAATTCTGAGGGGGTCATGGCACTCTCTGCACAGCCCTGTGTGGAATGTGCAGTGGGATACATAAGGCATGAGTTCAGATCACTTTCCACCATTCATAGCTCTCCTAAATGTTCCCAGGTTTATGGCAGCTCTTGTCTAAATTACATTCTGATCCAAAGGGCCCAGAAATTGATGCAAGCCTAGCAACTGTCCTCAAAAGGTTTTGAATCACACCAAGGTTGCAGCAGTAGCATACAAAGATTGGGCTAGTTTTTGTGCAGCCACGGTCCCTCCACCTGCAAAGCTGAGATGCTTATGCATGAGGAAAGAAAACTAGCTTTTGACTGTCATGGGTTTTCCCATTTACTCCATGTCCAGAGCACTTGTGATTTAACTCTGGCTGCCAAGCTCATTGATGTGCTATAAAAGTTGATGTTTTTCTCAGATATAGCCATACAATAACATTAGGGTGCCCATAGGGCATGTTTTACATTATGAAAGAAAGATCAAATCAAAAACTGTGTCTGCTATATTCCGCAGATACTGCAGGTTTCTGCCTTCCACCTCTGCCATTGGTGAGCCAGGGGAGAACTTCGGGAAAAATATTACCTTCTTACATTTGTGGGCGGCATGGAGGGAGAGAATACCTGACTGGTAGTTTCCAAACTGGACCAGTTCAATGCCCTCTCACATACCTGTGACATACAAATTGAAGAGCACATTCTGGTGCTGCTGCTGAGGATGGCAGGGCAATGGAGCCTTCTTGTCTTGGGCCTTACCACCAGGCTTTATGGTTATTTGTGGGTTCTTCATGGAGAGAAGAAGAAGAAGAAGGTTTTTCTGCAAAGAATGGGGGAAGATGCGAGGCAAACCACTGCATATTTATCTTTAGATGGAAAATAAAAATTGCAGTCATGCTTCATAAGCTAAGGTGTTTGTGTGATAATGAAAATTTATTGCTAGGTGAGCACCTGCAGAACCATGCATATTTAGCTTGAGATTGTTTGGCAGTACATTTGTTTGAAAAGTATAACTTAATAATTTTCCTGAAAAAGTCTAACTTTTGGAAATGTTAAGCCATCACATGTCCGTGGCTCCTTTTTTGTTTTTCAATATCTGTAGAAGGTCTCAAGTTTTCTTCCAGATCTGTTTAAATTGCAATTCTAGTATCTTCCAGCAGCAGACAGAAATAACTGTTGCTTTATTTTAGCTTTGCCATGAGAAATTTCTATAATGACTCAGGAATGTCAAGGAAGAGTGAGATAAGAGAGAGAAGAAGCATTGGAAATTAAAAATACAGCGTCGCAGGGGACAGTGCAGAGTGAAGGATGTTGGAAGAAGACTGATGCTGAAGCTGAAGCAAATGACAGGCTACCTTAGGAAGAAAGCAAAGTTGGTGATGAGGAGGAGTGAAAACCGGGTCTGTCTGCAGTAGTCTCTTACCCTTCTCAGGAAGCATATCTTAAAGATTTGCATCTTAGACTTACCTAAAGCACCTAAATGAAGAGGGAATGGTGAAGCCTACCATATGTGATAAGGAGGCTTAGGGAAAAAAAAAAAAAGCAGTGTCAAGAAAAGGAAGAGAATCCCTGCAGTTTCTGGATATTTAAATGCTGCTTGACCTTTCATTTTGGGTCTAAGGAGGTTTTTATGATCTCTACTAAATAGCTCTCTGAACCTCTTGATATTAACCTGCAGCAGACTGCTAAAAAGCTTGTTCTCTATTAAGACAGGATCATTTTATAAAATTGGTCTGTAGAAATGCCCTTTTTTAATAGTGCAGCAATATTCGTTGAATTGCCTGCTCTGGGACTTATTAGAAGTATTAATGCAGCTACAGTGGATCTTGCCTTTCTTTCAGTTCTGTATTTATTTCCTAATCACAATGCATCTCTGTTTCATTGCCAAGCTCTGATTTTGGCTCAGGAATCTGAGAATTACATCTGCAGTTGCCATGGGCAATATGCTTTGAGACAATTTCATCTTTAATGTGAAGGATTAAGGGACTGGCTAAGTCGATATTTCTTCTTAGTGAAGGAGAAATGTTTCTGTCTGGTGGTTTCAGCCTCCTGGATTTTGAAGAGGAAGCATTTGAAGATACCTGTCTTCAAAATTTTGCCTTTTGTCAGTCATTAACTCTTAGATGCAGGTATAAGCTTCACTACTGAAGCTGATGCAGACTTAAAAACCCATAGTAGTCAAGTGTGGAAAATCCTTCACGTAGTCCACTGCCTTCTGAGGGTCTATTTTGGGATCCTGAGGTAGTGACAGACTCAATGAATAATTCAATGGAAAATCATAAAGGCACACTGCCATAAATTTAGAAAATCTTTTTGATTTTGAGGTTGGTGTCTTCTAAGGAGTTTTTCTGCTGCTGGGAAATTAGCATTATTTCCCTGTGATCTTGGCATGATACTTAAATTTATTTTATTTTAAATTTAAAAATAACTTTTAATGGGTTTATTTATTAATTTTGCATATTTATATTTTATATATTTTTTCTTTATTATAAGTTTGGGGGGTTTTAAATTAGATTTTAAAACAAATTTTTATTGTATGGCCAGGCCACAGGCCACTTGTTAAACCTCAGACTGTTTTCCTCATCCCATCCATCCAGTCTGTCAAGATCCTTCTTCTTACCCTCCAGTAGATCAGCACTCCCATCCACCTTGGCATCATCTGACTGAAGGGGCACATGGTCCCCTCACCCAAATCATTGACAGAGGTGTTAAACAGGACTAGGCTCAATACTGATCCTTGGGGTGCACCACTTGTGACTGGACACCAGCTGGATTTAGTTCCATAGATAGATGGAAAAATATAGTAAATAATTTAAAATAATAATAACTGTACAGAACTGTATTCTACTACTAATACTTTGAAATTCTCATGCTTTAACAGGCTACAGACTTGCATTTGTAGAACTGTCAAGAATATGGATAATACTGATTTCCTAAAAGCTTCACCTCCTTAGATTTTTAAAAAACATTTTTCAACCTCTTCCTCTCTCCTCTCTGCTAGTTAATTAATCTCATTCATTTTCTTCTTATTCTATGCTTCTCTCACTCAGTTTTTCTTTTTTTCCCTTCCATTTTCTGAGCTGCTATTGTTTTGTTCTTGTTTATTTTTACAAAGAACATCACTAAGATATTTCCTGTCTGCCCTCTCTTGGTAATTTTCTTTTGTTTTTCTATTGAGATTTTTGTCTGGACTTTTTTGCTCTTCCCTAAAGCAAAAATACACATTGTTGTTGAATACTACACATTATGGTGGATTTTTTTTTTCTGCCTCATGGTAATGGCCAGTATTGATCGAAGACACAAGAGGAAGAGAAGAGGTTCTGCAGAATTTAATACTCGTGTACTGTGAGCTTATTTTGGTTTTTAACTGTATAACATCTAGTGTATTATAAGCTGCATTTCCATGCTTGACCTACCCAATTCTGTAACTTCACAAGGTCTGAAGACAGGAAAAACTGGCAGAAATAGATTTGTAGTATCAGAATAAAGGGCAGCCAAATAGATTTGTACTATTGCAAGAAAGGGCAAACCAGTGTCAAGATAGTATTGAAGTTAGATGGGATGTGAGCCAGCAGTGTGCCCAGATGGCCAAAAAGGCCCATAAAATCATGGCTTGGATCAGCAATAGTGTGGCCAGGACAGTGATTATCCCTGTGCACTCAGCACTGCTGAGGCCACACCTTGAATCCTGTGTTCAGTTTTGAGCCCTTCACTGCAAGAATGGCATTGAGGGGCTGGAGTTTGTCAAGACAAGGGCAATGGAGCTGGGGAAGGGTCTGGAGCACAATGAGGAGCCAGCTGAGGGAGCGGGGGGGGTGTTCAACCTGGGAAAAGGAGGCTCAAGAGAGACCATATCACTCTCTACAACTCCCTGAAAGGAGGTTGTAGCAAGGTAGGAGTTTTCCTGTCCCAAGGAAGAAACAGCTGGGCAAGAGGAAATGGCCTTAAGTTGTGCTAGTGGAGGTTTAGGTTGGATACCTAAATTCTTCATGGGAAGGTTGTCAACGACTGGAACAGCCTGCTGTGGGGAGTGGTTGAGTCACCATCCCTGGTGGTATTTAAAGGACATGTAGATGTAGGCACTTGGAGACATGGCTTAGTTAGTGCTCGACTCAGCAGTGTTGAGTTAATGGTTGGACTGGATGATCTTAAATATCTTTTCCAACCTAAATGATTCTGCGATTCTGTGGTGCCAGGAATTCTACTGCAATGTCCATGGTCTCTGCTTTTGAATATTTGTTTTCCCCAAGCAAAATTTAACCACTGTGGCTGCTGATTGTGAATGTCTGGTGGATCTGCAGCTCACTGTGGATTTTTGATGGGGAGGTGGAGGAAGATAATAGGGTGAAGCACTTAATGAGCATTAATGATAGACCTCTGTTTAAAGGAAGGTTGTGTGGGCTTGCAGCTTCCTCACTACTTTCCTTCCAGTGGTAAAATAACTGTTGTGATAAAAACGTGACTCAAGCCAGGAGTATGCTCTATAGATAGAACAAAGTGTTTTTCTGTCTTGAGCTGTGTGTTATATTTCTTTCCCTGGTATTGTTTTCACCGCTTTATGAAGGGAATGTGTCCATTCCCTGCTTATTTCTCCTCCGTAACCACAGTGATAAAGGAAATAACATTAAAACCATGTCCTTATCAGCTCTATTTATAGCATTTTACTTTGGAACAGGATATGAGTCGTGAAGTCGTGAAAAGAGTATTACAAATATAATAATGAATGTTGTAAATCTGTTGCCAAGACTAGGAATGATTTCTCTTTGGATATTTATAAGAACCTATTTTTTTCTTTCCCTTTTTACTGTTGCTGTTTCCTGCAGAAGATCCATATCTGTCAAATTTGCCTACAGATATTTAGATGCAGTAAAGGGCCGTCCATCTTACTGTCTTAAAGGAATGTGACATGGCAGCACAGCTTTATTTTGTACAGCAAATGCTAAAAAAACTGATGCTTGTAGAGAGTGTTTCTGAGGATCATTTTAAGACTGCTTTACATATTGATTACTCAAATTGCCATTTAATTTGCTGTATAGCAATACACAGTGCCTTAACTATTTCTCTGGCATTCTTATTGATTGCTGTAATTCTGTCTTACATTATATGCATATATGGTGTCACCATTAAATATTTATGTGCTCATGAAATGTTAATATGTCAGGTTAATGTGAGACTCAACAAGGTGCATTTGCCAGAAGCGAGCAGAAATACATCCCCATGCTTCCCTCTCCCTCCCCCTTGCCCTTTCAATTTGCCTCTCCATTGATTTTATTACCAGTGTTTCTCTGCTGTATCTAAATCTGTGTGGAAGCAACCCCCCGCTCCAGTATGCAGATTTTATGTTTTATTATGTGAGAGATAAAACTGGGTAATAAAAAGAATGAGGGAAGTGATCTTAGGGAGGTATTGAGACACACAGCTTTCCATTGTGCTGGTGCTACTCTATCTTTGCTTCTGCTTTTGGGTGTAGAACTGTAGCTCTGTCCTCCATGAGAGAGAGTGAAGCAGGATGACTCATCCAGAATATAAAGTCATATTCACATGTTTCTTGAACAGTGGCTGCAGCAACGTAAAACAAAAATAGCAGGGGTGTTTCTCTGATTTACTGTTACCCAGAGATGACATGGAGCAATTGCCTGGCATTTAAACCAAAACTTCTAGAAGGAAGAATCCTCTTGGCAGACTCTGGAACATGACACAGTACTATTGGAAAAGGCCAGTAAAAAATTGTGGTGATAAAGTATATGTCATATCCCTAATGACTTTGTAAGCTTCTGTGGGAAGTGTAAGCAACCCAAGGAAATATCAGCAGCACTGGAAAACAAACCCAAGAGATCACGTTTTTTCATAACACAGAGAGCAACCACCCTTTTACATCCCTGGGTGAAGGGTTGGGAGCAGCTAGAGGCTGCCCTTTGTACTGTAGGACTAAAATAGATGCTTTTTGAAAAGACCTTGGCATGCTGTGTGAAGCACATAACTTTCCTACTTGCTGTAGGGTTTTCACTCTTTTCCCACATGTAGCTGCTTCACAGGAAAGAAGGACTAGAAGCAAATCTCCATCTAGACCTAAACAGTCAAAACCAAGATCTGAGAAGGGAGGGAAAGTTTTTAGTGTCATCCAGTATTGAACTGCTTCTCCCCTCCACCTTTCCTCCTGGTTCTGGGTGGAATTCCAGCCTCGAAGCCCCTTGCAAACCTTTATTTGCAGTAAAAATAGAAAGATTTAAAACAAACAAGTAAAAAGCCACAAACAATACAGAAAGCCAAACAAAAAACATGATGGAGATGGGGGCCAACAAGACAGGAGGAATGCAAGGCAGAGAGCAGTGTCTAAACACCGGTTTGTGAGAAAAATTGTGAGATCATCTGGGATTCTCTGCTGCTTGGCAAAATATCTTACCTTTGAAATTCATTTTCTTCTTCTGTCCCTCATCCCTAGGCTATGCATCAGCTGCTTAGGATGAGGTTTTTCTTTTTGTAAAGTGGCAAAGTTTGTTCTACAAAGACAATTTTTACTTCAAATTTGTTTTGACAATTTCATTTTTTTTTTCCCCAGACCTTATTCTGCTCTTTCTTTTCAGGCTCACTGCTTCAGTGAAATCTATAGTATTTTTATAACTTTTCATTTCTTATTTAGTTGTAGTGCCAAGGAAAACTGTCTCCACTGTATCAGATATGGCAGAACTTAATGGGTATATAAATGTAGAAGGAGTTATTTTCTTTCATTTATTTTACAGTGTTGCTCAATAGAGAATGCAAAGACTCTCCTTCAGTCATTTTTGCACCATTCATGTGCTTGATACAAGAGTGATTGTTCTCTGAAATGTTTTGCACATAAGCAAAAAATTCTTCTCATAATAGAGAGAATGCAGACATTTTCTTCCTTTGTGTGTTGTTTGATTTTATCACTTGAGACTACTTTGAAGACTGAATACAATGATGAAGATTCCGTCTTGGTTTTATAGATCCTTCTAGGTGTGTTCATGCCTATCAATAATTTACCTAATTTCCTTTAACCAGCACATTTAAAATGAAACTATTTCTTTCTCTTTGGCTTCTACTTCAGTTTCTCCAAGTCAGGGTGGTGCAGAACAGCAACATTGCGTAGCAAAGGCAAAACTTCCCAGTTGGTTGTGGAGCAGCACTGTGTTTATATGTTGCTTACTGCCTCAGACATAGAATCATAGAATGGTTTGGAAAGGACCTCAGAAATGTAGTTCCAACCTCAGAGCAGGGAAATCTCCCACTTGACCAGGTTACACAAAGCCCCATCCAGCCTGGCCTTGAACACTTCTAGGGGTGGGGCATCCACAGCTTTTCTAAGCAACCCGTTCCAGTGCCTCACCACCCTCACAGTAACAAATTTCTTCCTAATATCTCATCTAAACCTACTGTCTTTCAGTTTGAAGCCATGACATAAATGGCATAGGTCATTTAGCTGTGGGGAAGACTAAGGTTTATTAAAATACATTTTCCTGAATTCCCCATACAGTTTCCTAGACTAAGTCTGATATGCCCTGTAAATGTTGGATGTGGAGAACAGTGTCGCAGCTCATGGGTTCTTCAAACTGATTGTTTTCCATTTTGATTCCACCTTCAGATTGTCCTGGAGAACAGCAGTCGAGAAGACAAGCATGAGTGCCCATTTGGCCGAAGCAGCATTGAGCTGACAAAGATGCTGTGTGAAATTCTCAAAGTAGGAGAGCTACGTAAGTTGATCTGTTTGCCCTCTAAGAACTGTGGAGTGAGTTCAGTGATACCTGAGTTTTTTCAATGCAAGGTTTTTCTTCAAAGAAGCACTTTTGGGTATAGATCCATGTAGAACACTGGCACTCAGAATGACTACATCTATTTTCTCTCTCCTACTGGTTTGTGGCATCACAGGGATGAGGGTGGAATAGGTGAAATGGGCACCTATTCTTTGGCTCTCTTCTAGGAGAAGCAGGAAAGTTGCATCATTTCTAGGGGAGTCAGTTAATTTCCCATCGGGTGATTTGGTATAGGAAACTTCGTGGTTGTTACATTCCACAACCTTGTCCATAGGTTGGTTTTATATAAGTATCATGGTCATTCTTTGTTGGATTGCTAATCTAAACTGACACATCCCATTTTCTCTTAGATACCTGAAACTCTATCTAAATATCAGATGATAGACATAAAATTTACTCTGATATTAATTACTGTGATATTAAATACTGTGTTTTAATACAGAGTAAACAAGTTGTCTTTGGCTTCAATTACAGTCCCTTGACAAATTGTTAGATACTATCAAACAGAAGAGCACATCTGTATCTTCATTACTATAGCGTGTTGGTATTTATTGATACATATAAATTTCAGTTACCCATCAATAATATTTTGGATCCAGCTGCAGTCTGTTTTGGCAAGCTCTACCAACAAGTTTCATTTTCTCCTTGCAGAAGCAGGGGGCAAAACTGAGATGCTTTGCCTCCCTCAGAGACATCTTCCTTTTGAATTTTTTTCCCTAATAAAGATCTTTTTCTTTTATCTTTACACCCATGTCCATGAAATGTAATGAGAGAAGAGCAATGTAAAAGGCAGCAAGAGAGCCCATAGGTATCGTTGTTCCTACTAGCCCTGATGCCAACAGGCATCAAAAGTTGTTTTAAAAGTATAATTTGGCTGATACACTTGAAGTTTTTAAATGTAATGTCTTGAGAGAATTTATTGACCAAAAAAAACCCACAACTGCCTCTGTGCAATGGGCCAGGATAAAACCTGTGCATTTCTTGTAGCTTCCAAATTGATATTTGTGTTTGACAGACCCAGACAAATGAGACAATATTGGCTTTTGAATACCATCCTAAGTAAACCAGAGTTATTAAGGACCACATTCACTATGTCTATAAATAAAGAGTTTAGCAACTATTTTAGCTGTTTGGCAATGATAGTGTGTTGTATAAGGTTCAGACTGTAGCAGACACGACTCTTTAAAATAACCTTACTGCTGCAGTTGAGGTGTCTAATGCCGAATCACGCATGACAGATCTGCCTGATTTTTTTCTGCTGGTAAATGTAGGAGGGACATATGATCTCAATAAAGCTGTAAGCCTACTTGAAATAAGTGCTAAAGATCAATTTTATTTTTACAAAATCCCAGAAGAATATCTAAAATCCAAAGAATAGTTTTGTACATTGTGTTTTAATGCATGTCCCATCACTTCATGGGACTTTCACTGGAATTTGTTGCTAAAAAAGATGATTGATCTTGAAGTTAGCCAGGTGTATCAGATTTCGTCCTTGCTGTGCGAGAAGTCATTCAATAAACTTATTTTTTTGCCATAGACAGGTTTGGCATCTGTATATGCAGGGGGCTGTATGTTGAGGATTTGCTTTGTATGGTACTGTTTGTCCTGATTGCTTCTAACTTCTGCAGATAAATCCTTTCGTGTTTTAATTTCTTCCTTATCTTTTTTTTTTTTTTTTTAAGTGGGGACTGTGAATAAGCTAAGAGGAATTGGGTAGGAGCTCAGTTACCATATCTAGAAAATACCTTTGTTTTAAAAACAAAAGGAATTTTGATATTTTAAAATCTGGTATTTTGTTTTGATTGTGGGTTTGTTGTTTGGTTTTTGTTGTTTTTGACATGGGGTGTTTGTGGGTTTTGGGTTGTTTTTTGGTTTTTTGTGGTTTTGTTTGTTTGGTTTTGGGTTTGTTTGATTTTTGGTTTTTTTTTTTTTTTTTTTTTTTTTTGTTAGAGTAGTTCTGTGGTTTGAAAGTGTGGGGTTAAAAAGAAAACGAAAAGGTTCCCTGAGGATAGCTCTGGCTAAGGGATTTTACCTGCTAATGTTCTGAAGGCTCTTGTTTCAGTGTTGCTGAGGCTGCAAGTCTCTGGATGCTTGGTGTGCTGAAGTGCAGCAGGCTCCCGTGGCGGTCATTTATAGGTGTGGGATGCTGTAAATGTTATGGTGCTAAGGAGAAGCATACTGGTGCTTCTGTTGATAGAAACCAGATGTAGCATGACTGACTTCTGTAAAGTTGTGCTGATCTACACCCACAGAACATCTGTCTCTGGATGCAGCAGTAGGTCTGTGTCGTGGCCTTATATTCACAGAGGACACAGTTAAGGTTACTTCTAACTCATCTTGACAATTCACCTGTTCACCAGTGTGCTTCCTTAATGGTTTTGTTTATGTGGAACTCTAATTGTCATTTGAAAAGGCTGTAATAAAATACACCTTTAAAATAATATGCAGAAAATTAATTTCCTGAAAATGGCTGTCACGGCTGCACATCTAAATGACCTGTGATCAGCAGTGTATTTTGATAAGAAATGCAAACTAGAACTGACAGCTCAGGAGAATGTATGTTAAGGTTTATGCTTCACTTGATATTAAATACTGTATTGCTGAATAGGATTGGACATCTTAAAAACCAGTAGTTATAGTTCAGGGCAAAGATGTCCCCATGAGTTTGTATGTGGTAGGTTTCAAAATGTGTATTTAAGGTGGCCCATGTTTCTCAAAACTCACTATTATTGCATTGCAACACAGAACTTTCTTTCCTAACAGTTTCTGAATTGTATAATTTAAAAGCCACAAAAAATGACCTTTTGCTCGTGAAATATTCAGCAGTAGAAACTTTATTTTAAAGTGCAGAGTAGATAAAAGCTGCTAGATTGTCCATTATTTACGAAGAGCACTTTAATGCTGATTATATTCCCCTTGCTCCACTGTATAAAATACCTTTGGGCAGCAAGAAGACATTTTGCTCTTTCTTTTTGGTCCTCTCAAGGACACATTCATCCCAGAAAGAACTCACAAGACAATGTTAAAGGCATGCTATTCTACTTTTGTATATCCATAAATCCAGGTTCTGGACTCCTTAATTCTTTGACTTTGATTCCCAAATGTCCATGACTCGAAAATTCATCTCTTTTTCAGCAAGGCATTTAAGTGTATGTTTAGATCCTGTGTAAATACAGAAAGCTCAAGAGCAAGCTGTGAGTTGAGCATATGGTAACTGCTTTACAGAGGTGGACTTGCAGAGTAGAGGAGGTAAAACTTAAGAGGAAGGTTGGTGTAGTGTTTTGGTAACATGGAAGCTAGAATGCAACATATCCATAAGCCTCTTCACTGAAACTTCTGATTCAGGAAAGAGTGGGATATTTAACCATAAATCTTTTAATCTTGTGCTACTGTTGCTGTTAAAAAGGCATTGAACAGAATGTCTTCAATGAGTGCTTGCCCAGGCACTCATCTTAGGAAACACTGTAGTAATCCTGATTTCTGCAGTAATAGCTTCCTTTGTATATCTTGTTGAACAAGAGGATTTTTTTTTTGTCCTCTGTATCTTGGTGATGACATCAGACAGGAACACTGTGACCCAGTGGTCAATCTTCCTCTTCCTGTACAGTTAGGTACTTAGACACTCCTTATTCCTTGTACACTGACAGGTTTACAAAGAGGAGAAAAGGGGAGGCCATTCATAGCTCCTCCTAAGTAGCTACAAAAGCTGAGGTAACCTCCACCTTCCCTCTTATTCAAATTTTAGTACATGTCATATATGCTAAGAAGAGAAGGAATGCCCATGAACAGACTTCTAGCTTTGCAGGGAGAGAGTAACATTGCAGATAAATGTAAAAATTAAAAATTATATCCAGAAAACCTTTGGCATTCCAGAACTGGAGTTAGTATATTTAATGGGAGATAAGGAGTTCATTAAACCTAGCATTTGTCATGAGTGAGAAGCTCACCATTTTGCTTCAGTAACCCAAATGCTCTCTGATCTGAGCCTACAGTGTCCAGCTCTCTGCACCTCTGCTCTGCACATGACACTGTTTCTACATCCCCTGAAACTCTCATTCCTGGTGGGAAATGGTAGTGGACCATGTTACCTGATTTATGCAGAACTAGCAAAACTTCTTGGACTTGTTACCTTCTTTCCATAAATTAATACTGTGTGCACTCAGGAAAGACAGTGCTACCAACAGAGCAGTAGTCTAAAGATGTTCATAACATTATGATGTTTATTAACATGTGTCATCATAACATTATGATGATTATATATGTCCATATATGGCTGAAGTTTTTCTCTAGTTAAGGCATGTCAGATTTCATGTATTTTTCAGTGCATTTTTGAGCAGGACAAAGATGTTCAACTGCCAGTGTTCCTATTTGATTGTTTTGATGGGGGTTGCTTTTTGGGACTTTTGCAAAAATCTGCACTCAAGTTTTAGGACAGACCACAAGAGTCTATGCCACATGTCAGATATCTATGTATGAATTGTCCTAAAGCTTTGATCAGATAAATATCTTCCCTGGGGCTTTTGGTTTTGGGTTTGAGATTTTTTGCTTTTCTGGCATGGGGAATTTAATTATCAAGGGATTTGTTAGAATGAAATTAACTTACAATATTTTTTTTCCTCAATAGTGATCTAAATGCATGCAAGTGTTTTCATGTGCATGTTTTTCCCTAGATTTCTTACTGCAGTTATTGCCCAGGTTCCAAAATCAAAATGCTCTAGAAATTCTTACATTGGTGTCCCTTCCTCAGCTAGAATGTCCTGGGCATTAGAAAGGATACAGTGATATTCATGGTTGTGCCCACTGAGATGAAGGTAATCAAATCTCATGCTTCGAGGAATAGGCTGATTGCTGCAAGGGTCAGGAAGCACTTTTTCTCTTTGCGCAATTTTTCCTCTGCATTGCACAACCCATAGTGTGCAGTGTAGTTTGTTTCTATTGGCCTGTCCCTGGAAGCACATTGGCCATTTCAGGAGCAGCATTCCAGACCTGAGGGCTCATGTGGTTTGATTTTCCTTTTGCTACAGCAAATGCAATATTTTTATGACTGAATGTCATATTTGAAATTATTTTCCCCTTGCTTGAAAGCTAATTGCCTTTTTACGGTCTTCTTCCATCTCCTTAAGTTTAAATAGAATAAAGCCCTAAAAATAGTAAATAAAAGAGGAGATTTTCTTTTACTGGCATTGTTCTTGCATTTCTTCTTCTAATTTCATTTTCTGGAGAATGAACAATTTTATGAGTCAAGAAATGTTTGTTAGGAAGTTGAAAAACTTTTCTGGTCAAAGAGTTATTGAGTGAAAGGTAGCAATTTTCTATTTCATCATGAGCTTTCATTATGAATACAATAAAAGAATTAAAAAATATTCCAACCTCCTTTGTTGTAGCTTTTTGCTGCATTCATTCTTACCTATCCACCTTTTTGTCATTTTGCCCAAACCATCACCTCAACAGATATAACTCCTGTTCATAGCAAAAATTAAACAGATTGTGTCTGAAGGCTAGAAAATAAGCCACATTGGAAAACTGGTTTGTAGCAGGGAAGGGGGTGGGGGGAATATTTCCTTTGGAAGTGTTGCTTTCAAATTAGCCATTCCTGACTTTATGGATATTAAATATGCTTGTCCTTCTTGATGCAAAACTAATAACTTGCTGAGTAGTCTAAACTCTACTTTTCTTTTGTATGAAAGCATAATCTTATTTTATTGAACAGTCCTCTCTGTTTGCTAGCACGATCCTACAGGAGAGACAAAATGAAGCTTTCTTTTTCTAGGGAGGTAATAATTTCTACGCAATTAACCTCTTCTTACTCTAAAAAGACTCAGTCTCTTCATGGTTATAGCAAAGTGTGAAGTCTTAGAAAATTTCTACTGTAATCTGTGAGAATATGAGCAACAGAGCTGCAGACACCTTCTAAGCAAGATGTTTGACTTTTACCACTGAGTGACAGTGAGACAGATTTAGGAATGTTATTTTCTACGCATGGTACTGATGGCTTCAAAGCTGGTACAGTGTTGACTGCTGGGTCAGTTAGCTGGAAATGCTGGCATGCCCACTGTCCTCTAGTGTTTTTTCCTACTGCCTGCCCTATATCTGGTCTTTGATTTCTTGGAGCAGGGATCATAACTTGTTTTGTAGGTTTGAAGTGCTTCATCTTATTGAGGTTTTGGTGCAAGATTCTTTAGCTTCTTTTAAATTGCATTTTCTCAGTTTTTAATATTGTTATTAATACCAAAGAGCATGGTGCAGGGAGAGCAACTCAAAAACCACTCAGGGGCAAGAAAGAGGTGTGGGTGCTTTTTGCCTTTTTTTTTTTTTTTTTTTTTTAAGAACCTGATTAATGTATCCAAAAGACAACGAAGCTATTTTGATTAAGACTGAAAAACTCTTTCATCTGGTATTGAAATGGGTAGCAGGAATCAAGACCTGAAAGTTAAAAACTAATAAATTCAACCTGGAGTAAAGTCCAGGCATTAGCTGTAAGGGTGCTGAACTAGGGAGCTAGTGGAACAGAAAGCTGAAGAATGATGAAAGGAGCAAAAGGAAGTTGATTTCCTGCAGTTACTGGAAGTTGTAGCTTGGGCAAATTCGATAGCATGATAGAATAACAGCTGTAATTTGTTTCAATGTGATTATTGGAACCCAATTGCAGGATTTTTGACTTTTTAAAAATAGTCTATAGTGCATAAAGTAGCAGCTTAAAAGTCTGGGCAGATGTGACAATAAACAAGAAATCTTAAAGTAATTTGGATTATTGCCACAGGAATAAGTTTCCATAGGTTAAAATATTTGTATTTTTTTCCATAGGAAAAAATATAAAAATAAAATCTCAAAAATATTTCCCATTTCAAAAACTCTGCATCTCTTCTGGGCCTGTAGAGCTTTGTTAGCTGTTTGTTTGCTGTGCTCCACAGCACTTTCCAGTTTCCCAAGAACATGAAAATACAGCAAATTTCTTTCTTGCAATGCCAAACCTTGGCTGACCAGGAAGTGGTTGAGTCACCATTTCTGGAGGTATTTAAAAGATGGGTAGGTGTGGCACTCTGGGACATGGTTTAATTATGGACTTGGCAATGTTAGATTTACAGTTGGACTTGATTACCTGAGAGGTGTTTGTGGCCTAAATGATTCTGTGATTCTAATCGTGTTTTGAGAAGGAAGAGTTAGACAAAACCTTGTAATAAAATTCAGGGGTTTGAAGTTCACTTGAAATGCAGAGGAAAGGAGCTTCAGAGAGCCGAGAGGTTTACTGTTTTTCTGGAGCAATTTCTACACATTTTAAGAGCTATTCATTGTTCACAGATGTTTTAATTCTGAGCAGGTTGAAGTTAAGAGAAAAATAATCTTTGAATCCATTTTTTTACCTCCTAATTTCTTTTTATGGTAATATTTTGGAAATATAGATTTACTAAAAGTAGCCATAATCTCTTGTGTTTTGCAGCAAGCTATGCTTCAAATCTGAAGTTAGCCCTTATGGTTTCACAGCCCTGCTGTGCATAAGACTGGAAATTTTGCAGCTGCTCCTTTTTGAAGAGTAAGGTTGCTTAATTAATTTTTACACAGAATTGAGCAATGTATAAAACCCCATTTTTAAAAAATGGTATATTTTAGTGAATATTTATTTTGTTTTTTATATTCCAAAAATGTTTATGTTGGCAAAGGTAAAGGGTTTTCAGGGTGAAGGATAAGATGTGTTGCAGGTGAAGAGGTGCACCTTTTCCAAAGAAAGGTGGAATGATTTTGGGGTGCTGAGAACAGCTGCATTAGCAGTATCTCTGATGAAAGGAGCATTAACTACTGATTCTTTTAGTTCCCAAGACAAAGCTGGACTTGGAAAGGCCATTAAATGTGTGGTATTCTGGGATATGCATAGGGCCTTGCAAAGAATGCTCCCTACACTCAGCAGCTGAGTATCCTTTAACAATCCTTTACTGGAGTGGCTTTGAGGTGGCCAGTGTACCATTGTCTCTGGTTATATCCCTGCACATGAAGTTTCATGGATGTTTGCAAGGCACTGGAGGCACTTTTGTGTTGCACTTGACTGTACAGTCAGGTCCTCACTCAGAAAGCTTTACTCTCTTAGACTTTTAAACTTTGTTTATCCTAAGAAAAATAGATACCTTTTCAAACTCTGAATCTGCAAGGGGAGCTTCGGAGCTCTGCAAGTATTTCAGATTCAGACTGC